>NW_009649114.1:2741908-2748739 GCF_000708025.1 Charadrius vociferus
TCCGCTGGCGGTGGGGCCTGTTTCAAGGCCCTTTTTCTTCTTCCCTTTTTTTTTTTTTTCCAAAGGAAATGGGCGTTTTTCTAAACTCCACAAAATCAGCTTCAGCGACTTAATCCCCTGAACCTCGGAGCAGGTCTTCTTTCAACCTGCACCAGGCAGGTCTTGTTCCTTGGAAGACGGGCGGGAGGGGGGCGGGTGGGGAGCGGAGCACACGTTTAGCTAATTTGCAGTATTGTTTCAGCTGAAACGAAGGTCTGAATAATTCCCTTTTATGCGGGGTGACGTAATCGGGGAACAAGTTGCTGCACGGTGGGGGCTGGCAGCGCACACGGCACCGTTTGAAATGGCTGCTTTAGGCAAAAACCGCCCCGGGATCAGTCGCGCAGCCGAGTCCAAACAGCGCCGTGTCCCCGGACTGGCGGCGTGCCCCAGTTTGGAGGGGCTGAGAACGCTCCTGAAGGGTATGACCCACTTCCCAGTCCTCCCTCCAGCTCGCTGACATCCTTTCTTCCTATTCCCAAGGACGACGACTCATGGGGGAAAATCCTGGAGTATTTTAATAAAGAGGAGACAGATGGTAGTCACCTCGCTGGGTAAATATGTTAGTGGGAAGTGGTCCAATACCGCGGTGATGAAAATAGAATAGAAGAGAGACGAGATGATCCTATTTTGACCAGGATCCTTCCTTCAATGCGCCGCTAACCCGCTCCGTCGCGCCCTCAAGGCTCCCTCTGGATTCAGACACCTACCAGCGCACGTGCTGGATTCAAATCCTCCTCCCCGCAAAGAGCAGGACGCCTGCAGCCCCGCTGCTTCGCTGCGCCTCTCACAGAATTCACAGAATCACAGAATTGTTAGGGTTGGAAGGGACCTCTGGAGATCATCTAGTCCAACCCTCCTGCCAGAGCAGGGTCACCTACAGCACGTTACACAGGACGGCGTCCAGGTGGGTTTTGAATGTCTCCAGAGTGGGAGACTCCACCACCTCTCTGGGCAACTCTCCGGTGGGTTCTCAGCTCTTTCTGCACTCTGGGTTTGCTGGTGGCTCACTCCCATCTCTCGCTCCAGGCCTGGGCTGAGCGAGGCGAGGAAACCTGGACGTGTTTTTGCCAGAGGATTCGTTGGTAGCGAGGGCAGGGCAAACAGCTCGGGATGCGGCTGGCAAAATCCATCTGAATTTGGGAATTGGACGACAAATTCTTTGTGAGCGCAGAGGCTGGGTGCCGAGCCCGGCTGGGGCGTCTGCGGGCTGCAGCCACACAAATAGAGATCTCTGCTCTTTGTGAGCCCTTTGGGCTCCTTCCCACGGGCATTAGGGATGGCGAAATTCCCAGAAATGGGTGGTGGATAGTCTCAGGAATGAGCAGACACAGCAATCCTCCTCCTTGGGACGGGAGCCCTGGCTCGTGGAAGCCCTCGGTGAGATGGGGCAAGCTGAGCAAGGGGACCTCGGTGCCTCCCACAGGGTGAATTGAGCTGGTAAATACCTGATGTTGTGAGAGGGAGTTTAGTGTGTGGCTCTGTGGCTAAAATTAGCTTCATGAACTGCCAGAAGATCCTTTCTACTGAAACCAGCCTGGAAAGAGCCAATGTGCAAATGTGGAGCAATGAGGAAAGAGTCTGGGTGCAGAGCCCGGGGCTTTGCCGGTGTTTCTGCACAGCCTGGGACGGGCGACGGAGTTAGAGGGGAAAGAGAGGATGGCAAGCGTGAGAGCAGCATCCCAAGCCAGGGTAAACGGCTCCTGTTCTGCTGAGATCAATAGACCTGGGCTGATTTTCACTCACTGGGCCCTTCTCACCTTGGTTGATAAGAGAACAGCAGCCAAAATATCATCTCTGCGCAAGCCTCCGACACTATAATAATTAATACATTTCTGACTACCACTTTATCATTAGAAAATAAAGTGCTGGTGGATAAAAGTCTTCCCATAGACTTCTGGGGACTGGAGCACAGGAACATTGCAGTGTGTGTCCGTGCACCAGTGTTAAATTTCAGACCAACTACAGAATAAAACTGGTCTTCATAGAAAGACGTGAAAAAAGACCTTTCACCTAAATTTTTGGTGGCAGATTCTCTCTATGCATTTCTCTGATGCGAGTGAGACGGGGAGGGAAAGGGCAGCTGGAGATGTGTCAGCAAGCACAAGCCCTCTTTTCAAGACACACCGCAGTCACGGACATGGCCAGTTAGTCGGTGGCCTGTGGACTGGTGTGGGTCCAAAGGCTGGACCTCAACTGGGTGACGTGGCTGCGATTTAGCTTGGCGAGCGCTCGCTCCATAAATACAGGTGGAGGCAGCTCCGGGCTCGGGAAAGGCTGGGCGATTTCTGGCTTGTTCAAGGGAAGTCTTTTTGGTCTCTGATGTAGGTGCGTTTCTTTTCCCCCTTAACCAGCCAGCAAGGGGAAAAGCAAAATCCCTCAAAAGAGATTTGAGACGGCAGATATTTTTGTCAGGAAATTAACAACCGAGTTGCCGTCAAGAGTTGGGATAAATTTCTTCATGGCTGGGCAAAATTAGGCAGCCGAACCAAAGGGAGATATAACCACAACAAGGTGCTATTCCGGTTAATAACGACAGTATCAACAGCGTAGAGATGCTACACTGGCCCGGGGGCTCTCTGTGCCAGCGACAGAGGCAGAAATCGCTGCTCCCCCCAGTCTTTATGTTGCAAAACGACAGCCTGGAGACTCGTGTCCCTCTTTTTCTGCAGAGATGGGTTTGCCACTATAAAATCCACATCAGGATTTCTGACACCCCAGGTGCTGATGGGGGTCTGGTACTTGCAGCTCAGATGATCATAATGGTTCTTCCCGGCTTTAAAAGCCAGCGACCAGGAAAATTCAGCTCTGAAGTCGGGTCTGGTTTTCAGCCCCTCGGAGGTAGCGGTGCAGAACCCGACCTGGCTCTGCCGGGAGCGGTGGGACCCACCTGCAGGTCTGAGTCTCTCCGGACGTAGAGGAACAATGATATATTTGGACTCATCTCTAAACATTAACCAAAGTTCGGGGATAAAGGCAGGCAGCAGGGCGACCCCTTTTTTATTTTGTTTTCTACCCAAATAACCCCTCGACCCCAAACGTGGGCAGGAGCTGGCAGCGGGCAGCGCGCATCGAGACACACCAGAATAAAAGAAAGCTGCAGAGAGGGAGACCCCGGTTGGCAGCGGATGCCCGCCACGGCTCCTGCCGAAACACCATCACACTGGAGACGATGGCAAAACCCCTCTCGCTTCACAGCACCGCCTGCCAGGAGCCTGCCCCGGCTCGGACACCCTGCTTTTTTTTTTTTTCTCTTTGTCCCAAGGACATTGGGGACATCACGTCCGCAGTGCTCTGTGTAGCAGGATAATAATAATTAATAACCATTAGCAACAATAAGGATAATACCAGCGCCAGGCCGGACTGACTGTGCAGAAGAGACACTTTTTTTTTTTCACTTTAATGAAAACAATGATTTGACTTTGAAGAAAGTGACTTTTTTTTTTTTAAGTGAGAGCTGAATCCGCTCCCCTGCCCCCCCGCACACTCCTTCTTCGCCCCCTCCCTCCTTTTTTTTTTTTTTAACTCTCCTTTTTTCTTTTTCTTTTAATACTCTGCGTTCTATCATGCAAATCCCCTTTCAAATTATGAGAGTATTAGAGCCATCAGCGGTAATGTCACCGCCACAAAATGAGAGCAGGGACTTAAGCACCTAACGAACAATGAAATGTGCGAGCCCTGGGACAGGACAATTAAGAACTGGGCTTAGCCAGCCAGGGAAATTTATTGCTATCAAATCCATATTTCTATTTTCCCCCTGAACAGTAACCTATTTGAATATGATTAAAGGGTTTCATTAGAGCCGAGAGAAAGGCCCGTGTCCCGCCGTTCCCTGTGAGCTCACAAACACGCGCTCTGCAGACCGCGCTTTGGGGAGGAGGAGGACGGGGAAGGAGGGGAGGAAGGAGGGGAGACACGCGTGGGACGGATGTCCGGGGTCACCGGCTCCGGAGAGGGATGAAGGTGCTCGCTGGGAGCTGGACCGCTGGCACGGGCCTTTGCAAGAGCAGCGGTGTCCAGAGATTGCTCTCGCCGTGCCGCTGGCATCCCCAAAGGTGCTCGAGCGCCGAGGGGAGGAGAGCTCGCAGGGGGCCGCGGTGCCGGGGAGGAGGGAGGTGAGAAGGAAGCAGTGGGGCAGGCAGGGGGTCAGCACCCGCTGCCTACTGGAGGGGCCCGGCATCACGGGGTAACGGATAAATCTGGGGGTTTGGTGGGAGCCGGCGGGGGGACCCTGCATCCCCCCGCCTCAGCGCATCCTCATGGTATGCACTGAGCTGTGACTGTTCTCATGGGCACGGCATGTCACCGTCAGCTGGGGGACTCGGGGACCAGGCGCCGTGCAGACAAGGGGACAGGGTGTGCAGACAGACACCCCCTCCTCCCTTCCCCACACACAGGGTCTGTCTGAACGGTCATTCAGGAGGTGAAGCAGAAGAGAAGGTTTGGCCAGACGCGAACGAGCATCGAGGAATCCTGAACCCCCAAATTGTTTGTTTCCCTGTGCCTCAAAGGAGGGTGTTTGTGTCCTGGGCAAACCCTTATCACCGTGCAAAACCCTAAACGCACACTCACAAGAGCTCTGCAGCCTAAATCACCTGTCCCGCTTATTAGCTGGAGCCCACTGTTGTCAGCGCTGGAGTTTTTCCGTCACTTCAGAGCTTTAATACCCGTAATGTTCACGATTTTTGCTGTGAGAGAAGTTTAATCCCCTGCTATACTGTTTGTTTACTCACCATTCCCACACAACAGGGTATTTGTCACAAGAGCCAAGTCCCAGTTCACCAGATCTTTTTTCAGCTGAACAATATTTTCCGGTATTTGCAAGCTCGAGTGAGCCGTTCATTTTTTTGCACCTCAGCTTTTGGTCTTGCTGCAGAGAGCAGGTCACCGGAGCGAACACAGGAGCTGGGACGGACACAAGTGAGACAGAGGGAGCGAAGGGGAAGGTGTACTGGTTTCTTCAGCTAAGCAAATTTGGGAAAATAAAGTGCAAAAGTTTTGGAGAGAAAGAAAGAAAGAAAGAGAATAGGTCTGTCCCCTCGCGTACCAGCTTGAATCATTCAGGACGTGTGCTCTTTGCCATTGATATTTTGCTTGTAATTAGTCCAGAAAGCAACAACAATATAAGTGTTTGTGGTACTATTTTGCTGTTGTTATTTCTGGAAGAGATCAGCCTGTAGGAGTGCATTTCCCACTTTTCCAAGGCAGTTTATCCCCAAGTCACTCTTCTGCCAGGGCACCCCGAAATCCCCAGCTGCCTCCTTCCCCCGTGCCCGGAGAACTGTCAGTTTAACACACAGGTATTTAATTCCAGACTATTGAGTGATCTGAACTGCCAGCATCGCTTTCCGTCTGTTTATATCATGTGCTTTGAAAAGAACAGAGAGGATTTGAACTCAGATTTGAATTTCTCTCCCCCTCTCTCTTTTTTTGAGCAAATATGGATTAATTTCTCCTTGGTATTTCTCACCCAGCCCCTCCCCGCAAGTGCAAACCCTGGCGGGTGTTGGAGCCAGGGCTGGCACGGCGTGGATGACCCCGCTCCCTTCCTTCGGATGTCCCAGGGGAGCCCCGATGGAGGCACGGGGCTGAGGATGACATGCAGGGACGCGGTCCCCTGTGCCTTCAGCCTGTCCGCCCTCAGGGAGGACAATCCTGCCCTTCCAAAGGTGCAGATGTCCTGCTGTCACAGGGTGCCTCTCCCCTGATCCGGGCGCTGGAGGAGCTGCAAGGTTGGAAACTGCAGGCAGATGCTGATCTCTCGAAGGAGAGGTGGCTGCATGTCGCGCTAGGTGACAGCGGGGGACATGGCAGACACCTCAACAGCTACGGGCTGCACGGCTTCTGGGGGGCTCTTGCGTTTACTGTGGGATTCTTGTGAATAATCACCGATTTGGGAAAACATCGATATTCAGGGCAGCGTTTAAGCATGTAGTTAAGTCCCATTAGAGTCAATGGGACTTACGGACATGCTTAAGTTAAGCATGCATTTAAACACTTTCCTGAAAGGACGCCAATAATAATAATTAGTATATCTCCTGGCAATTACAGAACCATAGGTTTTAAGACCACGGAGAAACCTGCTGTCTCTCCGGTGTGACCTCCTGTCTTGCAGAGCCCAGAGGATGCGGCACAGGATTTCCGACGCGGGGCCCAGTGTGAAACACATGCTACGGGTCCTTCCTCCCACGTCCGCGCCGGCTGGTCCCAACACCTCGCTTCCCCTTGCGAGAGTAGCACACTCCTTTTTAATTCTAGCCCCATAACGAGCTCGCCCTGTGCCGTGCCGCCCCGGCTGGCTCTCCCGGATGGGTGCCGGGCAGCGGGGAGGGCTGGCAGAGCCCGGTGCCCCCCCGGGACCCGCCGCCAGTCGAGCCGGCGTGCGAGGCAGCTTTGTTCCTTGGGCAGGTCGCCCCGCGCCGGGGCCCTCCTACCGCTGCCTCCCCTGCCCACCCCCACCCCGGCGAGGCATCACAGCTCCTAACGAAACGGAACTGCTGCCAGATGAAATATATTACTATTAAATACTTAATTCTTCTAGTGAGCGGAGAGCAGCCAGTATGAATACGATTATTAAAGAAAATTACTTTGGCTGATCAGATATTTCTGCATACTAATTTCTGACCCTTCTTTCCTCTCTGCTTGCTTCTCATCCCTTAGAGACCAGGACAGATAAAATTCCATCACAAATAGCTGATTACTGGGGCTTGCATTAAAATCAAATTTTTTTTCCTCTCGGCGCTAATGTCCTTGCCTAAAGTAGAGGCAGCAGCTGTCAAAAAAAAAAAAAAA
>NW_009649114.1:2750028-2765331 GCF_000708025.1 Charadrius vociferus
GGCTCCAGCCCTACGCGTGGGGTTGCTTCCCAGCCTGCGTCAGCCAGTGTTATCCGGTCGCCAGTGAAGAAGGTAGAGGCTAATCCGTGCTGACAGAAGCGGGCGGATTGAAGGGGGCAGGCAATGGGATGAGCACAGCCTTGATAATCAATGGGGGGTTCAGACCCACGCGGCATCCCCCCCGTTCCCTGCTCTCCCATACAGCCATTTCGAAAGACGTAGGACCTACACAAATACTCCCTCTCCCCATTGAGTCCAACCAACTTCCTTCAAGTTTCTGCATCTCTCACCCATCACCTTTGCCACGGCCAACCTGTCACAGCACAAGGATGCCACTAAAAATAATTCACTCCTGTCTCATCCCTTCCCCACCATCATCACCACCACCTCCCCCCGCTATCGTACCCAACATAGAAGCCTCCAATTTACCTGCTTTTAAATAAAGACACTTGTGAAGGTGTCACGGCGCTGAAGCCCTAATTACAGCCTGAGCATGTTAATTCCTGGCTCCGGCTCTGCAAGCGCTTGTCGCAATGGGGGATCCTGTCTGCCCTCGTCCTCTCCCCCTGCCTCGGGGAAGCACATGTGGGAGTGGGAAGGGATCGGGCGCCTGCGCGAGTGAGGGCAACGGGAGAATTCAAAGCTCAACTTTGCAACCTCCAGAGCTTGCTGGAACGGGGTTGCTGCAGGAGGCGAAGCCCATGAGGTTTGAATGTAACGTCTCACCCTGCTGGACTTTCTACCAGGGATGTGCCCCCGCGTTGGGGAAAGGAAAAGGGAAAATCCCTTTGCAAAGGTGGCGTGTCCTCCTCTGCTTCCCAGCTGCCCTAAAGCAAGGCTTGGGGCCGTGCCCGCTGGCCCTGGCTTCGGGCACCATCTGGGAGCCCCCGATCTGCCACGCACAGCAGGACAGCGCTGCGGCGGCCCAGGGATGTGTGTGCACAAGGACGAGGAATGTTTGTTTTTCCTTATTGACTTTCTCCGAATAAACGCAGGGCAGGCAGAAAGGGGCTCCGGCGGCAGCTGTTTACCAAGTGTTTGTGATAAAAAGCCCTCTCCATAGGAACAGGTAGCAACAGGACCGTCCCCAGGAAGCGCCGCGAGCGGCCTCCGCAGCCTGCCACAGCTAGCTACTTAGTGCAAAGGAGAAAATATATTTTATACGTGGCTCTGGGTGCAGCCAGGCACGGGGTTAAAGCTCAGGGGGTGCAGCTGAGTCAGGTACGCGGGCTGAATATTGCCGGGGACAAGTGATGCTCAGAGGAGCTGTGCCCAGGAAGACGAAGCCCTGCTCGGACACCGCCTCGTGCATCGCTGCGTTGGGGTGTTTCTCCCCTTTTGCATGATTTCCCCCTCTAATCTCACACACGTACGATGAGCCCTCCTCTAAGGGGCTTCCCCCTGGGTGAAGGGATCAGTCCCAAAGCACAAATTCATATTTACTTCAGCCTGAAGGAAGAGGAAAAGAGTGGCCCTCGGGCTACCGCTGGGTTTTTGTGCGGTATCACAACGGCAGAATCTGCTCCTCGTCCCAGAGGCAGCACGCTCCAAGCTGGGACTCTGCGCACGTGGGAAGCGATGGCCCTTCCTCTGCTCCCAAACACGTCCCAGCCGCACGCTGCCCTGGAGAACGGGGACGGGCAGCTCACAAACGCCGCTTTCAACTCCCACCCCTCCTGGCCCCTGGCCGCGGTGCGTGCCAGCTCCCCTCCGCCCCGGCAGGGCACCCGGCGCGTGACCTGGCTCTCGGGGATTTGTGCAGTCCCGTGAGCAGGAACATTGGGTTGAGAGAGTTCAGCGGCGGGTAGTTTCATGTTGCATTAACGTGGCCGGTTTTGCGAGGCAGGATTTGGACTTTGGTGGGGCAGGCAGAGGGCTCGGGCTTTGCTGTCACCGAAAGCTGGCTTTATAGGGAGCAAGGTACTGCGACCGGGTACCAACACACGCATCGTAACGGCTCAGCTGGCCCACAGCGCAAGAGGTTGGGGAAAGCTGATCCGGACACCGCTGCTGCAAAATTAGTGCTGCCGCTAACAACCCAGCAGGACTGCTTTTTCCTTCCATGGACGCAGACACATCCATCCTCCTCCAAGGATGCTGCTCAGTGCGGGCGAGCAGAGGCTGGCAGGAGCATCACGCCGCATCGGCAAGTCCCAAGCCCCAGCTCAGCACTGGCCAGACCTAAAAATCACTTAGCAGCAACATGCTGGCTAATCTTCTCATCACAGAAGCTTCGGCTTCATCTACAACAATTACAGATGTACCCAAACCCCGACAGATGAGATTTAGGATGCCTGATGGCGTTGCTATTATTTACAGATGCTGGCAGGTTTGGGTATCCATGTGTTGATTCGGTTTCTTTTTCCAGCTTGCTGAACCTTCGTCCTCAAAAGCTCCTGAGCATGCACTGGTGTAAAAAAGTACTGCCTTTTATTGCTGGTGTGATAAAAGACACAGAGAGCTGTGTTTGCACACCTTCTGCCCCTAAACCAGTCAATATTTTATCTATTATTTCCTCTATTAGCTACTAGGCATGGGAATGTCCTTGTAACACCAGCCCTACACTTGTTTCGGCGAGTTAGCAGCAAAGAGGGATGGTGGAAGAATCACAAAGGGGTGGGCAGGAGCCTGGGGAAAGGAACTGGGATAGGAGAAAAAAAAAAAGCAGATATCAGAGAAGAAAATAGAGGAAAGTCTGGTTCTCTGAGGCAGCACTGGTATCTCTTTGCCCTGCCTGGGTTGGGTCCTGTGGTAGAAGGAAGGTAAGGGGAACAAATACTTAAATGAGCAGGGAGAAGGGATAGGAAGAGAGATGAAGATAGGAGATGACATATGGAAGATATTGGCATCACTCAGGAAAAGACAACAAACTTTGGGAGCCGATGGACAGGGCGTTTGGAGGACGAGGAGAAGCCTCAGGAGGAAATAATCCTGACCCAGGGAATTTGTTCCAGCCCTTGGAGCTCTATGCCACAAGGACTCAAGAGCTTGGCAGGATTAAAACATAATTTGGACATTTATGTGGATAACAAGAATGTCCAATGTGGTGGAAATTAGTCAAGAGGCTGGAAAGATGCTAATCCCCCCTCTTTCAAGACATTTGAACTCTCGGGCCTCTCAGCTTTGATTCATCCCCCCAGTTTTGTGTTTTGGGGACACGCGTGGCACCGAGCACCCCATCCTCCCGGTGTGAAGGGGAAGCAGCTCCCGCTTCACCCACCCCAGGGATCTGATTTTACCCGAGGTCTGGAACATTAACTTCGACACTGAAAAGGGGATATTTTATTATCCGGGAATATTTCTGCATCTCTTTAAAATTTTCCCCCTCGTGCACACCCTTCCCTACCCCTGCGACAATTAACAGCCTTTCTTCCATTAACTCCTTGCAGCTTGCCTGCCTGCAGCCGGAGGGACGGTGCTTTTCCCACCTGGCACACATCTCACGACATTTAATTATTCTCTTCCCATCATACCGCTCATCCACCGCTTGCATTTTCCTGGCTGCAGCGGCAGATTCACCCGAACCCAGAAATGCAGCTTTGTGTTTGATGTACTTCAGTCCCCCCCGACACCGCGGGCTCCCATCTGAACTTGAATTTGTCGAAGCTGATCCCTTTTCACTGATTTATTCCCTGTTTGCACCAGGCTGAAATGAGGGCCCAACCTGGAGAAAAAGGTTTCCAGAGGAAACAATGCTTTTTTTTTTTTTCCCTCTGAGCTGCGAGGGGAAAGGGGGAATTCCCAAACTCTTCTCTTCAGCAGCTACATCTAGTTGGGAAATGCTATTGGGGAATAAAAGACGACTAAAATAATAATGAAAAATTTTCTCTCATTTTCAGGTGGTTTTGAGCACACAAACATGAGAAACAGTCCTTGCAGAAAACGATATTTTGTCATTTAGGGAAGGAGACAGGTTTTGTGTGTATTTTTTGACAAACTGCTGAAACCCTGGGGATTTTCACTTTTTGTTCTGACAGAAACTCCCACTAAACCTAAAAGTCACTTTCCACCGCGGGTCGAAAAGAGAAGAGGAAGAACAAAACCACATCACCGGCAAGAGGAGAGGTTGGTGCCCGGCGGCGCGGTTCGGATGACCCCCATGGCTGTGGCCGCCGCGGGGCTGTTAGCCCACGCGTGATGTGACCACGGCGGAGATTTTTCCCAGGGCCCCTTCCGCGTGCCTCCAGGCTGGCGGCGGTTTCAGCCGGTCACCTGCTTCCCTGCCAGGGAGCGGGACTGTTAACTTCTGCTGACACGGGCACGGAGCGGCCCCTCCCCGTCCTTGATAACTCATGGCAGCAACACTTGCACAAATCTTTAATTGTTTAGTTTAAAGAATTGTGTTTTGACCGCAAGGGGATTTTGGCTGGAGCTCAAGAACTGATAATGATATTTTGCTGCCAAGACGTCTTCTTGGCTCTGCCTGTGTTAATGTTCACTTACAAGAAGCTCCAATTAACTGCATCAGCTCTCATAGAGCGAGAGCAAGTGAGAGTGGGAGAGAGAGATTGTGTCTTTCCGTGAAAGAGAGAAAGAAAAGAAGAGAAAAAAGAGAGAGAAAGAAAGAAAAGCAAACCAAAACATTCAACACAAACAGCCTCCAAGGAGCAGTTGGCCCATGGCAGGAGATGACTTCCAAGGCATTGGTGCATGGAGTCCCAGCTCTGCTTCAGCCAAGGGCTTCGTCTCCCTTTGCGAGGCCACTGCAATGCAAAGAACAACCCCTGGCAAACTGGTCCCAGTGACAATCAGGGCAGTGGGGGGCTGCCCCCTGCTGCCCCATGGGAGCACCTTGGGAGTTGGGGGGTGTCTGGCCAGGTGGGTGCCTATTGACCTCTTCCTATTCCCACTTTTTGTGGGTGGCAGAAGCAAGGAAGCAAAACTGAGGTGTGCTGGGACTGCTCCTCACCGCTCCCTCCAGCCTCGGACCGGGCTCATCTGCGGGGCACCGCAGAGCGGGGATTCATCCCCCAGGGCGGACACGCCGGTTCTACTTTGCCCACTTCTTTCTCAAGTCCCACCTGGGGAGACACATGGCCGGGGAGACGCATGCTTTCGGGCTGCCATGTCTGAGCGGAGAGCAAATAAACGAGGTGCAGCAGAGCTAAACGGCAGGGAGGTTCGCAGAGAGCATCTTTCGCAGGGAGGCGGGTGGGCGCAGTCCCCAACCCCGTCCAGCGCCCCGGGCTGCGCACTGGGGCAGTTCTCGCCTGTCCCCTGCAGCACTGCTCCTCTGCCAGCATCGCCCTCTGCCTTGCAGGTGCCGGGAGCTGCCCGCCAGGTTTGAACCCAAAGTCCCGGGGATCCGAGGCTGCAGCAGTGCTTTGGACCAGCTGCCTCTCCTGAGCGGACACGTTTTGGCTTGTTCGGGGGCTTTGGGAGATCCAACTGGGGGATTTCTTGCCAGAGCCGAGGCTGAGCCCCGGACGGCTCGGGGAGAGGGTCAGATCCTGCCCTGCTGGCTCACGTTACATGAACCCGAAGACAGGAAGATTTAAGAGTGGAGATGCCACACAGTACAGTGTGTTGTTTGTCTGCCTTTGAAATAGGAGTTAGCGAGAGCGGGAGGGAGGGAGGGGGGCACCAGCCTGTTCCTCTGACTTACAGTTCCTTTCTGGCATCGAGGGGAATTGCATTGACTCTCTTTGCCTCTGTTGCTTCAGGTGCAGCTATGTTTTCTTACATGTTAATTTTTTCCTGTTTTATTATCCTGTCCCTCAGCCGCTACCAGAAACCCTCCACCGGCTGAGGGAACGTTTCCTTCAGCCAGCAGCTGGGACGCATTTGGCCGGGGAGAGCCCTGCCACCGCTGCCGGGGGGTGGGTGCTCTTTGGGGTACAGGGATGGGTGGCTCCTGCTGCCACCAGCCCTGAGACAGACCTGGGCAAAGCAGATCCCTTCCCAGAGGCGATCGGGGTTGGCTCTGACCGCAGGAGCACCAGTGTGAACCGGGATTTCCCCTGAAGCCTGTGCGTCTGCCTGAGATATGGGCATCTCTTGGTGAGACACCCTCTGCCCTGGGGACCTGTGCTGGCCACCACAAACCACAAGCAGGATGGTGCCACCTTGAGAGGGCCCTCACACCCTCGGGTATTGGACCTGTCAGCTGCTTTGCACTGTCAAAAGAGGTTGGAAAAGGAGCCGTGCTCCGGGGCAGAGCTGAGAAGGATGAGTCAGGAGCGGTTGTGCTCAGGTTGTCCCCGTATCCAGCCACTGGCACGTGCGGGATGTCACCATACCCCACACCCGCCACGTCACCCCTCTCCCAGTCCTTTGGGTGTTCTGCACTGCCTTTGGAAAAAAAATTCTCCCTATTCATTGACTACATGAGGAGCATAAGCAGATTAAAGTTGAGTGCTACGAATATCCCCCAGCGGGAAACTCCGAGCAATTTATTCCTTCCCTGCGTGGCTCCGCTCCCCGGGAAGCAGCAGCCCTTTCCCTCCCATCGCCCTTTCCTGGCCCCGATCACCAATTCTCCGGGGCAGAGTCTCTCCCGGCTCGGCGGTGGGCTGGGACGGGCTGGGTCAGCGCAGGGCAGTGCTTGCGATGCGCAATGGAAGAAGAGGCAGATCCAGTGCAATTCCCAGACCCGGGTCTGGAGCCCGTCGAAGCACGGCCGGAGCTGGGCTTTCTACCTGCTCCCAGACACGGATCCAGCTGGGGGCGGGGATGGGGTGTGAGACAAATCTTCCATTTACATTTTAATTTCAATAAAATTGTTTTATTTTGTGTTTTATTACAGCGCTGGTGCAATAAAAGCATCCATTAGCCGCAGGGAGCCTCTCTTTGCATTAGAAGGTTTCTCAATCAGAGTTGGGGCAGGACAGCCACGCGGCCTCCTGGTTTATCACCAAACCTGCTTCGCGCTCCACAAACGAGAGGTCTCCTTGATGTAAACCCAATGCGTAAGGGCAACTACAAGCCCTGAAACGCAACTTGGGCTCCTTTATTTAAATAAACCACAAGGATAAACCTCCTGCAGGTAAGCACTGGGTGTTCCCTACTTATTACAGCTCCGTACCCTCCCTTCAGCATTTAAAACCATGAGTCAGATCTAGCCCAAACCCAGAGACTGACTTTAAAAACCATGAGGGTTTTTTTTTAAGTATAAGGTGTTTATTCTGTGGGGTTTTTCTTTTTTTATTTTCTCCTTTTTAAAATGCAAAACTTCTGGGTGCACTTTTTCAAGCTTTCCTCTTTATTTTAATGGAAGAAGCTCTCCTTCCAAGTCAATAAAGACACCCAGGACACAGATTACCATTTGGCCCTCTGCTCATCTGCTGGATTAATTTCACCTAAATTATAGGTAGAGAATGATTGATTATTGTGATGATTAAGAATTTATCCTCATATAATACCTTTCATCTGCAGAGGCACACCAGGTATTACAGCAATAGGTACAGAAAAAATTCATGTGTTGATTCGAATCACACGCCACCGGGAAGGAGTACGGATATCCTGACCCTGCATCAGAGAGGGCCAAGCCAGGGGCAGAGGGCAAAGTGGTGGGGGGAAGCAGGGTTTTACAGGGAGTCAGTATCAAGGCAGCAATGGGGCGGGTACCCCAGTCCCAACCAAGCCTTTGGATCAGTCTTGATGATGTGAAGGTGTATAAAACCTCAGCTTGGTCATGCTCAGAGCAAAACGCAGCGATTCCTCCACGCTGCCCTTGCACACTCGTCCCTACCCGGCCAGACCGCACACCCACACACGCCAGGTCCACCCTTGCAGCCCCCACAAACATGAACATGCCAGTCAACCCAGCAATGAATCATGGTGTTTTTTTTTTTTCTCCAGGCTTGGAGGTACAGGAGAAATTACTGTTGTTTTGGGTCTGAAACGTTTGGGAGGTGCTGGGTGCCATGGTGCAGCCTTAGGCGGACGGGTCCGTTCTCTTTCAAACCTCCTGAACCTGTCGGTCCAGGCTGCGAGTCCGCACGGACATTGCGCTCTTGTTCATCACTCTAATTTTGTGTTTCCAACAGGCCCATTTGTGGGCATCAGCTCAGACACGTACAAATGTGGGGCGTGAAGGCTCAGCCCAGTGCAGTGAAAAGGAGGTTTTGCCGGGGAGTTCCACAGAGACAAGGATCCACGTGGGAACCCACCAGCAAGCACCAGCTGATCTCATGGTCCTCACTGGTGTGAGCTCTCTGGTGGTCCCTGTCGTGGAAGGAGCCCACATGTGGACAGCCCTGATGGGTCTTGGCCATGCCTGCAACATTTCAATTCCTCCCCAGCATCTCTGCTGCCCACCTGGGGTCTGGCAGGGTTTGGCGTGCTGCAGCCAGGCTTTGGGGGGATATCCCACCTTCCTCCCAGTCCCATTCTCCCCCTTCCCACTAGTGATGGATTTATTTCCTTAGCAGAAAAGACAGCCAGTTTACAGTTGGGCTTTCACAAACGCATCTGATAGCGGCGCAGTAGGACAGGAAGATCCCACCCGCGGGGCCACAGCGCTCCCCGCAGCCCCCCGAGCCACCCCCCTCTCCATCCCCGGCCCACCGCCACCCCTTTCCCGGCCTCAGACAGTCCTCAAACAACAACTGTCTGCCTGCCCGGCTAATCCCTCACAGGTGACCTCAAGACAGCCGACGCCTCTCGCTAAACTCTCACATTCCTCCGCGCTGCGTTAACCCCTCCGGCACCGCGTCCCGGCCCCCGCGGCGGCTGCTGTACCGGGGTCCCAACCGGGGGGACCCTTCCCTACCCGCTCCCCTTCCCCGCAGGGTGGGAGCCGCCCGATGCTGCCTGGATCATCCCCTTTCCAGAGCTCCCGGTCAGAGGTTAAAAGCCTAATGTATTATTATAGAGCCAAAAAGAAAAAGCTTCGCATTCTCCCCTATAAATCTTCCTAACAACCTCGGCACATGTGGGAGCCAGACGATGTCCCAGCCTCTCCCCCCGGCTTCGCTCCTGTACCCGCCGTGCTTCATTTCATCACCGCAGCGAGGGGCAGCCCTGGGACGGTGCCCATGGCCGGGAGCGAGGGATGGTCCCGTGGGCACAGCGGGCAGGAGCAGCAGGCAGGGCTCTGCCCTGTGCCACCCGGTCCTTCTCCCAATGTCCCCAGCTCTCCCGACATCTGCTCCTTCCCCATCACCCTGGAGGAAGGAAGGATGCTCTTGCCTCTTTGGCCAGCAGTGGGTCTGCCCCTGTGTCCTCAGCGGGATGTCCCAGGCCAGGCAGGTCCCTTGGCACAGCTTTCTGACGTCCCAGCCTCAGGGCAACGGGACTGCAGGGGTTGCAAAGCTGGGGATGACAGGGAAGCTTAGGGGACTGAATGTTTTTGGGGTACCCATGGGGAGGAAGCAGGGCAGCCACATCCCAGGGCTTCACGGCACCGCACGGTGCTGCAGCCCTGTTCATGGCATCGTGCCTGCCTGGACAGAGCTCCTGTCCTGGCCCGCAGCATCCCCAAAGCATCTGGCCCTGGTCCCTCCATGCAATTTGAGGGGATGGCAGCTCTGCCATCTCTCCTCCCTGCCGCTCTGTGCTTTTATTTTTTTTCTCTTTAACTCAAGCAAGACCTCAGGAACCAAATTATTTCTAGTGTAAATAACCCGGCTTCAGCAGGTCCGTGCCGGTAACGCTGGACCACCGGCTGTTTGATCAATGGTAAGCATTTAATACCTGTGTGGAGATTTGCTACAGCATGACAACAGCTGTGGGGAACAAAGGCTCGGCTTTTCTCTTCTTCTCCTTTTTTTTTGCGTCTAATATATACATATATTTTTTAGGAGTGATGCCAAAGTTTCCTGAGATCAAAGTGAAACCAGTGTCCAGAGATGATCGAGACAATAAAACGGAAGAAAGAAAGAGAAAGGGGGGAAGAAAAGCGGGCTGAGATGGGAAGGCTGTGCTGGGAGCCGGGAGCTGCAGCCGAGGGTGCTGCGGGCGCTGCGCAGGCTGCACCGTGCCCTCTGCTGGCTGCGACCACGGCCGGATCCGGCCCTGGCTGTACCCCTGCACTGGGACCTCAGCAAGCCCTCGGTATGCTGTGCCCCATCCCATTGCTGTGCTCCGGCGGGCGCCGGCAGCTCCCCCATAACCGCCAAGGGATAGCCTGCCTGCGGGGAGACTCCCCGACACAACCGTGGGGGGACAAGGGGTTCCCCTTCTTGTCCTGACCTGTCCTGCACCTCCCCGGGGGGCAACTGCAAGGGGCCAGGACTCCTGCTTGTGCCTCCCGGTACAACATCTGTACAGTTGTGCCTGGGGGTAACGAGCCGAAGCAGAGAGGGAACCCCGAGACTGCAGCCCCAGCCTCTCCCCAGGGCTGCCAGCCCCGGGGCACAGAGCGCAATGGGAACGGGGCGAGGGGGGGCATTCGAAGCCCAGCAGGGTCGACTTTACGGACACGGAGGATGAGGAGCCTGGGGAGGTTTACCTTGCAGTGGGGGACAGCCGCTGCTTTACATGCTGCTGCTTCGTTTGCACCCAAAACCCAAGGAAGCTTCCAGGGGGGCTTCCTGGGGAGCAAAGCAGAGCAATGCTCTTTCCCCTTTCGTGGGCACCATTCTAGGGTGGGGAGCAAAACTGCCCCAAATGCCAGCCCTGATGCCCAGGGACCCCAGGAAGGATCCACAAGCAGAACACGTGGCCCGTGCCTGAGTAACGTCTCCATCGGTTTCAATCAGCTGGGGTTTGGTCTTTCCCTTCCTCCGTTGTATCCTCCACATTTTCCCCCAGACTTCAAGCAAGCCTGAAACTCCAACCAAACACAGGCCTATAAATCATGGCCATTTCTCAAGCTTTTGCATCTGAGCCAAGAGAAGCCATTGATTTATCCTTATTTTTGAATCAAAACAGCCCATGGGCCAACATTTGCTGGAAAGCCAAGATGGACCCAGACCAGAGCAAACTGCTGTCTCCCCCTTCAACACCCAAACTCCAGATCCTAAAGCCTGACCCCTTGTCCCACCCAGGTCATGGGTCTGGGTCTCTAAGGCAGCTGGCAGAGCTGGTGAAGGCCTGGGGAACAGATGGGCCTTTTACTCAGCTCCTCCACCTCACTGGGGCTCGGGTTGGACTCCTTCATCACTGCACCAAGGAGCAATTTGCACCCCTTGTCTTTGCCTTCGCAAGTCCTATGGAAACAGCCTCTCCTGAGCCGAATGGAGATGAGAGGAGCGCTTCTTGTTACAGCTCAGCTCTCCCCTCTATCAGATCTGCCTTTAACTCCCCTGCTTTAAATGCCCAGAGCGGTGCGAAAGCGGCTTTCTCACCTGGACGTGCTGAGCAGGCTCTTTCCGAGAAGAAAGACCCGCAAACAAACAAAACAGCAGGATTTGTCTGTGAACAAACTGTGAACTGCGACGGAGTGTCTTTCAACCTCCAAATCCACCTAAGCACCGAGCGCCTGCTCCAGATCGATTGTGCTGATCAAAAAAAATGAATATTTGTTTCAAGGGCTCACCAGCTATCCCCAAGACACTGGTTATTGGGTAACTTATTCTGTAAACATCCAGGGGTGGCTCACTCAACTTTCACAAGGTATTTGCTCTTGGCTCCCGGCTCTACTTTCTTAAGGCTGTTTTTGAGTTTTGCCATCCAGCCCTTCCCTCCCTGCCTCTGGCTTCGCCGAGCTCAGCGGCTGCAGCGGAGCAGATATTTGGGTTGGGACAGGGGCTCGGTCCCGACTGCTTGATCTGGTCAGAAGTAGGACTTTCATCCTGACCATTAGGAAATCACAGCTCATGTCGCCCCACCTGAGGTAGCGAGCTTAAAAATCATCAAGAAAAACCACTGTTTACCTTCTGGGTTTCACATTGCTCCAGTTCATATTTTTGAGCTTTATCTCAGCCACAAGGACAAGAAAATATTTTTTTTTTAATAAAGAAGGAAAGAGACGAGATTTTCACATAACCACACGATTCCTGAGGCTTTAAAAATCTCCAGATTTTGGGAGACTCACAATAAAAATCCTTAGGATTGGTAAGATGTTGGGCTGCTTAGTTTGGCTGGTCAGTGTGGCCCAGAGCTGCGAAGAGCCCACACGGAAAGGTCTGAGCCCAGGTCTCATCCAAGGCACAGGACCTGGT
The DNA here is from genome assembly GCF_000708025.1 of Charadrius vociferus. Lineage (NCBI taxonomy): Eukaryota > Metazoa > Chordata > Aves > Charadriiformes > Charadriidae > Charadrius > Charadrius vociferus. Next base: position 2,762,076 of record NW_009649114.1, read on the forward strand.
TACAGCTGGGGCTTTGGTGTTGGCTTGTTTCTTGGATGAGCCAAAAAAAGCCCTATTGCGACAGCCCCTGCGAATGCCAGTGAGCTCTGGGTTTGAGAAAAGCAATCCACCAAGGTTTAGGTGAATTGTCTGTGTCCACGCAAGGTTTTCCCTCTCACCTCGCTCGCGTTGCACCGAGCAGCCGTGCAGCACCCAGCACACCGAGTCCCCCAAAAGCAGGTCCCCAGCAGGTCGGGACAGCCTTACCCAGGCACTCGGGCTCCGTGTACCTGAGCTGGCCCTGGACCGCTCATGGGGTCAGCGTAAGTGGGATATTCACTTCCACAGACTGAAGGCACATCTCCTGGCCTTTCCCCAGCTCCAAGGGTCTGTGCACGACTCTCCCCCCCCGTCCCCGCAGCCCCGGTGCCCGAGGGAGGACTGCAACCAAGGGCAAAAGGCTTACTGCCCTCCGAGCCTGGCGCTAGATCCATCGATATCAGTGTCTTGCCTTAGCCGATCTTGAGAGATAAGTGAATCCCCCGCGCTGTCTGACAGGCGGGTAGACATTAATAATTATGTACTATTTAAGGCTGATTGAAAATGAAGAGGTGGAGGTGTTGGGACAGATGTGGCAGTGCCAGATGGATTGTGATTAGATTAGCACCGTTCCATTTGACGGGATCTGAACCATGCTTTAATCATTTATTGTGAAAGCTCAGCTCCGCGCCGGCACACGGGCACGCGTCGCCCTCCCTGTTGCTCCGCTCTTGCAACATTTGTTAGTTTGGATCACTCTGCTACAAGTTGTCTTTACTTGAAACGTGTTGTGTTTACAGCCGGTATTTCAAACCCGGATCCCTCCCCTCTGCCTCTCATCTCCTTGTTTGTACAAAGCCTCCTGCAATTGCGGAGCTGAGCCTGTTAGTCACTGCCGTCGTATAAACAACACGGGCGAGCAGTCATCTCCTCTGCCACGAAACGAGTCACGTAAGGGATGAGTGGGACCCTGACCAAAGAAGGGCCCAGCGGGCAAAATCCAAAGTGGAGCTGGACGTGCTCCTGCAGCAGCGTTTTTGCCCCCTCTGCTGCCCCCACTCCCGGCCGGATCCAGGGCGCACCACAGCAGTGGCACTCGGCCTTTGGTGGGGATCCCGCTCCTCTGTGGCTGACCTGTTTGCACCAAACACATCAAAAAATGCCTCGCCAGACCATGCTGCAGGACAGAAGCCGTCGGCTGTGTTACAGAATAACGCAGCAGTGCAGGAGGACGAGGGAAAAATAAAATAAAATGCCAGTATCCACTTGAGATCCCTGGAGCAATAAAGGGAGGCAGAACAGGATTACCTGGGTAACTGGAAACTAGCTCAAGACCCTCACTGGCAGTGTCATGCAATTTTAATTATCATAAGTGGTCTGGATCTCAATGGATGGAAAAACTTATTATTGTTATTATTCCCTTCAAACGTGATAGGTTTTAGTTAAACACACATCCGTATCTATTAATCATGCAACATTTAAGATGGAGCCAAAGTAATTAGCCAAGATTCAGACTGCAGGGATCACCTTAAAATAAAACATAATGCAGTTGCCTCCCTGTAGTCCTCATTCAGCCATTCGGTTTTAGATTTTACTGTTCCCTGGATGTTAAACTTGGGGCGTGCGGGGGATAGGAAGCTTCCAGATCCCAAAGTCCAGCTTCCCTGAGTCCCGACAAGCATCTCTGGGTGGATGGTTATCTGATGCTGCTCTGCCGATCCAAATTTGCAGAGATGCATCAGAGGTGGTTGCATCTCAGTGGCAGCGAAAGAGGCTTCTGCATCGATGTGACGTTTGTGAAGCACGTCCAGATGAAAGGCAGACTAACTGTAAGCTATTATTATACTGTCTAATATAGTTTAATATGTGTGCACTACTTTCTATAGAGTGCAATACAATCAAAACCACATTACTTCTCCATGTGGGTAGTTTTCCTGCATTGACTTGTTTCCAAAACAGATGTGAATTCTTAGCAAGGTCTCCCGCCCCTCTCCTTAAAGAGAATAAAATGTCATCTTTGCTTATGTGTGCAAAACCAAAAGGCCCATAGGAACACAAAACTGCCATTTCCAAGTAGGTCAGGGGCTTGTGTGGCCCCATGTCCCACCCCAAACCTCAGCTGTTCCCACACATTTCCAAAATGGGTACAAAGAGGTCTCATAACGAGTGAGAATGGGATAATTCATCTAGCTGAGCGCCCTAACCTCAGCCCATCCATGCTGGTGCATGCCCCAAGGTGTAGAGCTAGAGCTTGTTATTCTCCCTAGATTTCAGAAATTTGGGGGTTTTTTTTGGTACTGCTTTCTCTTACTTTCTAGACCTCCTCCCAGCCCTGGCCTTGAAACCTCCAAGTCTGCACAGCTCTAGAAACTGCAGTCAAATAACTGGGATCCCCCACATATCCACCCCTCATTTTCCAGATTTTGGAGAACACCATCCTGCCAGTCCTGTCCTCAAACACTCAGGTTACGCTAAAGAGCCTTCCCCTGAGGGTTTAGGGCTTGTGTCCTGGTTTGGGACATCTCTCATTACACTGTGGTTCTTGCAGTGTCCACGGATGGCTGCAAACCATCAACAAAGCATCATCGGAGCCCCCCTGCCACCAGGGTCTGTGCCAGCCCACACGGGTCTCCTTGGGTTTCCGTGCCTCATTCCAGCTGTGTGAGAAACCAGTGCTGGAGCTGGGGAGGGGGGGAAGCTGGTGGGGGGGGGATCCAGTCTTGCCCCACAGTGTCTAAGCAGCACTTTCCCCCCCACCATCACCGCTCAGGCCATGTGCCACGGGATCAGCATGGAAGCGTGAGGTGCACCCGGCGGGGCAGCTTTCCCGAGAAACCCGGCCAAAACCCGCCGCACACCATCTATGGATGCCTGTTTCCACACAGCCTGCAAGGGGGTTTCCATCAGGAAATGCCGAGTTCCCGTCTAAGGGACGCTCCCTTCTTCCAGGCTGGCTTGATATATGAGAGGTGAGGACCGGGCAGATCCCTGCGTAAGATTAGAGCATCCCAAGACCCGGGGTTGAGCAGCTGGTGCGAGCTAGGAGTCAGCAGCAGGGCAAGGAGAGGAGCTGGGCTCTAGCGAGCATCCCAGGAGAAAGATCTCACAGAGGGAGGAGTTGGGACAACAAGAGCGGAAGACGGGCTGTCCCAGGAAGGGACAGGGGGACAGCCGTGCCCCACATCCCCTCTTCCCTGCTCCCCGGGGGCAAGGAGGGCTGCAGCCAGGGCAGCTCTCA
>NW_009649114.1:2765417-2807790 GCF_000708025.1 Charadrius vociferus
CCGCCCCCCGCGGCCTGCCAGCCCAGCCGAGCGGCTGCGAGCAGTGGGTCTTGCCGCTTTACTCCTGTTTACAGAAATGGGAATTTGCATGATGAAAATAACCTGGGACGGATTTTGATTTTACTGCCCTTGGCAAAAGGCTTGGAAAAAACCGGTGCATAGTCAATTACTGGAATTTTTAAACACAAATAATATTTTATGTGATCAGCAGGCTGGCTCGGGGCCTGGGCACCGCGCTCCAACAGCACTTAGAAAAGGAACAAGCCATCAATTGTGCTGCCGCGCACAGGAGCCTGTGGGCAGGTGCAGCCTGTGTTGACCTTAGCGCACACAGCCCTCTCGGCTCGCTTAACCCGTGAGGGATGGGCTGGAGATTTGCGAGGCTCAGACTTGGCTCTCGCTACCTTGCGCTGCCTGAAAATTTCCTCCCTCCCTCCTTTTTTCCCCCAGAAACCCAGGGAAGCATCATCTCTCGGTAGACACGGAGAAGGGGGATGCATGAGGCTGAGACACTCGTTCCTGGGGCTGGTGGTGACGAGCGAGGTGCCGACCGTCACACCGTGCCAGAGCCACGCTGGAGAGCCAGGGTCCATCCCTGTGGTAGCCTCCGAACCTGTCGCCGGCGGGGAAGGGGTTAACCAAAGCAGGGGCCCCATGCATTTCCCCCAAATCCCCACCATCCTGGCAGGCTCCCCAAACCAACAGCTCTGGGACCTCATTCCCAGAAACGCTCGAGCCGGGAAGGCGGGTTCCGGGAAGGACCTGCACAAGCCAGCGAAGCCGTAACGTGGTGCAGGAACCTCCCTGGCAGCCACAGACCCTCCCGGGACGTGTTACTGGGATCAAGGGAATTAGGGGAATTACACTCCCCTCGCTGTTAGGCAGCTGGGGCGAGGACAAGCAGCGAGGCAGTATCAGCAAGGCTGAGAGTTGTGTTTATCCATTGAGGTACTTATATGGTTTCTATCCCCAGAGAGGGAGAACGAGTGAGATGACTTAGGGAGGCAGCACAATATTAATTCATTAATTTATCACAAATACTTTTTCTTTTAAAGCGCTGGGCAGTGAAAGGGCTTTAAATTTCCAGGACTAGTGCCAGTTTCCTCCTGCTCTGCCGTACTCACTTTAAAATCTCGCCCCACGGGTCCCCTTGGCAAACAGGCGGCTGTATGGTGCATTCAGCATCGCCGCTTTCTGCAACTCCATTGTGAAACTGCCCCGGAGGACGGGAGCCCTGCGGCAGCCGGGGCTGTAAGCGTAAGAGCTGCTGGCAGAGGCCGGAGGGTGTGATCCCTTGGCAAAGTGACCACTTCTGACTTCAAACAGCTTCAGATAACAATGAGGATGAGGATGAGGATAATTGCCTGCCCGCTTTGTTCAGAAATAGGCTTTACGGAAAAAAAAAAAAAAAAAAAAAAGTGCTGTTGTTGTTGTTCCAGGGCCAAGGGGAAGAAAAATTCCTTCCCTGGTTAAGGATCTCTAACACCTGGGTAGAGTTTCACTTCTCTCAGCTGCCTGCTTCAAGGTTTGATAGCTACTTCCTAATAACTCAGGGCTGGATCCAAAGCTCACTAAGTCAGCCGGATTCTTTCCATTCATCTAATGCTGATCGGACCTTTCTTGGCTGATTCGAAATCACTTGACACCCTGAGTGTGTGCGTACATGTAAGAGCGAGAGACTGTTTTCAAGTGGCTTCCTGAATGACTTTTTCATGTGCGCCTAGCTGGGGCAAAACTCGATGACAACAAAAAAGCTCTTGGGCAGTTTCTGTGCGGCAGTGGCATCATGCAGGGCCCCTTGTCTTCGCCTCTCCCAGCTGAAGACACACACGAGCGGTTCCTGCCTGGCACATGGGCACTCCTTGCCTGCTCCTGGCTCCTGCCCGCTCCCTGCCCTTGGGAAGCCTCTGCCATCAGCTGGCCGCGGTCGCTGCCGGCTGTGAGGAGGAGGAGGTGGAGGCTCTCTGGCACATCAGGCAGGCTGTGCAATGCGCTCGTGGCCTCTGTCCAGTAGATTTCAGCTGTTTGTTCTCGGCTGGGGCAGGTGAAAGCTGCTGGGACTGAGAAGGCGGCTCGCGGCTCTGGGGGAAGTGGTCTGGGTGACTAAGCTGGATGCTCTCCTCTGAGTCAGGGCCGTCCCCAGTGCACTCCATCCGGGCCAGGGGACCGTGCAAGCCCTGTGCTTGCTGCGGCTTTCTCCAGCCTATCTGCACTGACTCTGTCCAAGTGCCGCTGTTCCTGAAGGCTACTTGGATGGGACCTCTGGGCCGGCTCCAGCTATTGCAGAAGCTAGAGAAGTGTTGCAGGAAGAGCCACATGAACCCCCTGGCCTGGCTGAAACCGCGTTCCTCTCTAGCCCTCCACCAAATTGTTATGCCTGGTTGCTATGAGCTGCTAAACAGATGCTGCAGTGCCCCCAGCGAGGGCTGCATCTCATTAGGGGAAGAAATGAACCCTTTCAACAGCGGTCACAATCTGTAAAGGTTTTGGGATCTGTCCAGACCTTGGTGGTGGTCAGCAAGGGCTGACTCTACACCCATAAAAGAGGCTTTGGGTCCCAGAAATTCAACACAAGGCAGTCTTTGAGGGAGTATGGCAACATCTGAGCTGGGCTGGGAAAAACAGCTGGGAAGGAAGAAGGCTGAACAACAGGTCACAGACATGCCTTGACCACCCCAGCAAGAGTCTTGGCAAAAGCGTGACCCTTGGAGCGGCCGCCTTCACTTTGCAGTGTCCCAGCTTTGTTGGATGAGTCCACAGCACGACGGAGGGGACTAAAATCCACGTATTGCCTGCTCTATGCTTGGATGGAAACATGGGCAGTTAAGTCCATGATCGTTTATATGCCCAGTACCTCTGATGGGTATGCAAGGATTTGGGTCCAGGGGCACAAAATACATAGAAAGATTTGTCTCCTGCATCATGTGGGCTTGGCACGGGCAGATCTGTCTGTGACGTGTACCATGGGTCTGTCACAGCAGTGCCTGTGCCAGCAGAGAGCGTGACGGACACCGAAGCGGGCAGGTACCTGTGACTCGCTGCCCACCGGAGCCCTGCAGTCACCGGGAGCGAGGTGCCATCTCTGCATGTACATGCGTCCCCCCTGCACAAGCGTGTGTGTGCCCAAGGGCTGCTCGTGCCCGCACGTGTGTGTGTGCAGAGCGTGTGAGCCTCCATGTATAAACACGGCAGCAGGGAGAGCGCTTGCAGCCCCCAAACTTGGCATTCCCTTTGCAGCGCAGTTGCAAGGTTAAGTAAATATCTGACTGTGAGCTGAGGAAATGAGTCAAAAAACATTGAGAAAGAAGAAACCCAGATCTCTGGAGAGACAAACTCCATGCACAGCCTGTCCTTATTGTGACTGCATGTTCCCGGCCTTCCTTCTCCCAACCAAGCCTCCTTGACCTGCTTCTTTTCAAACCGCCACCAACTCCCCACGCCGAGGGGACAAGCAGAAGAGCAAAGAAAGCCCAGCCAGCTCCCTGCCCACCTCTGCGACCAGCCCGCCAGGGCTCTGCCTGCCTCTCGCATCCCTTTGCGCCATCCTCCGTGCCCGGGTGGAAGGAAGGGGCTGCGTCTCTTCCCAGGATCGCACTTTTAACTGGAACGTGTTACGGCACGAGGAGTTCCCTGTTTTACCTGGGGAAATCCCAGAGCTGGGAAAACGTGCCCAGGTGATGACAACCCCCTCACACACTCTGACAACCGAAGGGGAAGCTGGTGAACACTATTTGAATGGCATCCAGGAAACGAGATGCCGCGTCTCCAAGACATCTAAAAAAAAGGCTGAGAATAAAACAAAAACAGCAATCACGCCTGATGGGAGAGGAATTGGATTCTGGCCTCCCCTCTGCTTCTCCCCTCCTCCCCCAGCCTTCTGGAGGACCAAGTTGAATGCAGCTGGCTTAGTTTGGCTAATTGGCTCTGTCAATCATGTGTCAATCAGGTCGGCTCACAGTGCCGCTCCTGCCTGGGTGAGAGAAGTGTTAAATCTGAGGGACTGCTGGCTGGGAAAGCAAAGGTGACCGGCAGCTTCTGCTGTGGTTTGAGGAAGGCGTTAAACCTGACAGGTTTTCAGAGGGAAGGTGTGCTGGAGCTGGTCTCTAGCACTGCTTTGCTGTTTGAGCCTAGACAATTTGGTGCCTCAGTTTCCCCTTTCCTACGGGGACCAAGGCTGACCACAGGGACCCCAGAGGAGCACTGCTGGCTGCAAAAACTAGGAACACAGGGCTGAAAAGCCCCATGTTTGCCTGACCACACAGATTTAAGGATTCGTTCTTTGTTCTACACATGGCCCTGGGGTCACTGCCCCCTCCTCTGGCGATGTCTACTTAGAAATTAGATGCCAGAAAAGAAGGAAAATCCCCCTTTCTCCTCTGGGAGAGCAAGTGAAGGGTTAATCCTAGGAAGTTTTTTGGGAGGAGATGGCAAAGTTTGGCAGAGATTCCCCTTCTGTGTCACAGCAAGGAAGCAGTTAAGCCGGAGGTGCCACCTGGGAAGCAGAGACAGGTCTGAAGATGCTTTGCCAGTTACTTCACTGTATAAACAGCTTTTCCTTCCTGTCCCCCAACACTATCTCTCCGTGATACTCTAATTATCCAAAGCATAAACCAGACAAAAAGGGAAGAAAAAAGAAAGAAAGGAAGAAAGAACGGATTCTAGTGCTGCTTTTCGCTGCGTGTTGAGAGATCTGGCAGCAGCGCAGGGAGGGGACAGATGCTGCTGCTCTGTTTGCCCGAAAACAAAGGAGGAGAAGATTACACTTGGATTTCGAGTTTGTTTATGGTGAGATCAAACCCTCTGCAATCTCTTGTCTGGCTTTCAAGTGGCAAGAGCCTCGGGCTCCAGGCTGCAGGGATGCAGACTCCTCACTGCAGTCCTGGTGGGGAGCAAGAGCCAGGTGGGTACCTGCCTGGACGTCGGTGGCATTGTCTCTGGCCACCCCCGAAGGACCGATGTCACAAGTTGAGCACTGCTTTCTGACGGTGCTTTCTCAGCTTTCTCCTCCTCTTACAGGAGGGGAAACTGAGGCACGGGGTGATTCGGCGCTCGCATCCTGAGCAGTGGGTGGGGAAGAGATATATGTGGGTAGCAGGGAGGAAGCGGGGTGAGCAGGCAGGGTAGTGGGGACCTGCCAAAGGATGCCTGGGGTTTAATTTCTTGATGCTGGGAATGAAGGGATGGGCTGACAACGCTGTGAAGGACAGCAGAGTGAAAATGCCACGCTTGGTGGTGCTGGTCCAAAGCCCCCCTCAACCTCTACCAGCACCTGCTTGGCCCACACACACAGTCCTTCTCCCCCAGTTGTCGTCAAGCCCTGAACCCCTCCTTCTTTAAACCCCTCCATTGGGCACCAGCCAGGGATCCCTACAGAGCACTGCAGGAGTGAGTGGCCTGAAGAGGGCCCTAAGGATCCCCTAAAGCATCTTGTGCAAAAAAACCTGCCCTGCTCCCCAGACTGGAAGTGTGTGCAGAGGCACCCAGGGAGGGCTGGCTGGGCTGGCACATCTCTCTTACAGCACTCAAGCACCCTCGCTTCCCTCCTCCTGCTGCAGGCGCGGAAAACAGGCAGCTGTATCCAGATCTCCAGCAAAACTCTCTGATGCTTTAACCACAAACTCCAGCCAAACGCATTTGGTGACGAAGGAGTTAAAGGCTCAGGGCCGAGCAGTTTTCTAGCCTGTGGCTTCTTCCCCCCCTTCTCCCTCCCTGGTTTACAAAAAAACACATTATCAAAAACCTGCCTGGAATCCTCTCAGCCAGTGACACAGAAAATTCACATTGCGGAGGCTGCCAGGGCGACAACAAATAGCAACAGTAAATACAGCTGCCTGGAGCTCCCCGGCTGGTGCCCTGCCCCCAGGCTGGGGATCAGGAAGGGCGTCACGCTTCAACACGACACACACTGCCTCCAGATTTCTAGAGGACACTCTGCTTTCTTGTTGCCTCTCCTCTGGTCTCTGCTCAGGCACCCGCAGCTCCCAGACTTGTCCTTTGGAGGAGTGACAGCGCCAGCCTTGTGTCCCCTGGCCCAGCAAGTACAACCAGCAGGCTGGTTCCCTTTGAAGAACTTCATCTCCCTCCTTTTCTCTTTCATCCCTTTGCTTTCCATCTTCCCAGGGTTATTTTCCTCTCCTGAGCCTGTGCGAGCCTGAGATGGGGGTACTGCAGACCTTACCCTCTGCCAGCAGCTCCAACAGGATCCAAGGGGATGTCCGCCTGTGTGGGCACACAGCGCGACACGGGCACCGACCAGTCCCCAGGGCAGTCCATCCACAGCCCACCAGTGGTCCCAGCAACAGCAGGATGCACACAGTCTGCATCGTGCAACCCCCTGCACAGAGGTGGGCCTTGGCAGACCCACTTGACCTTGGCGAGGCTCTGGGGAGGACCCCGGGGGCGCTGGGGAGGGATGTGCTTACAGGGAAATCACTGTGCTCTCCACCGAGGAGCAGCTCAGCTATTCCTTTGCTCACCAGCTTGATGCTGCATCTCTACCCGCTCTCTCTGTGCATTATCACTGTCTTCCCCTTCCTCCTTTTTGCACATTCCCCTTTTCCTTCCCCCTCTAGCCGTCACTCAGCACTTCACGCATCTGCCACGCTCACATTCGCAACAGGTAACCAGGCCACGTCTGGCCTAAAACTGGTAATGCTAAAGGATATATATTTTTTCCAGCATCACTTTTTTTCCAAGTTGCCGCGGGTTCCAGGCCCGGGTCTGCAAATCTGATGTTTATTTTAAGTCGGTTGCCGGGTGGAAGCTGTATCCTTGCAGTTCCTGTTCGTAATCTCTCCTTTTTTCTCCTCTTTCGCTTTTTTTCCTCTCCCCCCTCATCCCATTCCCCCCAGTTTACAAAGTGTAATATGTCATCGGGGTCACCGAGGCAGCTGCAGGAGGAGGTACGGTGGGACCAAGACCGCCCTGCTGCCAGGGGAGCCCCCAAGAGCACAAGAAGAGGTGACCACAGGACAGGGTGTCAGAGGAGGGCTCCTGGCAGGTCCCCGCAAGCGCTGGACTGGACCCCGGCTGCTCCCCACCTCCTCAATGCAGCCCCAGCCCAGAAGATTGCTGAGATGGCACGGCCCATCCCGGTGCTGTCTTAATCGCCCATCTTTCCCATGTTTTACACCTTGAACCTCATCCATGGAAATGAACCTGACTCCACTTAGAATCAGCACCACAAACCCCACCATTAAGTCAAAGCAATGAACAGAGAGGTAGAATTAAAAGCCAACTATCTAAAAGACGGGAAAACTTCCTCACGGCTTAGCAGGAGGGCACGGAGCAAGCCCAGACATCCCATCCACACAAACAACTGCCTCCACTGGATGATTTTATACCAAAGCGTTAACAGTGGTGTTACCCAAAAGGGAATCCAGCGGGCGGCTGCACTGCTTCACGATGTTTGAGAGGAGCTGGTTGCTATTAATCACTTGTGCTACAGTAGCCCCAGGAAGACCCAGGACAGCCCCCGTAAGCCACACTGTCCCCACTGGGAGACCCCACAACACAAGGGAGGGAGAGGCACTGCCAGATGCCACCGAGGTCGCAGCATGCGTGTGGCGAGGCAGGGGCAGAAGGGCCGGGGTCTCCTGCCTCCCACCTCGGGCTCTTGGCATTACACGTCTGCCTCCCAGTGCCTCACGGTGGGGATAAGAAAGGAAGATGGAGAGGATGTAGACAACGGGCCGCCTGAGGGGTTTGGGAGGTTAGATTTATGAGGCTCTGTCTTGGAGAAGCTTCCAGGAAGGAGAAAAAAAAAGAAAAAAACCACCTCCTTCAGGTGGCTGGAGATCTGTCTTGCTGGTGATGGCAGAGATTTTATCCTGCCAGTCTGCACAGAGGAGGGTCTCATCTCCCAGGGAAATTGCAAAGACCTTGGGAAGGTGCCCTTTGCTGCTAAAGGTGGCTTAGTGCCGTGTCCCAGGCACAGGCCAGGGGACTTTCTTTGCTCGTGAGGAAAATCTCTCACAGGCACTGGTTGCCTGCCTTGGACACTGTGCTGCTGCTGTGGCCGCTGGGGAGAGGCGATGCTCTAAGGGGGACAACCCCAGGGTTACCCAAGGCACAATCCTCCCAAGAGAGCATCTACTGGATGTCTTCTGTCTCCCAGGGTGCGCTGTGCCCTGCTTTCAAGGGTTTGCGTGGCAGCAATTAATCCCGAAAGCTAAGGACAGGGAGCAAAGGGAGCCCACGGGACAACGGGGCGGTGAGGGCAGGGCCATGTGCCCCAGCTCTCCCCACTCATCCCCTGGCTAAGCGAGGGCTGAGCACGGTGGAAGGAAGAAAAAGCAAAGCCAGGAAAACTCCTTCCCCATCATATTTACTGAACTGCTCTGAGTTATGACTGGAGGCCAAGATCTGGCTTCAGGCGATTGCCTAAATCATTTAGGAGCTGACAAGGTAGGGAGGGGGGAAAATGTTCTTGTAATTCTTCAGTCTGAGGTACATTAAGGAGCCATAAGCCATGTCGAGAGCTTGAATTACATTAGAGAGATTATCCTGTTACAGTTCATAATCCTGGATAATATACCATCCCGCAGCACACCTGCCAATGATAAATCTCGCCCCGTAATGGGGCAGTCGTGACCCTGGCGGTCCTGTAGCCCTCTTGGCATGGAGCGGTAGCACCACGCAGACAGATGGAGTCAGGAGGGAGAGCACAGGAGGAATAACGGCCTGGCAGTGGTGTCTGCACCAAGGGAAATTCATAGCCGGGCAGCTCCTCATGGTTCTCAGCGTGCTGCGATTCACCAAGCCACGGCAGGTCCTTGTCGGCCTGTGGACAGCGCAGGCATGGGACGATAGGGAGCTATAGGGGAGGACACCTGCGGTCACCTGTCTCCATAGGGAGCTGTATGGGGCCCCAGCATGTGTGCTGGGCTCCACTGATGGGGTTGAGGACGTGCCGCATGCCAAAGCCCACAGAACAAGGAGGAGAGCCTGGCAGCCAGATAGAGAGCAGCACCCCAGGCCAGAGCAGGACATCTCCCTGAAGAGAAGTTTCTGGCACAAGGCAACACATGTCTTTCAGTGAGAAATGGGGAGGGATGAGGCTGAGTCCCAAAGGGATGAAGGAGAAAATCAGCCCTATGAAACAGCCCTGTCCTTTTGGAGCAGGGTACCACGGGGAGTTAAGCTGTCTCGGCCCCTCTGGAAAAGTGGACCCTAGGGGTGGGATTGGCAGCCTGGAGAGCCCAGGAGTGGTGAGCTCTCCCAGCAGGGTAAGGAAGGGCACTGCCTCCAAGCCTTTCACCCTTTCTGTCAGAGGCATTTGGCTGCCAGTAGAGGTGGAGCTGTGCCAGAGCCCAACTGCTGCAAAGTGCATCTTTGGGGCCCTTGGGCTGCAAGTCCAGTCGACGCCAGGCACTGCCAGCTCACTGGGACTGGGACCTTCAGCTCTGCTGCAAGATGTTTGCCTTTTCCAGCATGTATAACTCCCCTTCCCTTTCCACGCATTAGAAAATAACCCAGAGACCTGTCCTCCCCTCTCTGTGGCATAATCCCTCCTATAATCTTTTACAAGAGTCCCAGCAAGCTCCAGACCTCCTCGGGTCTCCTCTCTAACTCCTTAGTTTACACCCTCAACTGTTTAGTCTCAGCCATCTCCCAGCCATGCCATCCTACTCCACGCACTGCAGCCCCCGGGCTAAGAAGCCCCTGTTGTTTCGGATCTCCAGTCCTCCTCCAGCCCAAGCTACTTTTTTGCCCCCAAGACCATAAATCCTGCTGTCCCCCTTGATGTGAACTGACCATGCAAACATGACCAGGCAGCTACTGCTTCTCTGCCAGGCACCCTCTCCCTCCTCCAGTCCACAGTCCCCTCCACTGGAAACTGCAACTGCTCCATTTAAGTCTGCCAACGTGTCCCAGGAGAAAATGCTCTGTCCCCAAGGCCAGCCCGGCTCCTGATTTTGCAGAGGACTGCTCCTGTAAACTGCATCAAACCGCTGACTGCAGGGGGATGACACTGATTTACACTAAACCCTCAAAGGAAGGGAATGGGACTGTGTCCACCGGCTCCCGGATGTCTCTTTGCCTCCTATTCCCTCCTGCCCCTCTCCAGACCTGCATCATGTTCCCTCTGCCCTTGATCTTTTCTTTAATAGCCGCTCACTTCCAGGCTGCTCCCCTCTGATCTGTGGTTAAGCAGCTCCCATGAATTACTGTCGTCTCTACACTGGCTGCCAGCCTCCGGCCAAGGTAAATCCCTCCTGCCCTCCCTTCCCCAACGCCCATCACCTGCACCGGCCCCAGCTCCAGGGTCTGCACAGTGTAAAGAAAGAGCCCCTCTATCCTGCAGGGATTTGCAATCTCCCCTATGGCCCTGGCGGATACTTGACAGAGCCTCTTCTCTCAGGCTTGTGTGTTTTGTTTAAGTGCTTTGAGATAAAGCCCTTTTATCACGTTAAGAGCTTGGTTGCCCTGGTTTCTTCCTCTGGCCTGAAGGCCATTCTTTTCCTCCCTCTTGTTTTTGACCTCAGGTTCAAGAGTGCTAGACCTCCCTGGTTTAGAGGAGACCTTGGCGTCGAGCGCGACAGCCAGTGTGGGAAAAGGCAGGGCAAGGGTTGGAGAGGGCTGCCAAAGGCCCAGCTTGTTCAGGGAACAGTTTCCAAACCATTTAGGAAAGTAGGAAGGAAAGAAACGTAAGAGCAGAGCAGACTTCCACACTTTTTCAAGCCTCTACTGCTCTCCCTTCCTTTCATCTTTTTCTCGCTATTGCTTCCTTTTATTTACACCTCCATCCTTTCTCATTCCTTCTCCCTCGTTCCCCTCCCCTCCTTTCCCTGGCTGTGCCTCCCTTTCCCCCTTTTTCTCACCCTTGTTTTGCTTTCCTTCCCTCCTTCTTTCTCTCTCTCTCTCCCTTCCCCTGCGGCTTGCCAACTGCCAGCAGATGACATCTCCTTTCATGTTTGGGGCTGAGCGGAGGCTCTGAATGTTCGTTTGATTCCGTTAAGATAATAGCTGGTTCACTGTCAGACGCAGACTGATCAGTTAAAACCTTAATCACTGCCTGTCTACTCACATGGCACTTATTTTTTAAGAGATTAATCCCCTAAGCACTGCACCAGCATACATTCAAGCTCAAAGAAAAGGGTGGGTTTTTATTATTATTTGATGCGTTTACTGTTTCTTTTTTGCTCTTTTTTTTTAAAAAAAAAGCATCCTCTCCCCCATCCTTTTTAATCTGATGCTCAGAAGACATCTGACCTTTGCCACCTCAGCCCAACGCCTCTCCCCTCACGCCAGGCACGCAGAGAGGGAGGCGATGCCGCTCCTGCCTTGGGCTTTGGGAGCTGAAGGGAGATGTGCCGGACGGCACGGCGGGCTGCGGATTAAGCCTGGTCAGGGACTCAGAGCCGGGCTCCATCCACGCGTCCCCACTCAGTGCCTGTGCCTCCTTCCCCATCCCCATTCAGATGCAGGAAACAGCTCTGGATAAACATTGCAGAGCAGCAAGCGCCGCAGCTCAGGCAAGAGGCCTCCGTGAGCACATCAAAGCCGGCTGGGGAAGTTAGGTGTCCACCTCTGACTAGGATTTAGGCAAAGCTTCTTTAAAGCGCCTGGGCTTAGCACCTGCCTGCATTAAAGCAGCGGCTCTCCAGGCAGGCTGTGCCGGCACCCGGCCACGGCGCGCTACCGCAGCCCCGGCTTTCCCAGCCACAAGGCAACCGCGGCCCGAAACCACTGCCGACACCACACGGGAACTTCCAGCACGTAACCACTAAGTACTAAGATAACAGCAAGCTTAAATCTCCTCCTGAGCTAGGATTTTAATTAATGGAGAGCACCACATCCCCCTCGACCCATTAGATGTTGCAGTAGGTGCAGAGAAAGAAATGGGACCGTGATAGGGAGCCCAGCTCCCCATTTGCCCTGGGACAGCAGCAATAACCTGCTCTTAGGCAGCATTCTGCATTCACACAGCTCCAAGAGTTTCACAGAGGAGGTTGCCATCTGCAGCTCCATCTTCGAAGGGAAAACGGGCGCTGAAAGCTCATCTGCCTCAAAACCACCCTGCAGGTGAGGGCAGAGCTGCCAGACCATGTTTCCCGCTGCAGCTGCCAAACAAGGTGCTGCTTCTCTCCCCCTGGGAGGCTCAGCCCTGGAGCTGAGTGGGGCTGGGGAAGGGGTTGCTCGGGGACGCAGGAGTTTTTCCTTATGCCTTCAGCATCACCGGAGAAGTGAGGCAACGTTTTCCAAGTGCTAAAGGTTTGTGAAAATTTTTCTTTACGTTTGACTTGTGATCAAAGAAGGAAGAAAAGTAACATCCCCCAGCCCAAGGTTTGCTTTAGCACCAGTAAAGAAAGTTCAAGAAAAGCAAATCTTTTACTAACCCCTAGGTAACAGTTTTCAGACTCCTATTCCCTGTAACGGCCATGAGAAATGACTGATTTCTGCATCCATCCCACTACAGCCACCACACTCCTGAGCGCCCAGTGTTTTGACCTGCCCCTCACTCGAGGTCATGGCTTTATTTGCATGATGTACAGCGCGAGGGACACGGCAGTCCCGGCACACGTGAGGGGTCCCAGAGGTCAGTCCTCAGCTCAGAGGGTGCTGGCGGTCCCCATACCCTGACCGGCACAGCAAGAGCAGCTCGGCCATATGAAATCCCACTCTTCCTACAAAAGAGCTTCTCTCTCTGACACCTGAGCGCTGGGGAACCTCTTGCAAGGTCTGCAAAAGCTGCTCCTGTGACAAACCAGCTTCTAAGAGAGCCACTTCTCAGCAGCTCCCTGCAAAATACAGCCAGGGTGTTGCAGGCTCAGCTTGTGATCTGGCAGGACACTGAGCTCTGGAGCCTTCGTTGCCACGTCCTGCTCCTAACCCCACACCTGCAGCTCCATCAAAGCACCGCCAGCAGTGTCACCAGCTCCTGGATAAAAGAGGTGGAATTGCTGGCAACAAATGATGACTCAAAATTTGGTAAAATAAAGTTGGAAGTATATGAGAAGAGGTTTTTGTCAGCTGCCTTTGGCGTTTCCTATTTAAAATGAAAATGTAGTGAAAGAACAGGCTCTGAGTGTATTTTGGCAATTTTTGGTGAAGTAAAACAAAGCTGTCAAAAGGATCTATTCTTACATATAGAAGCAGAGTTCACCTGCAGACCTTATTCTGCTTATTCCCCAAGATATTCCTGAGGCCAGGGTTCAGTGGAGCTGGAAAAACATGAAGAAAAACCCCACGGAAATTGAAATAAATGATATCCAGAATCACAGGGATAAAGTTTAAGAAAAGAAAGCTTATAGAGGAAAGGGGTGCAAAATTCCTCGCTACAAAGGATAAAGCAATCTCTAACTAATGGAGATTAGGAAGAAACTCTCCCAAAGGACTGGTTATCCCATAAATTAATAGAATCAATAGTGTCACAGACCTCAGCCACAGGGTCCCGAATCATTGTACTAAGTGCCACAAGTACGTGAGCACCCTCCTCTGAAGCAGCTGGGGCTGGTCACTACTGGAGATTACACCACGGACAGACGGAGCCCAGATTTGAACTGACCATTCACGTGTTTCAAAGCAATGCCAAAAAAAGGCCATAGTAGTGTATGAGTAAAAACACATGAATCTTTTCTGGGGGAAAGGGTGCTAGCTCTAACTCAAGCCTGACTTGACTTTGATCTTGCACGTTAGACCTGGCAAGAAATTTCCCAGGATGCGCACAAGTCTTCAGACACGCTAGAAGCGATCGTGAGTGTTCATTCAGGCCAGAAAGAGTTACTGCCGCCACTACCTGCTGCAGATTAGCCGGAGCTCTCAGCAGATGCTCTCCTCCTGCAGGGTTAAGTTAACGCACCTACTTGCAGAACGGCTTAATTATTTTTTTTTTTTAAATAATTGCTATGCAGAAAGGTAGCCTAAACTACAGGTCCCAGACCTTCAGGTGGGCATCTTTCTAGGGGCCAATGCTCCAACTCAGCCCCATGGTGGGAGAACCATTTGGATTTTAGTCTCTGGCCTCAGGTATGCGGGAAGCCAAGAGGTCACATTAGTCTCTTCCTTAGACCTACAGTCCAAGAAAAGCTGGCTGCCTTGCAAACACCGTCACAGGGTTATTTAGAACACTCAATTGCTTGATGACATTTTAGCACACTACTTTGTTAAGGAAATCCAGGTAGCTGTTCTCTCACAACTGCTACACCTTCGCTCAGAGATCTCTGCTCTCTCAGGCTGACACTGTTGCATAGCTACAGCCTACAGAGATCCTTAATCTACCCCGGAAAGCAGATTAAACTTCATCCTCTCTTATCAAACTGCAAAAGGATCCTCCTCTCCTGACCCTAAAATACATGGGCTGCGCAACACCGCTCAGAACAAACAGCCTGATACACTCAGAAAGAGCTGCTTGTTAACGCAGAGCCCGTGGGGACTCTGCAGAGACACCTCATTAATAAAAAAGAAAAATTCATGCTCATCCAAACAAGCTCATGTTCTAAACTCGCCAGAATGAGAGAGAGCCAACTGCCCACTCCTGCCTCTGCCCACCATCCCTCAGAGAGAGGAAAGGCTGCAGAAGGCTCCCCTTTCTACTGCCCGCGTGGGACCACGCGAGCCCCAGCTCCTCAGCCAGGGAAAAAGTCGTTCACGGGGCACGACTCCACGCTTAGAAGGAGAACTGAAAACCCACCACATCACCTGCAGCTCCGCTCTTTTCCATCCTTGATGATTTTTAAATCTCTCCCTTTATGCAAGCAGGGCCTTCCCCTCCATACTTTGGAACATGAACATTTTTTAAAAAAATCTTCTTAAACTGTTAATATACCAAGGAAACAATTATCCATTTACTTTGTTGGTTATTTACTATTGTTGCTCTGGCTGTGCTTATTGCTGCACAGCTAGAGTTGAGCATGGCACTTAAGGTTGGTATTAATAAGTAATAGCCATGAATTAACAATACGCCTCTTGCCACCTTAATTATATATGTGATCTCCATTCCAGGGCTTTTACACGTGCTCACACCACTGCTGGGCAGGGTTATCCGCTCCCTCGTGCAGAGGGGAAATTACTGCACACGGAGCTTACAGCCAAGCTTCCCAGGGATATTTAAGAGTTTAACTCCCACTGAAACTGCAAATTGCTCCAAGGCTCCCAGCCCAAGAGACTTGCCCAAGCCTGTGGTGGATTTGGGAGTACAACAGCATTTCCCTCAGGTTCACACCCTAACTCCCTTCCGTATCTCAGGATCTCGAGACCGTTTAAGAGCATTAATAAACAAACTAATGCAGCAAAGGGGCCATCTCTGTTTCTCAAAGGGGCATCGATGCAAAGAGACAGATGAAGTAACTTGGACAAGATCCCGTTAAGGTTTGCTGGAAGCTCTGAAACTCCAGCGCCTGTCTCCTTGTTCTCATCCCAGTGCCTTGACCTCCAGGACCATCTTTGCTCTCTCAGCAAATGAAAATAGGCAGGGTATGACAGATTGACCAGCCAAGCTTCCTGGAGGTATTTCCCACAGATTGTTGCCGAGACATACAATGAAAGCGATAAATATCCCAGTGGGAAATATATGGCACCTCATCTCCCACTTGTGTCGCTGTGAAGAGCTGGGGATAAATTTTAAAAAGGCCTTTTCCCTCTTAGGGGATAAATCCTTCAGGACCAATCCTCTGGTGGGAAGCAGAGAACAACCAGAAAACCCCGTGACCCTGCCTGAAATCGTGGAGTCAACAAGTGGTCAAGCAGAGGTCGAGAGGCCAAAGCGGGGCCGAAAAGGATGCTTTCTGCCAGGCCCATCTGCTGGCAAACGGACAGCAATCACCCAAAAGGTGCAGCGTGGATCAAGCTCCAGGACTCAACTGTTTCTTCCCCCAGACAGTAGCAATTATCATAATCAAGCAGTTGACTCCAATTACGCCTTCCTCTCATTACAGCCGAGGGGATGGACGCAGCCACAGCAGCAAAGGGAAAGTTCGCAGCCGTGTCGACTTTGCATATCTTAATCTAAAATGACAGGGTGTGACACGGGGGGCCGGTGACCCTGCCAGCCTTCAGCTGTTCGTGTGGCAACAATTTCCAGCACCAAATTACTCCCAGGCAGGGCTTGATTGGAGGTTCAAGGCAGCAAGAGAGAGAAGCCATTTAGGGGACTGAAACATTCTTCACAGCCCTATTTAAATACAATTTACATTCCAGGCTCTACTGTTTGTGCATTGTTAATTGCACCTTGTACCTTAGTTTATTTTATAGTTGAAGGTTTTTTTCCTTTGCTGTTGTTTTTCAAAGGCATGCTTGCTTGCTTTTTTTTTTTTTTTTTTTCCTAAGGCGCTGTTGTTCTCAGAATACAGTTATATTTCCCGGAAGGGAAAATAGATTAGTAGATTTAAAGGCCAGAAGGGACAAACAGATCATCTAGATGACCTCCTGTAGAAGACAGGCCAGGACATTATACTCAGTAATTCCCGTGTCTCGATTTGTCCAGACTTAACCCAACACTCTGCGTTGACTAAAATACCCTTTCCAGAAAGGCAGTCACACTCCAAAGACACCAAGAGTCACATGAGTCACCAGTTCCTGGGGTAGCTGGTTCCAGTGCACAACCGTCCGTGGCCTGGAGCAGTCACAGGCAGGGATCTGAAGAGCTTCTGGGCTGGAGGGACAGCACGGACACTTGGATCTGCCCGTTTTCGTGGTGTCATCTCACAGCTTCTGCTGAAATCTGGTACCTGCTGTGCTCGGTGCTTGAGAGAGAAAGGAGAGCACTAATCCAGGAGAGCTCACCAGCAAAAATGGACAAGGCAGGCAGGGAAGAAGCCCTATTTGATAAAGCCGATACGCCAAGAGACCAGCATTTTGCCTGTGCTGAGGTCAGAGGCTTTCAAATTCCAGCACTTTTGATCAACGTTTGTATCAAACTTATGATGACTTGGTCACTCTTGGACAGACATACTGGTCTTCATTTCCCATATGTAATGATGGTGGTTCCTCACTTCTCTCCAGCCCACTCTCAAAAAATTACTGCCCTTTGTTTGCTGGGTCAGATTGGCGATGACTGGATAATGCATGAACCATTTTCATCATCTTTCCACCAACCAAAGAGTTGGTAGGAGGTACAACAACGTGGGAACAGAAAATTATTTATTTAGATTTGGACAAAAAGAAATGCAAAAGACAGAGTGGTTCTGGTTTGAGTGGCTTTTTCATTCAGTTGAAATGGGGCATACAAACTAAAATAAGAGCATCCACCCAGCTCTTCGCATTGCTAAAATACAGTGCAGAGATGAGCTCTACCCCATAGCCCTAAAGCCTGTGGACACAGGCAATGAACCCTCTCTTCTGGCTGGTGCCAAACAGCAGGTCGAATCTAGAAAAAACATAGCTGACTTTCCTCCTTAAAATCCCGTTTTTTTGCACGAATTACACATTACTGCACGTTACCACTCATTGTGGAGGCAAAGAGAGAACCCTCGTTTTCTAACATCACTGTAACGCATATTGTGTTAGTCGCCTTACATGAGGTTAATTCAATAAGAGTATGGACAGAAAATCCCACCCGGCTGAGTTCTGGGGGTGCAGAGGTTTACCTCTTCTCAGATGAACTCTGTGAGCTGAACGAAGGCTGACTTCTAACCTGGTGCTAATCTAAAGTAAAAAGTTTTCACAAGTTCCTGGTCCTCCGCTATGCAGAAAGGGTGATTGCAGAAGTGGAAAAAGGGGTTGGAATTTCCAAACTCAGGTGGAATTTCAAATCGCAGCTCTGCCTGCAAAAAAAACCAACCAACCAACCCAAACCCCAACAAAACATCAGTTGGGGGAGCACAGGGGTAAAACTTGGCAGAATTTTTCACTCCTCTTTTTCCAACTTGTTCTGCTATTGGGTTTGAAAAGCCAATGTCTTTTGCAAGTGCTTATTTGTGACTGTGGACTTTCCACCAGGTTAAGAGCTAACTCTGGATGCCCAGTGGCTGGAGCTGGGACCCGTTTCTGGGTCTCAGGACTGCTTTCTTTAGCAAAGCCCTGAGAGCTTCAACTTAGTTGAACAAGTCTGAAAACAATGAACTATCATCCAGGTGACAGCCAGGAGGATGACAACGTTACCCAGTGAAGCGTTCTGACACACGGGAAAGGTCTGATTCTGCCCTGACTGACACCAAGCAGCACTGTCAGTTCGCAGCTATTTTGGCATTCTTTTCTTTGAGCCCCATCTGCTGGAGTCCCGTGATTTCATGACACATTTATTTTTTGCTCCTTTGTTCATATTTAAAAAGCAAATTTTTAGCCTTTGCAGCCAAGGACAAGAAGCTATAAGCCCGAAAAAAAGCCGAATGAAAAGAAAAATTATTAAATCTGGGGAATTTCAGGATAGTCCCATGATTTCACAACTCCTCAATGCTTGCGGCTGGGAATATCTGGTGCTGCCACTTGTAAAAATAACCTCATGGGCCTGGTTCTCATTTACATGAAGGTCCCTCTACACCAGTCTGGCAACGTTGGGAGCTGGTGCGATATAAAAAGAGGTGTCGGTGTAAATGACAACTAAGCCTACTTGACCCCAGCGAGCCTACTCCTAATTTACTCCAGCTCTGGGGAGGTCTGAGTCAGACATCAGCTCAGTAAAACTTGACAGAGAGACAGACAAATGTACGCCACAACCTGCTGCTGCTCCAGAGGCCTCCAAGCCAATTATTTTGGTGATCTCACTCCTCCCTTCCTTCTTCTTTCTCTCCCCCTTTTCCCATCACGTGCTCGCTTCCAGCACACGCACGTCCTTCTGCACAAAAAGCAGTGCCGCAGAGGAATGTGGAGGGTTTGAAAGCCCCCTGAGAGCAGGTAGATCCATCTGAGTGAGAGTGCCTGCCTCCTCCGAGTCAGGAGGGGAAGGCGGGAGGAGATCGGTTTACATAAGTACTTTGCCATATGAAGAAATAATTTAGTGGTATTAATAGAGGTTAAAGTTTCCCAGGAATCCAAAACAGGCCCCGCAGACACAGGTGGGTTCTTTCACTCACAGGGATGGGGAGAGTAACCCGACTCCCTCCAGCAAAGGGGAGACCGGAGGGCGATGGGGGGACCGGAGGGCGATGGGGGACAGAGGGTCTGCCGTGGTCTGCGGAGGGTGCGGAGGGTCGCGCTGCCTGCTGGCTGATTTACTGCGGGGCGTGATGGGCTGTGAGACAGGGGCTTTGCTGAGGGATGCGGGAACTGTGGCGCCAAACCTCTACACTGGCCGCCGGGGGAGGACAGGATCTGCCAAGCTGCTGGCTATTGGGGAGGTAGGAGCCGAGTGCCAGATCAAACCTGTGATGAGGAAGGGATCCGTGTGTACGACACTTGGCAACACACACACACACACCCCAGCAGAGGCACTGCCCGGCACATCTGTCGTGGCCTGAGCACGCTCCCCGTGTGGGACAGGAAGAGCACGTGGCCCTGCAGACACACGCACACAGGCACGTGCTGCCCCTTGGATGGAGCATGCACCAAACATGCTCAGCAACGTGTGCGGAGCACGCTGTGCAATTACCCGCACTGGAAATATCTGCCTTTTCAGAGCTCAGATACCACAGACCAACCTGAAATCACCTCCCGCTTTAGCAGAAAGTCCCGGCTGATGCCCAGCTATAACTCACCTCCAGTGTCTCTGGGAGAGCAGGACTTCAGCCCAACTAAACAGATAAAACGGCACGGAGCAGAGAGGCCAGCAAGCCTAAACCGCCTTTTGTTTAGATTAGGATCCAAGATAATGTTACTGATTCTCAAACACTGAGCTTTTTACAGCCCAGGGAGTTTTACGCCACCCCAAAAATAATGATCTCTCAAAGCTCTAGTGATTACGGTGCTTTCACCCTATAAAACACATGGGACAAAGCTCCAGCCCACCCTACATGGGACTGTGCT
Organism: Charadrius vociferus; assembly: GCF_000708025.1. Taxonomy (NCBI): domain Eukaryota; kingdom Metazoa; phylum Chordata; class Aves; order Charadriiformes; family Charadriidae; genus Charadrius; species Charadrius vociferus. Next base: position 2,785,260 of record NW_009649114.1, read on the forward strand.
GCCTTGCGCTGATTTGGGATTTGGCCCTTGGCCTCCAAATCACAGACCTTCCCAGAACACGTGGCTGCTGTTCTGCTCCGGAAGGGACTAACAAAGAAATAAGAATATTTGTTAATAATTTTTTTCCACTGAAAAGCAGTTAAACCTCCTAAGACACTTTTTCCAGACATCTAAATCCTTTAAAAATATTCTCTAGACTCCATAAAACTTACATTTTCCCTGGGTTCTCCCGTGAGTTATTAAAAAACTGAAGTCCCAACCTTAAGAGCTTAGAGTTTGGTCATGATCAGAAAACCAACTATGTAGAGTGGCACCTTCTTGTGTATTCAGAGACGCATCTACCAACTGAGTGGGGAACATCAGAATGAACTGCAGGACCAAAGGAGAACAGCCAAGACACTAAAAAGAGAAAAGTGATTTTTTGGGTATCCAGCCTAAGGCAGGTTGAGGGATGCGTGTTTGAGATGACAGAGGCTCGGCACTCGCTGAAAGCACAGGGTCCTTTGATGGATACCCTGGACTGGCACAACAGCATTTGTAGCTGTTGGAAAACAGTTATCACATTCTCACTGTTTATTCTTTCCTCAACAAACACCTGGCAAAGTCAGAATTTTAATGGCAGCATCTCTGGTTTCTTCCAAAGAGGCTCTTAAAAATCAAGATTTTTTTCAAGGAGCTCTCGATACATAGGCCAGAAGAAAATCTGTATCTGATCATCCATCTACCCAGGCATCACCACAGCATCAGAGCGCTGCTGTTACCAGTACGGCGCAATGTAGAGCCTCTCCCTCCCAACTGAGGTACCTCTACGGAGCCTGTACAGTCCTGTACAGACGGCCGTGATGGGCGCAAAGCCTCCTCTGTGCATCAGGACAAGCAAATGATGCGGCTCAAAAGCCACCCAGCACGGAGGGGCTTCAGAGAGTCAGAAGAGGGTGGGTTTTTTTTTCCGTAGCTGCTTTTCTAGAGCAGAACTGTGCTTCAACACTGCCGGAATCAAAGGGATTGTAATGCCCTCCCTGGTTCGCTTAACCATCAGTTTGTCTGGGGCGTGAACTCTGCCCACAGCAGCTCCTGCAAAGTGCTTAGCTCTTTCTTTCCCCCCCTTTTTTTCCCCTTTTTTAAAAAGCTTTCTCTTTTCCTCCCTGCTCTTACCTCGCTCCCCGTCTACCTCCCCGTAGCCTCCCAGAAGCACTGGCGTGTTTTTAACCCAGGCATGAAACAATCCCACAGCCACAGATTGTGATGTTTCAGATAACATACGGAGAATGTAAATCCTGTCAGCAAGTGCAACAGCCATAAAAGGCTAAAATGGATTCCTGCGGATTAGAAATAAAACACAGAAAGGGCCCTGTTCTCTCACTTTCCTCATCTCACAACCTCCTCCGCCTCCCCTAGCCCTCCCTCTCCTCACTCCCCTTAAAAAATCGCCTGGAAATGCAAGGGGCTTTTTTTTTTTTTTCATCAACTTAAAAGAAAAATAAAATACATTCCAGGAAAAGGACTGCTGCTAAGAAAACTAAAACCAGAAAATGCTTAAAGATGTTTTAATGACTTAAACACAGGGCCGGGATTGTGCCTAAAAGTTTCCACATTTAAAAAAAAAAAAAAAAAAGGCGAATTCAATATTAAATGTCCACCACTACCACTGCTGCTGTATTTCTTTCTTGAACCATCTGATTTAAGCAGTGTATTATTAACACGGCCAGCGCGAACAGACACGACCCTACATTTAAGCAAAGTTTACGCTTCTGTTCCAAAGCAGAAAGGCACAACTGAAAACACTCCTAAAAATAATGAAGGCCACGTGAGCGTGGGTCCGAGAGGCTGTTAACAAGCAGCTGACAAGTTTCTGCTCTAGGAATTAGACCCTCATTTAGAGGGAGATTAGCAGAAATCTTCCTTCTAATTACAGAACAAGCCCAGCGAGCTCTCCGGTCCGAATTTGCTGCGTTGGGCTGGAAGGCACGCGGCCGGCGCAGCACACAAAGAGCCTCCCTCCAGCCAGAGGTGGGGTTCAAGGGCTGCTTCAAAGCCCGGGGTGAGGCGAGCGGGGTCAGTTCTCAGCTCCCTTCTGAAGCCAACCCATGTAATTTGTCACGACCGGTAGCTTGTGTTGTGGAGGGGCCTGACTGCTGATCTGGCATGAAGGGCTGAATCAAATCCTTTCACGGAGCAGACAGTGCGGTTCTTCTAGGTCACGGCAGAGGTTAGGGCAGGGCAGGGCGCTACAGCTGCCTGCAGTGGATTTGGCCTTCGGATGTGTTCAAAGCGAGATGTGGGGAAAGCCCCATGCTAAAATGTTGGCTTGCATGCAGGAGCAGGAGAGACAAACCTCCTGTTAAAACCAGCAGCTGAGAAGTTAACGCACAGATACGCTGTCTGAAGCGCACATCGTCGGGAGCATTTTGTTTAAGTGAGGGAAATCCAGAGTATTCTGGGCAGAATGTGAAAACCCCAAATTTGAATTGCCGCTTTGAGGCTGTATAAAGAGCAGGCAAATAATGAGACAGCAGACAGGCCGAGCTTTGCATATTGAACGTCACCCATCTTACTGACAGATGCGTAGACACACACATGCTCACACAAACACAAGATGTAACCCACAGATACAGTTGCTCCCCAAAACAACCCAGTCCCTGTCAACGGTGGGGTAGGGAACCTTTCAGTATTGCAGAGCAGGACCAGTGCCTGGGTGGGCAATTTAGAAGGTCCCTGTGTCCTATCTCCTATCTAGAGCCAGGCTTTCCACTCCTGCCTTTGCCGTACCATCCCACCTTTGCCATATCAGTACCAGCCTGCATCTGGAGGGCGAGAGCCTGCTGAGAGCCAGAAATGCCCAGAAGTGTTGGAGAGATGAAGAAACCCTGGACTAGGGCCAGGACACACTGGCTGAGGTTGAAGAATCATCCAAAGGTGCACATCTCAGGAATTCCCAGAGGGGAAACGGAGGGAATCAAGGGAGCTTCTCGCCGTTCCTCACAGTTCTCCAATCATTTCCCACAGGGTCTGACCCTCTGTTTCCTTCCAGTGTACCTAAATCTTTTGGGGACAAACCAACAGATTGGAATAAAAAACCTCCTGCCTGCACGCAAAAGGGTGGTTATCTAGTTTCTAAGCCAAATCATCTGTCAGTGTAAAGGAGCCCTGAATGGAGCCACACTGATTTGCACCCACCGAAACCCTCCCTTCCCATCCACAGCCCGGCCTTGAAACCAGCTGCAACAGGAGCTGTCTCAGAGGGAAAACAAAATGTGTAGTTTCTTTTTCCTGGAGTCAGACCTGATGGACTTCTTCTTCTCACAGGTTTGAGAGGTGGAAAGCCCTCTCCTGCAGGAACCCTCTGGGAAAATAAACCTGTGTGGCACCAGGGGACCAAACAAACATCAGCTGGAAGCGCCGCCCCCCGCTCTCCGCTCCATCTCCCCACCGCGGGAAGGACCTGCTGAGACTCCAGCCCAAAACACCTCCTCAGCAGCCACTGTGACAACCTCTCTCCTTCTTCATCCAAAAGCTCATTTCTCTTTTCTAGTCAGCATTGGGGAGGGGTGGTTCGGGGTTTTTTTCTTTTTTTATTAAGAACGTGCAAGCGTGTTTCAAACCCAGATTTCCATCCAAAAGAGTAGGAGGCCGTAGTCAGACTTCCCAGACCACAAAGACGCAGAGCTCAATCTCTTTCCAGCCAGAGTTTCCATTGTATTCTTCCCAGATGAACTTTTAAAACGTGTGTGCACGTGTGAATATGTGTGTCAGTGTGTGCGAACGTGTGTGTTTTTTCTTCTCTTAAAAAAAGAATGAACAGAAAAAAGGCAAGCGAGTGAGTGAGGCTTTTAGGAGGTTAATAAACCGACCTGTTGCCAAGTTGGATATGTGTGTGGAAGGAGGGAGTTGAGGGTTTTAATCCCAGTTTTTGATAAATAGAAGACATTCTAGTCATAATAAAATGTGTTTTACACTTGAGGTGGGGGGGGAATAAGGGGGAGAAAAAAGGAAAGTTTTGGCCAGGCACTGCAAGCTCCTGAGCCCAAACAATGAGGTTAAGAAACATAACTGTAACGCATTAGTAAATTGACAATGAAATTGCAGTTACTTCACTGGCTCTTTATTAAATAAACACAGCCTGAAATGGACCTGTCTGCCCCGGAGGTATTTGTATAGGGTTCATATTACTAACTCAACACTGCTGCTAACGCACTCGCAGGCACTGCACACCCTGGAGTGCAAACACATTCCAGAGCAGACCCCGCAAGGTGGGGCCGACCTTGCTTTTTCCCCTTGTCACTTTTTCCCTTTCGGTTAGACCCCGAATTTTATAGCCACTGGCTGCTACCATGACATTTTATCCCCCGTCGCACCTCCTTTCAGGACCAATTGAGAGAACGGCGTGCGTGAATACACGTGCTACGAGCACGCGCATGGACTGGCACTCTGCCTCTCTTCCTGCCCAACTCTTACCCCTGGGAAAGGTCCTCCTCTCCCGGCACCCCTTCACAGCCTGCTCCCAGCTCATGGTGGCTGTTTCCCCTCAGCTGTTCTCTTCCTGATCAACTCTTTCCATCTATATACAACCCAAACAAAAAAAAAAATATTAAAAAAACACGGCCCCAGTGACCGCCTGTGCAGTTCAAACCAACAGCCATCTGCCCCTTGCAGCTCCAACCCCAACCAGCAAACATCACCGCTTCCCACTCACCGGCTGTCATACCACTCCATTGTCACACCAACATGAGGGGCTTTCAGCAACATCTCTCCATCCCTGTCCTCATATCTATCGATCTAATCGGCAGCCCTGACGCTTGTGCTGTAGCCTGACCCACAACCATCCAACGCTGCAGCTACAAGTGACGACCATAATCAACAAGAAGAAGCTGTTGCAGCCAGGGATACAGCTGCAGCTCACACGCAAGGTGAAAAGCCACCTTACAAAACCTTCACCTGTAGTTCTAGCTAACCATCGAGACATACTAGCTCAGCCAAATCCCAATCCCGCTCACACAGGCAAGCTCGGGTAATCCATCCCCGCACACATGCACATGTTGGAGACAATAGGAACTTCAGCATGTTCAGCACCTTGCAAGGCCTTGAACAGCTGCCAATGTCCTCTGGAGATGCGCCAAACCAGTTCATAAGATGTGAATGATAGAGATTCTCAGCAGCCCATGGGGTCTGTAGCAGGCTGTGCTACTGTTGGCTTGCATGGTCACGACACGCTTTTCCCCTTGTTCTAAGACATACCTCCTGTGGAGTCAGGTTTTCTCAGCGAGGAATTCTGTTCCTGTCTGCAAGTAGAGTGAAAACGCTCTGCTCTTCTTTCGCATGTGACCAAAACAAAAGAAGCAGTAGGTTAAGTATTTTCTTGCTCCCACTGTCATCAAGGGCTTTATGGGAAAGGATCAGACTCTCACAAAGGTAAAATACAGAGACAGGACCTAGCGAATCACGTAGAACAGAGAATTTACCTGTCACTAATTCCATCCAACTAGTCTTCACCTAGACTTGAAATTTCCCCAGCTACTCAAGGCTCGCACTTTCAAACCTTCATGGAGAAGTCTGATGTGATGAGAAAGTGCACCAAAACTCAAATTTTCTGGAACAATTTTTTCAACACCTTCTACACAAACTTGAGCCTTGAAACAAGAGCAAGACTGAGCAGCCTTCATACATTGTTCTTGCTGAAAGCAGCCAAAGTCAAGTAGATGAAGAGAAAGCAGGAAGCAGAGATATAGCCACTGATGGGAATGTTAGGAATATGGGAGAAGAGATGGACATTTTGCAAAAATGTCTCACTGACATAGGAGACAGCAGATGAAAAGGCGGCTGTAAAAGCACAGTACAATAATATGATGTGGCTTTACTAAATCTAAGTGCCAAAGACAAGGGTAGGGATGCTTTGCAGTGCACTTATAGATGGGTGTAGGGACCACTGGATAGTGATGATTTGGGCTTCTCCTCTTTGTCCCTTCTACTCAGGTGCCAAACTGCATTAAAATCCATCAGGATCAAGCTCACACTTAGTATTTTCTTAGTCATCCTGTTTTTCCATATGAGCAAATGGTGTTGTTGGCACATCTAGCCTTTGGAAGAGCTTACCAAGGGGGATGAGAGGGAGCAATTCTCAAATTGTTTGGGATCCTTAAAGCAAGACTGAACATCTCTCCTTAAGAGACAATGCCCAAACTCCACCAGGGACTGCTTGGAGTGTGCAGGAGCAGTGGGTGGAAATCCCTGGCCAGCCGCACGCAGGTCAGCCCAGCCGCTCCAAGGGATTCCGTCTGGCCTTGCAGCTGAACGCGAAATCACAGAGACGTCTCCTGCCTTGCCAAAAGCAGTTTTAATTTTGTAAGGGAGTGAAAGGGAGAGCTTTGCACTGAGCTCTTTCATTCACACAGACTGGTAGATTTTTAGCTTTCCCCCACCCTCCAACCTGTCGAAGCCTCCAAGTTTCCCTCTGGAAATTCCATCCTGGGATGGTTTTCTCTTTAAGTTACCTTTTGCAGACTCCTCAGGTGCAACCCAAAAGCCTCCGAGGGCCAGGATTGAAATGCTCTGCTAATTTAAGTGGATGCAAATAGGAAGACGCCCTGTTCACACATTCGAGCTGCCTTGGACAGGAGTCTCTTTGATAGTAGTCAACCTTGGCCGTGGATGGGAGGGAAGGTGGCTCTGCCCTATGGTGCTACTCGTTCACAGAGATAAAAACTAAGAGTAAAGAAGTACCTTATGTATCCAAAGAGTGTTTAAAGCATACAAATATTGCACAAGGGTTCTGAAAGCCTCACCTTCCTGCTCCTATTAACACAGGAATTGCCAAAGTCGGGGAGCTGGAGCCAGCAAGCCCAATATCCTTCTCCAGAGGCATGATGTTTGGACCAGCTACAGCAAGTGGCAGTGACATGGCAGCATCAGCTTCAGCTTTCTTGTTAGGTTACCTTAACTAAAGCAAGATCCACCACTGGTGGCCAACTTGTGAGCCTCCAGTAATAAAACCCAGAGTTGAGGCAGCTTGGACCAGTATCTTGTCTTCCCTTTCCACAAATAGAAGTAGAGAACACATTATTGCTGACTTTGTGCAGCTCCCAGTCCTGGCAACACGCATAGCACGTCCGCAGGACATGGGGCTAACCAGCTCTTTAAAGGGGTTCCAACCTTTTCCTAACTGGGATAGGGTGAAGAGCTCAACTGTAAGAAACTCTTATCCATTGTGGGTAAGTCATAAGAGAGACAGATTGTAAGATACACTTTACAGCGAGTAATACCAGTCGCTTCTTGGAGTTTCCCTCTTTCCCCACCCATCCAGGTGGTTTTATGCATCCTCACAGTGGTTTGTCCCTGCTTTCAGCAAGCCCCCACCTTCCCCTTACCCATTTTCTAGGCATTCACTTGACATCTGGTAGAGAGGGATATAAGCCACTCTGCAATGAAATCTTACGCTGCCTCTTTTTCCAGCCTGTCTGACAGAAAACAAGTCAGCTGTGGGCCTCACCAACAATTTTAAACAAAACCCCACAATCCAGCAGGTCAGGCCATTTTAGCATATGTACCTTTTATTTGTAGCAGACTGTTAATAATTAAGTGATGCCTTTCATACAGACATTTACAATAATTTAACCTTGCCCTTGCTGTGTAATTTATTCTTTGCAGAAGCCAATAAAAATAAAGGCCCCATATTTCGTCTCTCTCTCTCTCATTCTCTGTACATATATATAAATATATATATACACACATATATCCAGAATAGTGTAATAGGTTTCACATATTGTTCCATAGGTATCATTAGGGTAACAGAGCCAAGTGTCTCAGTTCATATGACTCTCTTTATAGGTGCCTTATAATCCACATAAAATTGAGTTTATGTTTCCTCTTCATCCACTGATTCTAATACAAGATGAGGAAGGGTTCTCTCTTTCTCTTTTTTTCCTTCTTAGTTCCAGTCCTCACTGCATCAAATTGAAAATTTGCCATTGGTGGTAAAGACCAATCTTTAAAGAATCTGACAATTACCAAACTGGATATCACTCACAGTCCCTCTTTTCTAACATCTTACCTCTGAGTATGACAAATATTAAAGGCTCCAGGGAAAAGGTTTGAGCGATGCCCATAGTAGACAATTATGAAATCACCTGCCCGGGGAGGGAAACACTTCTGAAGTTTGTGAGCGAGTCTTTACTCTGGTTTCTAAAGCCACAGAACAGAGGAGAAAGCAGGTAAGCAGAATAGGAGCAAGGGAAGGGACTAAAAACAGAGATTTATTTCCTCTCCAAAAAAAGAGAGGAAAAAAGCACAGGACAGGGGAAAAAAAGAGCCAAAGCGAGTACTATTGGCTTCACTTCCACAGAAAGTCCTAAAGAGGCTACACAGAGAAACGAAAGAAAAATATTTTCCCCTGAAGAAACATTAGTAAAAACACATTTATTAAAGCACAAAAAAATTCCATAACACTTAAGAGACCTGCTGCTCTGGAAAGCGCAGGGCTGACCGCTGTGCGTTAGCCAGCGGGGTTGAGGAGACACAGCCATGCGCCCGCGTGGACTCACTGCTCCAGCAAGGGAGAGCTGGAGACCCCAGTCTGCCAGTCTACCCGCTCCACACACAACCAGGGCAACCAGCACAGCCCAGCTTGACCTGATCCAGGCAGCTGTGGAAAGGGGCCTAGAATCTCAGCTGGACTATTCTCGTGCTTCCAAAGTAAAGATCAGCTTTATTGTCCTTCCTGAAGTCTAACCTACTCTTGAAAAGCTCCTGCATTAGATATTCCACCTTCTTAAAGGGAACCGTGCTGTGCAATTAAGACACTCAGGCTATGTTGGAGAGGCAGAGACACGTACAAGCACTAGGGATCTCCCAGTACCTGTGGCCTAGAACCTATGAGTCACGTAGGGGACGCGCTTCCCCCATGCCATATACCCAGAGTAATGCTGCATAAAGTTTCCTTTCAATCCCAGCCACAGCTTTTTTCCAGGGTCCTTTAGAGCAGCAGCTCCTAAGGGACACGAAAGCACATCGGTATGGTTATTGTTGTTATTATTCAGCAGTGTGGCAGGGGGAGAAAGGGGCAGGGACAACACGGCTACTGGTCCCTGGTGTGTGGTGGGTTTGCGGCGCACGGCTGTTTGGTCCATATGAGGTGATGGAAAACTTTCCCGAGCATCAGGTGTTGCTGCCGAGTGTGAGCTGCTCCAGTTACACTCTCGGCAAGTGTTATAAACACACAGGCACAATCTAAATATTTATGGCACATGAAATCTCCCGTCTGCTGTTCCTCAGCAGAGAGAGAAGAGAGGAGGGAGGGTGGGAGGGTGAATTAAGAGGTGATTATTGTGCAGGGCCTGTAAAATCAAAATATGGAATCAAGATGTATTCAGTCCCCAGGAATGGTCACCGCAGAGAGGAGCCGGGTGTCAGCTCCCAGACATTGATCTAAAGGATTTGCTCAGACTGGGGTTGGCCGCCCCAAGCCACGGCCAGGGGAAAGCACTCGGCTTCCACTGCCTGAAATACTGCTATTTTACACCAGATGGAAACACGGCCCTGGTTTCGTGGTCCCCCTTTTCCTCTCAAGCACCTCCTGAGAGACAGATTGCTTCAGCTCATAAAACCTTTCTGGGGCTGTGAAGGAGTAGAGCAGGCTGGGAAATTATTTCTCTGCCTTTGACAAAAGTTATGATAGAACTTGTTTTCTTATTCTTTCTATTTTTGCTCAAATCTCTGGAGGTTTTGTTAAAGGCTGGAAAAAAAAACAAACAACAAACCCCACAACAAAAAAAGAGACCCAGACTCGGGGATTCAATGTGTTTCTGGAACAATTGCCCATTGATCCAACCTGTAAAGCACTGAGTACCTGAGGGTGATAGGGCTGTCTTGCCAGAAAGAAGTGGAGTTGCTTTAGGGGAAATGGTCCACTTCGCAAAGCTTAGGAAGTTAGTATTGATTGAAAAGGCCCCACCAACAGAAATCCTGACTGCACTGGTCTCTGGTGCTAGCAAATGCCATTTCAACCCATTTCACCACCATGGCAGGAATCAAGGACAAGGTGCTTACAGGTGCACACATAAATTTGGTTGGGTAACTGGACAGCCCACCAACAATCTCCTCCAGGTCAACACGCTGAAGGGAAGGGATGCCATCCAGAGAGACCTGGACAGGCTGGAGAGGTGGGTGCGTGAGAACCTCAAAGTTCAACATGGCCAAGGGCAAGGTCCTGCATGTGGGTTGGAGCAATCCCAAGGACAAATCCAGGCTGGGTGGAGAATGGATGGAGAGCAGCCCTGAGGAGAAGGACTTGAGGGTGTTGGTGGATGAGAAGCTCAACATGAGCTGGCAATGTGTGCTGGCAGCCCAGAAAGCCACCCGCATCCTGGGCTGCATCCCCAGCAGTCTGGCCAGCAGGGCGAGGGGGGGGATTCTGCTCCTCTGCTGCGCTCTGTCTCCCCCCTGCAGTGCTGCCTCCAGCTCGGGAGCTCCCAACAGCAGAAGGACACGGACCTGTTGGAGTGGGTCCAGAGGAGGAATGCAAAGATGCTCTGTGGGCTGGAGCACCTCTGCTGTGAGGACGGGCTGAGAGAGTTGGGGGTGTTCAGCCTGGAGAAGAGAACACTCCGGGGAGATCTTAGAGCCCCTTCCAGTCCCTAAAAGGGCTCCAGGAGAGCGGGGGCGGGACTCTGGATCAGGGAGGGGAGCAGTGGGATGATGGGTGACAGTTTTAAACTGAAAGGGGGGAGAGTGAGATTAGATAGTAGGAAGAAATTCTCTCCTGTGAGGGTGGTGAGCCCCTGGGCAGGTTGCCCCAAGAAGCTGTGGCTGGCCCATCCCTGGAGGTGGTCAAGGCCAGGTTGGACGGGGCTCGGAGCAACCTGGGCTGGTGGGAGGTGTCCCTGCCCAGGGCAGGGGGTGGCACTGGGTGACCTTTAAGGTCCCTTCCAACTGTAACCATTCTATGATTCTATGCTCTGAGAGGCCTGACAAGGAGAACAGATTGCAAATACATTTTCAGGACCATAACAAACTACAGTTCCCAAAGATGTATCTGCCCACAGACAAAGGACATGGAGGGCAAGAGCATTATCCTCGCTGATAATGTAAATTCAACTGGGAACACTGACCCATGACTGGCTTGAGGAGACAACCCCTGTTGAAGACTGCCTGGAGAGCAGACAGATGAGCTCTCAAGGTGCTGCCCAGACTCCTAGTTCAGATTTTGCACTATTATTAGAAGAAAAAGGCAATACAGAAGGCAGCTCCTCTATTGTGGAGTGCTTTTTCTTTACACTGGTCTTAAGACATCAACAGGTTTAGTTACTGCATTGGTGGCTCTGACTGAAGGCTTGGTGATGTCCAGCTGGACATGAAGCAAGTCCTTCCTCCGTGCATCAGAGCTGCCACTTGTTGGGTTCCAATTAACCCATTGATTTCTATCAGGAAGGGTGACACCACAAAGTGATAGTTTTCAGGCTTCTGATGATTGGTTTCTGGTTGCCAGAAATCTAAGAGAATCAGCACACGGGAATTTGTATACTGCTCTGTTTTCAAGGGAGTGTAGTGTGTTCAGTTAAGGTGGGGCCCCCAAAGTTATTTTTAGTTCAACACAAATAACGGAGCAGAAAGCTTTGACGTTTTTCCTGAACAAGTCCCAGGACCAAATTAAAAAATCTAGGCAATTTAAGCTCTGAATGGGAATTTATACAACCTTTCACCTTGATTTGTGCTGGCATTGGTGAGTTTGAGCACAGGCTGGTGACAACAATGGGAGGATCAGCAGGAAAAAAAGCACAGGGTAGCGCTTAGGGGAGCTATACCAATTAAAACCTCACTTTTCTGTCCAAAAGATGGGCTCAGTTTCTTCTCAGATCTGCTCTGCAAAGTTGCTGAACAGCAACTCTTGTCTTCAGGGAAGTACTCCAGTGCCTCAAAGGGCTGAGGGCTCGCTGTTGCCAAATTAGAGTAAACAAGCCAATTTCCACATCCCCCGGAACTGCAAGCACGTCGATAATCACTCGGGAGAAAGTTTAAGTGGAGCCGGGCCTCAGTAATAACAAAGCCAGGGCACGTTCTGGTTGGCACACCCAGATGGATGTTTACACTCACACCCACGGAGGCGCCAACCCCAATCTCCTTCCATTGCAATGACAGGCCTGACTTTGCAGGGCTTCCAAAGGCATAACACCTCCTGCCCTGCAGAGGAATTTTACTCCCAGAAGGCTGAGAACGTTTTCCATAGGAACCTGCAGTTGAGAAAGGCGCTGTTTTCCATGTTTCAAATATGCAAAGTGAGACATCACCTACTGCTTATGTTCCACAAGCCACACACCACCTCTGTCAAAACCTGGAACAAAGGAAGCGACTTCAGTGGACTTCTTACGGACTCACCAGGGTTGCCCGTGCGTGAGACAAAGGGTGGCTTTTGAATTCCTCTTATTATGTATTTCAGGGTCTCTCAGTTAAGCCTCTCCTATGCCTCTCTGCAATCAGCCGAGGGAATCAAAGTACCTTCCTCTAGGGACAGCTCAGCTGACTGTACAGCCAACGGCAAAGCTACTGTGGACATTAAGGAGTCTCCATGCTACCCCGTGTCTGAGCTCAAATCTCAAAAAAAGCCAAAAAATCTCCTGCTCAAACTAATAGACACATCTGCCAACAACTTCTTTTAATTTTTTGGAACTACTCTATAGATTATTTCATTGCCAAGAAAAAGAAGAGATATTTATGACGGTGACTGAAAAGCTTTGAAATTCCAAGTCAGATCCTCAGCGGTGTAAACTGGAGCTGCTCCAGTGAGTCAAGGGGACACTGCCAATTTACACAGGTTGAATTGGCTCTCTGGTTTTACCTGCCTGACTCTCTAGCACATATGGACAATTAAAGGGAGCTTATTGAGGTACTATATGAATATCTGCCACTCTGTCCTCTTGAGTCATCCCGTTGGAAAAGAAAGATAAGGACACAAATACAGAAGTAAAACCAGACGTTTGCTCCTACCTTGAACTTAGAGGTAGCTGGTGGTGCAGCTTTCGCATGAAGATAGGGATTGAAAGCTGGATGGACAGAGAACGCCTGGTGATACAGTGTCAGGTAGTTTCCTTGAAGGCACCGAGTTTGTCCTGTAAACCAGGGGAAAAATAATCTTTAGCTTGCAATAGGGTTGGGAGTATTAAAACCAGGTAAGACAGGCAGGTGTTTCAATACCAAAGCAACAGGAGCATGGGGGGTTCTAAAGAGATAGAAAGCATATGCTTAACATTCAGCAGGTGCTTAGGTTTATATAAAAGTGCAGCTCAATGAATTTCCTAACTTTCCTGTCCTGAGGTTCTTCATGAACAAAGCTTCCCCAGGTGGGTCTCATTCAGAACCGGGGCCTTATTTAACATCAGGGAGGCTCTTTTGATCTGTCCGTCTCCTGGTTTTCATTATGACTGAGACATCTTTTTGAGAAGGTAAAGAAAATGTGTATTAAATAATGGCCTTTATTCTTACTCTTTGGAATTGAAAAAAGAAGTATATAGTCAACAGAAAATACACATGCATTATGACAGCATTCAACTGAGAACCTTCCTGAAGTTGTGCACCAAACGTACCAGACTGGTATTAGCAAAGACATACACATATGAGTAACTTTCCTCACGGCGATAATCCCAATTATCTTAAACTACTCACGCTGGTAAAGTGACTCGCAGGATTGAGCGTGCTGCAGGATTGGGCTCTGTGTACTCTGCAGAGCATTTTTAAAAATTTAAGTTTATCTAATCCCTTAAAAAAATGTAAACCAGTTGTGACCTCCTGGCATCCTGTGAGTTTAATGGGGAGTTTTGTCTGCACAAGGAACGATTCCTTTGTTAGATTGAAGCACACTGAATTTAATCTCAGAATGAATTTTTATGGCCAAGACATAACCCACCCTTGAAAAGAAAGAGAGTTTATAATGGAAAGGCTGACACAATCTGAATTATAGAGCTATAAATGACAGCACTTTAATCATTTGATTAAAGTGACCAGTCACTTCCAACAAAGGGGTGCTTGAGCCAAAGCTCTTGCAGCAGGTGGAAGGATCCTCCACTGACTTCAGAAGGTCTTTGGATCAGGCCCAGATTGTTCATGGATTTCAACTGGTTTATATTCTTTTCAATCCTTATTCAGCTAGATATTTGAACACGTGCTAAATATTTATTGTTTGTGTAACCTGGAACTAATCTCAAGTTTCAAATTAGGCCTGGGTGTAACTATTTTGCCAACCGGTACTCGGATGAACTAGTTTAAAGAGGCTCTTATTTGAATTCGATATCATATTTTACTAAGCTTTTTGGTGTTACCGTGATTGCTTTAATGCAGCAGTCACCTTTTGTTAAAGCACATATTGACACTGCAGTGCAGTGATTTTAATTCTGTGGATTTAAAAAAACCCCAAACAACCAAACCACCTCTCCAATTATTTAGGGTTTCATTTTCAGGTGTTTTTTTTTTCATGTTTGGGGAAGATGACAAGACACCAAAAAAAAAAAAAAAAGAAAACAGAAGGTTGAAAATTATTGGGTTTCAGGAAAAAAAAATATTTTTGGCAATGAAATCAGGCAAAGCAGTAGGGTTTTTGAATAGTGGAGCTCACCGACTAAGGCAGGGAAAAAATCTGAACTGAGCTCTGAAACTTTACCTTCCTTTAATTATACAGGTGACATTTCAGACATTGAGTCTGATTTTTTTGCATCTGCATATTGAAAACACCCTTTTAAAAATACTTTAAAAAATAGCTGCTACAGAACATTTATTTAGTGAAAAGTAAATCTTATAAAAATTCAATTGCAAAGTAGTTAAGGTATTTGAATTTTTTTTAAAGGAGAAGAATCCCAAGAAAGAAAGTATTTGATGGCTAATAATCTCATTTCAATATAATAGGACCTTTCTTTTGCAAAGAGCAAGACAGGTTAAAAGATATAATTATGACTTTGCAAACTCTCCCAAGTGCTACGAGATCATCTGACAGTTCTGATCCCGGGCTCAGCTCTCAAAGGGGAAAAGTCTTTGTCTAGTTAGAGAGTTAAAGAGACAGGATCCCTATTCCACCCTCTGCCTACATTGCAATTTAACTGTCAAAAAAATCCAAGCTGCAAAATTGTCTTATTCCAACACAGCGCAAGAAAAGAGAGAGAGGTTTGAAACTGACCTGTCAAAAGCACCCTGTTTAAAAATGTATAATATATTTTAAATATTTTTTTCCGGAGGTACTTAAAGGTTAAAGATGTGCCAAAGAAGTAGGATGGATTTTTTTTTTCCCCTTCACTAAAGCTTTTTAAAACAATTAAAACAAAAAAAAAATCATTTCAAAATTAGGGATCATCAGTGTAAAAAATCCCCTGAAGATCAAAAGGAACACATTAGAATCACATTAATTTCTGATTAAAAAAAAAAAAAAGAGAATAAATCCCCTTTTTCAATGGAAAGAGAAACTTCGAGGACATTTAAATAGTGTTTTCATTGTCAGAATTTACAAGAAGGTGGAGCAGAGTGTCTGGAAGAGAGGAAGACCAAGGCAAGCACTGAGCCATGAGGGAAGATACAGAGGCTGCTGTTGACAGTCCGCCCTGGATATTCCTGGGCTCTTTAAAGCTTTGCTTTTTTTATGTTTCAAAATAGAGAAAGAAGGAGGGGAAAATATTTTTCCCAAGTAACCAAACAAAAGAAGCCATTTAAGGGGGGTTTCCAAGGAGCCACAAACAAACAATTCCAAATCTTTTTTTTTTTACCAAATATAGATGGCAAAGACAGCTGGACGTGACCAAAGGCTTTTACGCAGTGCCACCCGCGCGGCATCCTGCAGTACCATGAACATGTGGCCCTGCACCGAAGCAGATCCAACGGGCTGCGCTGCAGCAGCACTTCCCTCGCCCAGGGCTGCCTCAACAGGATCAGGCCCTGGAGCGCGTTAGCAAAGCCCGTGGGAGCCCCGGGGGCTGCGGGAGCACCAGGAGTGCCAGGCGGGGATCCGTAAGCGCACAAGCTGGGTGTTTATGTCCCAGAGCAGGCAGTGCGTTACCCTAAGCAGGGAGCGGGGGCCAAATTTCCCTATTATTCATCTTTCTGCAAGTCGGGAGTGAGCTCTTCATACATCAGGATTCAACTCCTCGGAGGCAAAAGTTTCCCCATCTGACAGAAACCGAGTGAGAGTATGTTCAGCTCTGTTCATCCACCTCCATCGAGCCCCAGCAAACACTTCAACCAGATTGGAGCCACTGAGAGGGCTCTCACGCCAGCAGCCTCTTTGTAGCCTTTATTTGCTGCGGGGGAGGCTTGTCCTCCAAGGAGCCGGTTGGGTTTTCCTCCCTCCTAATCAGCAAATTGTGACCTGCTCCTTCCCACATGTGCCTTGACTAATGGTCCTGCCCTACGTCTGGCGGGGGCACAGGCCAAGCCGTGTCACACACGTGACTGCAGGCACCCGGCACGGACAACGAGCCAAGGGACAGGCAGAGCCACGGGTGAGAGATTTGTAGCTTTTGGACAAAGGGGCTGCAAAATAACGTTCCTTCCCCTTTAGATCCTTCCCATAAATGAGTCCTCTCCCAGATGCCTGAGTCCCACCAAGAAAAATGGGAATCTCCTTTGGGCTCTGCAGGTGGCCCTTCTGACCAAGGGCTGACAGGGAGGGCAACCGGTCTGTCTTATCCTCAAAGTCACAAGCTAAAATCTTTCTAGGACTGAGAGCCAAAGGACACTATCTCAGGGAGTTCCCCAAATCACAGGACGAGATGACCTAACTGAGCAGCGCTCGCAGACAGACAGACTTGTATTGCCTGCACGACCGCCATGCAGCTGGGCTGCTGCCATAGACTTTAAGTGCTTTGAAACATACACTTATTTATTTCGATTTAGACAAACACCAGGGTCATAGGCTCCAGGCATCCTTGGCAAATAAATACACCCTAAACGGTATCAAGATAACATGGCACCAGCAAGACAAGTGGCATAAAAATCCACCACCCCCCCGCTCTCCCTGCCAAATTTCCTCCCTTTCCAGCCCTCTTCATCCCATCGTTTCCAGGTGGGTGGGGAAATAGATGAGCTTTGCAACAGCACTGAACGTCACCATCAGACACAGGGAACTCCGGAACAAGGGTAAAGCAGCCGTTGCATATTGGTGCTTATCTTCATTATTTTAATATATACAAAACTGGTAAATCGGGGTTTGACCAAACTAAAACCAAACAGGGATGAGGGACCTCGTTAAAGCATTCTTGCAAACTGATTTGTGTACCTCCTGCTGCATCAGGAAGTGCGTGACCACAGTCCTGTGTTTCCACAGGACCTGCAGGGTGACCAGGCTTTAAGGATTACTCACTAAAAATTAAAGCCAAACTGGACTCCTGCCCCAGGAAACTCGCCAGATTTCTGCTCTTAAAGGAATGATAAGCCTTGGGGATGCTGCTTTTCTGACTGTGCAAAATCAGCGTCAAGTCTGGGATAAGAGCACCTCATTAAATAGCTCCAATCCTACTTCCCCTAAATCTGGAGGGAAGTCTTCCTCGAAGAGCCGAACCAAAACCCACCAGCAAGATGGTGTGCTCCTGACAGCCCAAATGGATTATACTAGGGCAAAGTGCTTTTCAGAAAGCGTTCCTTTCATGTACGTTGCTCTTAAGAAGATAAGAAAGCCTTCCTCATCCTTTTGATTAAGCTCTCTAGTCCCAAATTCTCATCAGTTTGCGTCAGCCTTTCAAGGGATGAGATGGTGATGGGGTTTCCCTGGTGTAACCAAGAGCAGGATTTGGGTGTCCTTGGTAAATCATAGAATGGTTTAGGTTGGAAGGGACCTTGAAGATCATCTAGTTCCAAGCCCCCTGCCCTGGGCAGGGACACCTCCCCCCAGCCCAGGCTGATCCAAGCCCCGTCCAACCTGGCCTTGAACACCTCCAGGGATGGGGCAGCCGCAGCTTCTCGGGGCAACCTGCGCCACCAAGAGTGAAAAACTTCTTCCTAATATCTAATCTAAATCTCCCTTCTTCCAGTTTGAAGCCATTCCCCCTTGTCCTGTCACTACATGCTCTGGTAAAAAGTCCCTTCCCAGCTCTCCTGGAGCTTCTTTAGGGACTGGAAGGGGCTCTAAGTCTCCCTGGAGCCGCCTTCTTCTCCAGGGTGAACAATCCCAACTCTCTCAGCCTGTCCTCACAGCAGAAGGGCTCCAGCTCTCATAGCATCTCCGTGCCCTCCTCTGGCCCCGCTCCAACAGGTCCATGTCTTTCCTATGTTGGGGGCTCCAGAGCTGGGGGCAGTACTCCAGGGGGGGTCTCACCAGAGCAGAGTAGAGGGGCAGAATCCCCTCCCTCGCCCTGCTGGCCACACTTCTGATGCAGCCCAGGATATGGTTGGCTTTCTGGGCTGCGATTGTGCATTGCCAACTCATGTTGAGCTTCTCATCAATCAGCACCCCCAGGTCCTTCTCAGGGCTAAAGGGCTATACCGTATGCTAAAGATGGCTTCCTCGTGCAACTGGAATGCTGCCATGATTCTGCCCACGTATGGACCAAAACTCATCTGCTTTGCACATTTTCCTCTTAACCCAACCTGTTCTCCAGCTCATCTTCTCTTGTTTGTGATCCATTTGGAAGGATTTGTGCCTTTGTGTCAGGGACAGCCAAGCTGCTTGCTTATGACAGCACCAAGAGGGCTGCAGGTGTCAAAAGGGAATTCCTGCAGTGAAAATCATGGATGTAGTTCTGAGGAGACATGGATAGTGGGGAGTAAGACAGTGCGAGTGTCACCTGGTGAGAAAACAGTAGAGAGTGGCAAAGAGCCACTGATTCAACACGTGTTAAGGGTGTAGCAGGAGCAGAAACGTACACACAAAAAGAAAGAGGAACTCAGTATGTATAACCTTATGAAATACACAAGACAACTCATGCTTGGGTTTACCATCGTCACCTCATCACTTTCCTTCCTTCCTACCGCTGCAGAAACCACCCTCATCTGAACGTCCCCAATGACCTACTGGCACCCTCTTACCGGCCAATTCAAACCAAAGGTCATGGTTAATACTAACAGCTTCTCCAGGATTTTCTCAGAGAGGGGAAGCTCGCAGGTGGTGTGAAGCTCGGGATGGTGGCTTTGCACAGAGGAGTGCAACCCTACGGAAGCAGAGTACCTGTCCTCAGAGCAACATCTCACCATCAAACGAGACAATTGCAGCTGAGCTGTGAGCTGAGCTGCCTTCAGGCTGGGACAGGCTCAGGCGACGTCCCTACTCTGCAGTCGGTCCCCCCTCAGCGCACAGCACACGTTTCGGTTTGATTGATTTTGTAATTGCTCGTTTAATTGAACAGTTACAGCAACACTATCAGGAAAAGGTTTCAGGGCTGGGAAGGGGGGTGGGAGGGTGTGGGGGTGGAAGGGGAATTGGAGCTGGGGAAAGAGCAAAATGGGTTTTTCCCTTTCTCTCAAGACAAAAACAGAGAGAAGAGGAGGCAAGGAGCCGAGTTCCCTTTAGCAGGCACTGAGGAAGAGGAGAGCTGAAAACAATGAATTACAAAAAGAGAAGAAAAATGAGAAGTGGGTTGAAATGTGTGGCAGGGCCGGAGGGTCCTGGGGACTGCTTAGCCTCTCACTGACATCCTCTTCCCACGAGCTGTGAACGCTGGCACCAGGAAAATGGGCCACAGAGAAGGAAGGCTGGGAAGCTGCGTGAGCTGAAAGGGGGGGAACAAGCAGGAGAAGGTGGGAGAAGATGGCTGTGTGCCGAAATAAAAGGTGCATGAGGAACACGGAGAGAGAGGGAAAGATATACCCGTGTCAGGGAAGCTGCAAAGAGCAGAGAGTGTACGAAAACAAAACAGATGTATGCAGGAAGGTCTGCATTTCAAGCACAAGTAAGGGTGGTGTGCAGAGTGTATCCCTGTATGAGAGGTAAACCTCCAGGGAGTGGGAGAATGGACCAGCAGGTACACATAGGAAAACCAGGATGTGTGAGAGTACAGGCAGAATGCCCATTTTTGAAAGGAAAATGAGAAAAATAGCGAGACGGATGGAGACCTCCACAAAAGGAGGTGAGTATGAGAGAAATCGGGACACATGCTGGCTGGGTTTATCAGTGAGCCTGCTATTGGACTCGCTCTGCTGTCACGCTGTGATAAGTGACTGCCACTTCTTTGCGGATCTGGTGCCACGCTTTTTTGTGTGTCTGGGGCTATGTGGGCACTACTTCCATGTGTCTGTGAACTTTCAGCAGCATTTCTGCCTCCGATCTGCATACACTGCCTAGGTGGGTTTCCCAAAGGGGTGAGCATCCTCTAGGTGTTGGCATGGTGGGCATTTGCATCACTTTTCACAGAATGTTTGTGGGCACGAGGAAGGCACGGACACGTGCGTAATACCATGCGACATGCATAGCACACCTCTGCCTCAGCTTCCATAAGACCAGATGTGGCAGCGTCACTGTGTGCCCCTCTGTGGCGTGTGTGTGTGTGAGGAAGGAGCATGTGCTTGTTGGGAGTGTGTCAGGAAAAGGACAGGAGAATCCAGACAGGGTCAGGGGGGAAGGTGCACACAGAGGCCATGGTGCAGCTCCACAGCAAAGGAGATCAGGTTTCAGGAGAGCCTGGAGTGAGGGCTGGAGGGGGACAGGAGGTGGGCTTTGCTGCCTGCATTCCCTGGCAGGCAGCACAAGGCAGGTTTAAAGAATATCCTTCCATTTAGGAGTTTGTTTATTATTCTTAACTAAGCAGCTCAGACAGGCAAGCCGGCAGCACCATATCCACGCTGACTTCCCAGGAAGGCAGGGAAGGGAGGGACAGGAAGGCAGATTTCCAGACTAGGGGACAAAGGGATTTATGTACCGCTGGGCAAGGGAAGGGGGCAAAGCTGCTTTGCCAACTATTTAGAAAGAGGGTGGAAGACACTCAGCTTTGGGATGTCAGAGTGGAGTCTGGGTGGGGTGCAGCTGGAGTATGGCAAACAGGATCACAGCTGACTTGCTGTTCCAAAACCCAGCAGCAGCTTTGGGTTGGCAGCTCCTCTTAAGAACTTTAGACTTTTGTCTGAAATTCCTCAGAACCAGGAGCAGAGACTCAGCTATGTATTTTCTAGGGAGGAGGGAGAAATGATCTCTTCTCTTCTCCTGTTAAAATCCACTTATTCCATCAGGAGTCACAGGGCAGGGAGATATTCGTGGTAATCGAAATTCCCTCACCTTGCAAGTGTGTCCATACCAGGGAGTCAGTGCACATCTCCCAGCTCTGTGTTTTGGCATCTAGCAAGTTTTCAGCTACTGCAGCTATGACCAAGAACAAAGCAACCTAGATAAAAGGGAGATAAAGCATTGGTGTGCATTCCTCACAGGGACAGACCATATATATACATCTCTGTGGGCTCCCTCCAAGCACAGCTGATGGAGAAGTTCTGCACATCTATACATCAAGTGAAATGCATAGGAGTATTTTCCTGTGTACTGCTTGTGCATACACGCCAGCTCAGCTAAACGCTGTCCATATGTGCAAAGATACACAGATCAGCATTTTTCAGCCAGCACAGGGAAGCTGTCTCTGGACTCTAGTGTGCAAGGGAGTGCTGCAGGTCCAGGTGATGGGGCACCCATCTGCAGTGTGTGAGCGCACCCCAAACCACCCCATGTGCCAAAGGGAGTTTTAGCATCCTTGCAGCTCAGAGGGCAGGACTGCAAGGGAGGCACCATCTTTGCCATTCGCTGAGTGCCGATGTGTGTGCTCACACTGTCATGAAAATGAGGTCAAGGAAGGTCATTCAGTTCAACAGTATAAATCAAGGAGGAAAGTAGAGTGAATACTCTGGAGATCTCACCAGTGGGGGGTGGCCGGGGGAGCGGAGGAAGGGCTAACGAGACCAAGAATGCCACACGCGGGCGAAGCAGAAAATAACGGTGAATGAAAGCAGCCAAACGGTGGCAGCCAAAACAGAAGGCAGGAAAGCCCAGCCTCGGGTCCTTGATCCTGCGCTATAACCAATGCTTCGTGTTAACTCACAGGATTATTCTGCCAGAGCAGGCAGAAAGGCTCCACACCCTCCAGTCCCAACCCGCTGACAGGAAACCTTTCACTGGAAACTCGCTTGCATTCAGTGCAAAATGTCTCACTTCTGTTAGCAATTTGTTCCCCATCACAAGCATTCCTGGGAGAAGTTTGGCGGGGGTAGGAAACAGGCCAGGAGGGCTGCATGCGGGGCGCTTCCACCTGGCGACCTGGTTAATAACACAATGGAGCAGACAGCCGGCCTTTCACCACCTCTCGCTCTCCTCCACGTCCCTCATTCTGCCTTTCACCACCTCCCCCTCCGTTTCTCTCCTTTCTCCTCCCTTTTGCCAGCCTCCTCATTCTCCTTCTCTGCTTCCCCCTCTTCTTTCATCCCTTTATTTTTCTGCTGCTATGTGCTCTTAGCACATTTGGACCTTGTGCTCATTCCCCTTGCTGCAGGCCTCCCAAACTCATCACACCTGTGCCCCACCACATTCTCGGGTATGGCAGAGCTCAGCACTTTCTCCTTGTCCTTGGTCTGAGCCTCCAAAATGCCTTTTGTGATCAGTCTTCCC
>NW_009649114.1:2807833-2817382 GCF_000708025.1 Charadrius vociferus
TTTCTCTCCCTCACATAATATTTTCCATATGAAGAAGCCTTCCTGAAGCCGCACACTGCCCTCTCGGCGAGTCTTAGGCGGGTTAGAGGAGACCCTGGGAGCCTTTAATCCTCTCTCTCTCGCTTGCTTTCATCCTCAGCCACAGCTGGACGCCCCATTGATGTGGAACAGACCAAACACCAGGCCTCTCGCTAAGCTGCTGCTGTGGGGCCTCTTCTCCTTTAGAGCTGAGCCGAGCCCGTGGCCCATGTCCTGCTTACAGAGTGCCGGTCCAGCGTGCCCAGCAGCCCCCGCACACACACGGCCAGTGCCTCCGGCCCCGGCTCTGCCTGCCTCCCCCCGCCGTGCTCCTGCTCTCACCGCTCACTAAAGCTACTGTTTCCCTGAGCCTTCTACCGCCGCCTTCTAAGACAAGCCCCCACCTTCCCCCTTACCCCAATATCCCCCTTTCTCAGGATTATTTAGCATCAATTCCCCACTGCCTCGCATACCTGCAGAGCGCCAGGCCTGGATGAGGGTGAAGGACTGGTTTGTGTTGCTCTGCTGAAGACGCAACTGGTGGTGATGCCCCCAGGAAGGACCGGGCAGGCTCCAGCATCTGGCAGATAAAGCCTTACAGCTTCAGCCTGCTTACAATTTTGGGAAGAAGGGTCTCTGCTGTCTATTCAAGATCTCTCTTGAGGCACCCTGCAGAGTGAAGCAAGGATATACAGCTTCTCTAAAAAACTTCACAGCACGCGCAAGACGGTTCACACGGGCACCTGCCTCCCGGAGACAGGAGTGACGGGTGACCTGCGGGCAGCCAGCGCCCCGACACCCCGGGCTGTGGCCACTGCCCGTGAGCTGAGCGGAGCGTTTCGTTTTCATTGTGAAACGTGGAGAATATCGCGAAGGCACCGCAAAGGCCACAGTTTCACCCTGGTGTCAGCTCCAGGCGGCTATCCGGCTGCTTTGGGAGCAGAGACAGGTCTGGGCTGCTAAAGACATCCCCCGTGGCTGCGAAGCCCCCTCCTGCAGCCCCCGGCCCCCCATTCCTGATCTTCCTCTGCCCTCTAGCGGCCTCACACCCCAAAACCAGCCCTTCCTCATGGAAGGCAACAGAGAAGCATATGTTTTTATCCTTGATTGGATGAAAAGTCCAAAAGAAACTTCAGGGGGCTCTGAAGACTCCAAGCAGATAGGCAGAAAAGAGGTGGATTGATGAGAGTTCAGAGAAGGGAAAGAAAGATGATCCAAGCTGTCAGAAACACAACCTAGGAGGGAAAAATAGAAGACTTGGTGTTAGTTAGCGGAAAGACGAGTGGAGCCATGGCAGGCATCATTGCATACAAAGCAAAAGAAAGGGCATAATCTGTTCTCCGAGTTCATAGCAGATACAAAAGCCAGCAAGGTGTTTAAATAGGAGGGCGAGGCAGATGTTAGGAGAAGCTTTCAAATAAGGATGGTGCAGCACTGGAATAGGTCACCAGGAGAATGCTGCAACCTAAACTAGTTAAACAGAGATCTTTAGAAATTACATTGAGAGCACTGATCCTACTGTGTGTCACTGGGCTAGATTAAGTGACCTCCTGAGATAACACTCATATTATTTTCTGTGATACTATAATTAAAAGCCATATTGATCCTCTGTCAGAGATGCAGCAAAAGGACCAACTTCATTACTTTCTTGCTGCTCCTTAGTGACCAACGTGCTAGGTCCCGGACAGACATCTCTTCATGACCTGTCCTGCCCCAAAGAGCTTCTCTCCTCAAAGAGAGGACCTCCAGTGGACATGGCAAATGCAGATGCTCCAGGAGAGGCTGAGGCATTGCAATGCAGCACAGTTCTTGGCTCAGTTTGTAGGCAACCAGTTGCAGAAACTGAGCTAATTGCAGACTCTTGGGATTAGCTCATAAAAGAATGAGTGCATTCCCTCTTCTTGTTACTGAGCATCAAGTGCCTGATGAGAGAGGGATTTGGGGACAAGACAATGCAAAGATATCTAGCACAAAATGATTAGCCAGAATGTATTGTTAATAAGCTGCTTATTCATCTAATTGGAAATTATTTGCAGCCAGGGTGTCAGTACAGTCTTTCTGCACTGCTCTGGTGGAGCGAGGCAGGTAGGTACCGGCCCAGGGGAGACCACTGTCAGCGTATCTGCTGGCAGTGGGGAGGCAGAGGAATGTACTGCCATTATACTTCTTTAACTGTCACTGCCTTGAAGGGCAGAGAAGTGCACGGGGATTTCAAGGGGAGGCAGAGGGGAATCTGCCAAGCCTCACTGCCTAGGGGCATGCCAGTATGGCAAGCACGAGGTGTCTGGGGAGCAGAGTGGAAGGACAGTCCTTCTCTAGTATCCTTACAACAGCTAGAACGAGAGTAAGGCCACGAAAGCGCAGACTCAAGACCAATAAGACCTACCACTGCATGTGCTTCCCGAAGCAGCTAGTCGAGGCAGAGCCAGCTGTAGAAGATCCACGAGTGAGTCCACCCCAGAGCTGTGACCGCCATCGCTAAAGGGAGACTTTGGTTATGGCTATGATGCATGCATCGCGGCTTGATGATTGAATTGGCAGTTTCCACAGGTGGCTTTGCTCACTTTGGAGAGCTCTGGCTTTGTCCTGATTTCCAGGAGGCAGAGTTCCTCAGGGAGGCCAAGGGACAGGCGGGAAAAGCTACAGAAGCTGTTCTCCGTTCCCTCCATTAGCCCTGCCCAGTGCGTGCACCACCCCATGTCTTTCTCCCTCCCTCCCCTCTGCTGTGGTCAAATACAGGCCTATGAAGCACCCAGGTTCAGAATCAGCCACATGGAGGTTTTTGTGCTTCCAGAAACATTTCTCCATTTTTCTGAGGCCAAGGGATGGCTGATTTTAATGGTGCTGCTAGGGGGAGTGTCAAGTGGTCTTTCGGGGACAACATTGAAAGTGTAGCAAGATGGTGAAGTGTAGCTTCTGTTGATACAAGGGGGAGAAGAAAACAGCTTCTCCTTGAATTCTGCCTAATGCAGCTGTGCCTTCTGAACTGGCCAAGCTCTGTTGATATGGACAATTCAATTATCTCAGTGTGAATTTGGTTGTAAAACAGCAGTGAAGGATTTTTGTGCCAAGCCAAGTGGTAAGCCACCAAGCTCAGCTTCTTCCTCCAGCAGCACCAGTGTGGGATAGGAGGGTACAGAGAGAAGACATCTACTAATCCTCTGATCTGCCTTCAGTGTTGCCCTTTCTTTTGTCTCCAAGACAGGCATGGAGCTGAGATTCCTTCTGCTTCTGCTCTTGTTTTTCAGGTAAGAGAAGGGGTGAGGTGGTACAAGAGGCCAGGGGAGCTCAGGAACAGTGTTTCTCTTGCATTTGTCTAAGGTCCTGTACAAGGCATGATATTCCAGCATTAGGAAAGGAATTTTCTGAAAGTTTCTCCCACCAAAGCAAGTTTCTTTTTAGATGGAGAAATTCTCTGTACTGTTATGAAAGGAGAAAGCCAGCTCCAGTTCCCATCACGTGGAGATTCTGGCTTCTCCAGGACCACAAGCCAAGTCACTCAGGGCACAGTTTCCTCTTCAAAAGCAGATATAAGTGTGTCATGCAAACAACATGTCCCCCAGCACTGCCTGGCCCAGCTCCACCTCTCCCTGAAAGGACCATGTGGTAACTGGCTCGAGGGGCAATTGTCCTGGCAGTGATTCTGTGCAATATTTAATAGAAATCACAGCTACTTACGGACAGGCTGAATCCATGTGAAGATAGGAAGGCCTTAAAGCATTTGTTTCATGGCTATTAAATGCCTCTTAGGAGCTGATTTTTAAGATGCAGAATCCTGGGTGCTGAGGCACACCGGACTAAGTGCACAGAGCACTGTACTTTTGATCCAGCACAAAAAGCAACTCTGAGGGGAACAATCCCTCTGATAGCCTCTGTCGAGGAAAAGGAGAGTCTTTGGGAGGCAGTAAAGAAGCAAATACAAAAAAGGGTTGCTAATAATTTTGGAATTGGGATCATCCAAATGACAGCTCTATAATACTATTTCAGCAGCCCCCAGGAATGACTAGCACAGATTTACTATCACACACAACTTACATAGTCTGCCATTTCCTCACCAAACCTTTTATATCCTCAGTCTTTTGAAACCTCCGCAGAGCCAGCTCAGGCCTGTTAACTATTCCATAGAGGAAATATAATTCCACATATATTTGTGCTCACTGTATCTCCAAACACAAAGCCTGAATAGGTAAGAAAAGATCAGTCCCTGAGCACAGTACTAAGCTGTAACCAAAGCTGGAGAATCTCCTCATCTTTTGACGACAATGCTTTTCTGCCTGATTCCTCCCTTTTTCTCAAATACACACCCTGAACCCACCAGCCATCACAGGAACACGTGCAGAACTACAGCAGAGCTGGCACTGAGCCACACAGCACAGTTTCTTCTTCCTTTTTTTAAGGGACTCTTTCTGACTCATGCTCAAGCAGGACAGACTATCCCCCAACGCTACAATACAAAACAGTTTCTACACCAGATCTTCACAGACGGTCAGCCATCTTTGGTTGAGGAAAATTATAGGGCAAAATTGTGATTTTTTTTAACCCCCAAATATATTTGCTTTCTGTGAAAGATCAGATTTTTTACTTAAAGTAAATTTGTGTTATCCCTTATGATACAGTAAAAAAAATTAATTTGGAATGAGGAAGAGACCCCGTTGTCCTATTAGCAATGCAGAGGGATGCTGAGGTACAACATTCCTTCTCTTCTCTTTCAGTGGAGAGAGCTAAACACTGGAAATTTTGAAAATATGGCTAGGAAACTGTCCTCCCTATATGGCATATTACAGTCTCTTGAACAGGGAAATGTTCATAAGCCAGCACTGAAACAACAGCGTTCCCTCTGCCAGCCTAGCAGTTTGTGCTCTCGCACAACTCGTAACACCGCACAGGGCATTGACAGACCCACACCATGAGAAACCCTAAAGAACGTGCTTCTGTGAATGCTCTGCTGCCTGCGCTCTTAAAGGCCTTTTCCCTACCCTAGGTCTCTCTTATTTACTGCAAAGTTCGTACTGATAAACAGGCAGACAGCACAAAAATAATGGCTATAAAAACTACACATATGACAAATAACCATGAAACCTGGGGGCAACATTTGAATGTTTCCCAAACTCTTCTCCTCCCTAACCTTTTGTTACCTTATTGCTAGATCACACACTCCTCAGACCCAGAAATCAAGCAAAACGCTATTAAAATTTGTTACATTAGTCTCCTTTTTCTCTATTTCTGTGAAAAAAAAGAACAAGTTATTTTAAGGCTTACCTCGATTTTACATTCTTTCAAATATTTTTGCAAGATACTTTTTTCTTCCCAGAACTACAAACTGAGTCTGAGATAAAGCAACCTAAGAATTTACTCAGCCACTCCTACCTCACTAGATTCTTCCACAAAGTCAGAAAAAGGCAATGACTTGCTTTACCAGAGGTTTTATACTGACTCATTTGATAATGGGCTGAGGCTGCTCAGCTGTGAACACTGATGAGTTTCTCCCAGCTCTGCTGTGATGGTGGTAACAGGAAAAGAGAGATGGAGCGCTTCTATCTTAAAATTGCTACTACACCTAAACCCAGCAGCTTCTTCCTGTCAGAACTTGGGACCCTGTGGGAAAATAAGTTGTGATGGGAAAGGCAGAGAGAGCAAGAGGTGTGTGAGGTACACAGGACTCAGGTCCCACCTGAAGACAGGGTCTGGATCTCACCTGTGAAGACTTTATCCCATAGTGGATAAGGCATTCGTGGAAGATGTGTCATCATGGCTCTTAGCTGGGATTTATACTGTGGTTCTTATGTTCTGCAGTGGTCCAATACCACTCTGCTATGGAGAGTCTCTCTGTTGTAGGTCCCTATAATGTCCAAAACTACAATGCTGGACGTTGTAGTTCTGGTGCTGAAGGAAAGATAAATGTGATATCTTGGTCAACACCAATTATCACCTATCAGCATATCAAAATAAGGTTCATTCTGAGAGAAGCACTATACTTGAAAACACCCAGAAGGGGACAATCACAGTCACAATGCAGAAGCTGCAAGTTGAAGACTCAGGAGTGTACCGGTGTGCATGCTGTACATGTTCTCATTTTTTCCAAATAATTGAGGTTATGCTGTTTCCAAGAGTGAGTATTTCTTTTTAAGGAAAATGTGGGGCATTTTGTAGATTTCTGCCTCGCTTTCTCCGCTTACCTTTTCAGTGTTTTGTATGACCTTCTCCCAGGTTACAGGGGAGTAGCCATAGTAGGTCAGACCAAAGTTCTCCAACCCTGTCTGAAGCAGATAATTAGGAAAGAGTATTAAAACAGAGAAGCACATAGAAGCAGCTCTCCAGAACACTCTCCCAGCCTCCAGTGATTTTCTGGAGAGGATATTTTTGTTATAATAGCAATGGCTAAATTCTTTTTTCTCTTTAATTCATCTACTCATTCTGCTGACACAAAAACTTTTGGTATATGAACATCCTGTGGCAAAGAACTCCAGACTCGATGCATGCATGGAGAATAGCCTTTTCTCCTTGTCTGCTAACTAGTGATTTCCTTCTTATAACAGACAGTGAATTATTGCTCCTGTTCTCTCTCTCCCTGCTATTCCTGATTTTATAGACTTTTGTAGAATCACCGCTGTCATTTCCTTTCCAGGCAAAAAGTTGTTTTAGTCATTTTGTGTACCTAAGGTGCCTCAGATCATTCTGGTCTTGGCTGTTTTTCTCTGATTACCAAGTCAGCTGGTGAATTCAGGCAAAGACTCCTGATGTTTCCATTACAATGAGCTTTGCTTTGTTTGGGGACATGATTATATTATTCTAAAAATTCTTCAGAACAACAGAATATTTTTTTTATATATATTTCCAGAAACCCAAGGATATGTAGCTAGGGAGATGCAGTCTCTCTGCTGAGTGCCCATACAACACACAATATTACAAGGCTGTGCAGAAAGCCTGCTGCAAAAAAAAATGAGGAAAGTGTGTGCTGGGTTGGTCGATACAGAAAAGATAAGCAGTCAGAATGAGAATAACACTCAGAAAGGAAGATGTACCGTAAATTATGATACCCAGAGGGGAGTTCTCAGCATCACCATGGAGAAGCTCATGGTACAAGACACTGCGAAGTACTGGTGTGCTCTTAATGATGACTCTCACCTCTTCCAAATAAAAGAAATTAAGCTAGCTGTTTTCATAGGTGAGTGTCTCTTTTCTAAAATTGGAGAAACTCCTTTCTCCTCATTTTCCTTGCAGAAGAACTTATGTCGCAGGCTTGCTGCCCCACCTGCTCCACCTATTCTCTGCTCTCTGTACTCTGCAGTTCATTTTACCTACTAGGTTGCTCCTGACTCCCAGATGCCTCAGCCTATCACCTCCAGTTCCTGAACCGCACTGGGGAACCGAAAGGATGTGCAGGCCCAGTAAGCTGTGTTTAGCTGTCCCTCTTCACAGTTAGCCACAAGGCAGTTTTGTCAAGAGCTGGTTTTAATGGATTATTTCAATATATGCATTCTTTCACCTGTACTTAAAAACAATTCATTCGTACCTGCGAAGATTAGTGTGTACTGTGCAAAACCAAATAGCTGTGGTCTGGTTTCTGCAGCTGGGCACTCCGGGGGTAGGCACCCCGAGGGCTGTGTGCACAGCAAAGCACAGGGCACAAGGGGAACGGCTGGGGTGGTGGGCACCGGGCATCCCAAACGGCACGGCCCATGGGAGGGTCCACGCAGACACAGCCCGCGACGCATTACCACCCTGGCTTTGAGGAGACTCTCCAGCAAGGGACTGGGCAGAGGACACCTTGGGAGCCCAGAGAGAAGGGCTGGGCCGGGACAAAGGACCTGCTCCATCTCCCACGGCTCGTGACAGCCAAAGGAGTGCCCCACTGCCGCTGGCGTGAGGGCAGAGCGTGACGATGGCCAGGCGAGAGCAGCAAAGGGCCTTTGCCATGAGGACGGGCAGAGCTCTGCTCTCAACCACTTCCCCAAACGCACTGAGAAATTGTCTTAATATCAGTCCTGTAACAAAACATGGTGAAGGATTTCCGCTTGAGGCAAGACCTCAGGCACTTCCTCCAGCAGCGTCACTGGGATGCGGGAGGGCTCACAAGGCAGACGCTTTTGAAGGGGAAACGCTGGGCAGCCCCCAGCAATGCCCCTTGCCTGGGCTTGAGGACGGCCATGGAGCTGAGCGCCCTCCTCCTGCTGCTGCTCCGCTTCCCAGGTAAGAGAAGGGCCGGGCATGGCTCAGGCTTCCCACGCACCCAGGGGCAGCGGGACACCCTTCCCCACCTCCCGCTGCCTGGGCAGCTCCACACTGGTGGGGAATCCAACTCCGGCCGGACTCTGGCACGGATGGGGAGGGAAGGGACGGCCCCAGGTCCCACCACCGCACAGCTGGCTCCTCCAGGCTCCACGGACAGTCGCTCCCAGGAGCATGGAGCTGCGGTCTCCAAAGCAGCCCCAGCGCCTGCCCCACTTGCAGTGTCCCGTCACACTGCCCGGCCCTGCTCGGCAGCTCCGATTGCGGTCCTGGCTCAGGACAGAGCTGGCCGGGGGCACCCACCTGCCTCCCCTGCCATCGTCCCCGTAGAGAGCACAAGGCTTTCAGCGTGTGGTAGGTGGGGGAATCGAGGCAGCCCTGCACCCAGCACAGCCTCGCACCCCTGAGTCGCTGGGCATCCTCCAAGGATGCGGCACGCAGGAGCTGCAGGCTGCTGGGGACAAGCTCAGGCCCAGCCATGGGCTGAGCATTTCAGCCCCAAGGCACATGCTGCGCTTGCTCCTTCCCTCTGCCCCATCCCCACATCTCGTACAGACGCGGCTCCTGAGGGGCGACTGAGCCCCACCACTGCCATCCCCGGTGTGGGGAAGGGTTGGTCTCCATTTTGCCTGCGGCAAGGGGCAGTAACAACGGGCTGGGCTGCTGGGGCAGCTCCGGACGCTGCGCCACACGCGGCTCCATTTAGGCTTCACGGGCCAACACGCGTGTCTGGGTTCTAAGTCAACGATACTGGGTTTTAAATCACAGTTGTGGACCCAGCTCAAATCTCAGCACTGCCCACCAGAAATCAACCCCCCCCATTCCAAGCAGGGGAATTGAGCAGGAGAAATGGATCTCAGCTTTCAGAGTTCCTCCAGCCACAATTGCCTGTGGGGGAAGGTCGGAGGCAGAGTTTCCCTGTGTCTGTCAGGAGGCTGTGGGCAGCCCTGCATCAGCTCCCCTCTCCCTCACCACAGCTGATATTCACAGGTCTCCAAGCCCAAACACCTGATGCCGAGGAGAGACAATCAGAAGGAAGCACTCTGCATATCTGGTGTCCTTACACAGCACAGGCTGACTACGACCAGCAGAAAGCCTGGTGCCGCCTGCGAGATAAGGAATGTGAGCCCTTAGTGGAAACAACCTATCCAACACAATATTCATATGCAACCGAGGCCACAAAGGGGAATGTTAAAATAGTGGATGACCACCAGTATAGGAATGTGTTCATCACCATGACCAATCTCCAGGCAGAGGACTCGGGCACATACTCCTGTGCTTACCGTTCCGGCACTTCCAGGT
>NW_009649114.1:2817601-2820593 GCF_000708025.1 Charadrius vociferus
CCGTGCGTCACGGAGTTGCCCAGGGCACACTTTGGCCCAGGTGCCCCCATCGGGCTGGGGGAGGATGCCCGTGTGCCCACCGCTCGTGTGTCACTGACCACGTGTGCTGTTTCCCAGAGCTGCACAAGAGCGAGTTGGACGGTCTCTCTGTGCAGTGCCCATACAGCGCCCCGGGGTACTGCACGGAGACAAAAGTTTGGTGTTGAAGGGACGGCCAGACTGGGTGTAAAGTCGTGGGGAGGACAGAGTACCCTTCAAAATGGCATGCACATTGATCTGCACGTTTGTCTGGCTCACCTGTCCTCTTGTGGCATCTGCCACCAGACCGGCCTCGCTCCCCTCTATTTCCCTCTCCCTCTGTCCCTTCCTCTCCCTCTGCCCAAGCAATCACCACCTTCCTCCCAGCTCATCACGAAGTGATGGTGGGTAAAGCCTTGGGGGCAGGGATTGCTTCCACGCAGCGGGCCACCCAGCTGCCAGGGAGAACCTGCCACTCTCCGAGAGGCGACTGAGCCCCACCACTGCCATCCCCGGTGTGGGGAAGGGTTGGTCTCCATTTTGCCTGCGGCAAGGGGCAGTAACAACAGGCTGGGCTGCTGGGGCAGCTCCGGACACTGCGCCACACGCGGCTCCATTTAGGCTTCACGGGCCAACACGCGTGTCTGGGTTCTAAGTCAACGATACTGGGTTTTAAATCAGAGTTGTGGACCCAGCTCAAATCTCAGCACTGCCCACCAGAAATCAACCCCCCCCATTCCAAGCAGGGGAATTGAGCAGGAGAAATGGATCTCAGCTTTCAGAGTTCCTCCAGCCACAATTGCCTGTGGGGGAAGGTCGGAGGCAGAGTTTCCCTGTGTCTGTCAGGAGGCTGTGGGCAGCCCTGCATCAGCTCCCCTCTCCCTCACCACAGCTGATATTCACAGGTCTCCAAGCCCAAACACCTGATGCCGAGGAGAGACAATCAGAAGGAAGCACTCTGCATATCTGGTGTCCTTACACAGCACAGGCTGACTACGTCCAGCAGAAAGCCTGGTGCCGCCTGCGAGATAAGGAATGTGAGCCCTTAGTGGAAACAACCTATCCAACACAATATTCATATGCAACCGAGGCCACAAAGGGGAATGTTAAAATAGTGGATGACCACCAGTATAGGAATGTGTTCATCACCATGACCAATCTCCAGGCAGAGGACTCGGGCACATACTCCTGTGCTTACCGTTCCGGCACTTCCAGGTTTATTCTCCTACGGACCATCTCCCTGAATGTTTTCAAGGGTGAGTACATTTTTCCCCACACAAACTCAAGTCTTGTCACAAAGCAACATCATTCTTTCCTAAGCTCTGTCCACCCCACTCCCACACAGCCAAGGGGCTTCCCCCGATCTCCCCAGCCCCGCTCCCCGCCTTCCCCGCTCACACAGGCACTGTGACACGGAGCCCACACACCCGGCTGGCCCCGCAGCCTCTCCACTCCCCCTTCTCCTGCCCATCTCAGCCCTGCCCTGACTGATGGGCCGTGCGTCACGGAGTTGCCCAGGGCACACTTTGGCCCAGGTGCCCCCATCGGGCTGGGGGAGGATGCCCGTGTGCCCACCGCTCGTGTGTCACTGACCACGTGTGCTGTTTCCCAGAGCTGCACAAGAGCGAGTTGGACGGTCTCTCTGTGCAGTGCCCATACAGCACCCTGTGGTACAGAACGGAGACAAAAGTCTGGTGTCGAAGGGACAGCCAGACTGGGTGTAAAGTCGTGGGGAGGACAGGTTACCCTTCAACACGGGGCAACAGCAAAGCTCTGGAAGAGAGAACGCTGATCCAGGATGACACCTGGAAAAAGACTGTTACCGTTACCATGAGGAAGCTGCAGGCCCAGGACAGCGGCGTGTACTGGTGTGCACTCTACAGAGGCTCTTCTCCCACCCGCATAATGGAGTTCAAGCTCTCTGTGTCCAAAAGTGAGTAGCTACCGGCATCCAACCTGCCTGTTGGCAGATTTCAGCCTCACCACCCTCCTTGTTCTCCCTCCCGTCCTGCGCCACAGTAGCGAGCAGTCCAGTGCTGCTGCCGTACAGCTGACACCTATGTCTCCCTGTCTGTCTGTCTCTCTGACGGACACACTGGTCTTAGGCCCTTGGGCCTGTGGAGTCAGAGGTCGGGCCTGGCCCTTCATCCACTGTCCGCTCCCAGCCGAGACTCCAGGGAGGTTGCCAGGAACTCCCACAAGTGGAGCCACTCTTCACAACTGCTTCCCACAGGGTCGATCCCGGGGCTCCAGGAGCAGCTTCCCCAGCTGAGCACTGGTCTGGACCATGCTGAGCGCTGCTGGAGACCTCCCGCACTGCCAGGCGTTGCTCTTGCTCTGGCCCCACAGCTGCCAGCACTCCCTCGTCTTTGCCTCCCAGACCCTACGGGCTGAGCCCCTGTGAGCATGAGGTCCCTGGGGCAACCAAAGGAAGGGGACAGGACCCTGCCCAATTTGCGGCTCACCTCTGCACAAGTAATCTGGCTCCAGTCCCCTTCTGCTCCTCATGGCCGGGGGTAGAAGGACATCCAGCAGCATTCAGCCCGCAGCACGTATTCCAGCGATGGGGAAGGGGTGCCATTGTGCTGCTTTGGCAGCTCATCAAACATGCCGGCTCTTTTCCAGGGACCCAAAACCACACAGCCAAGGAGTCAGGCGATGTCTCTGTCCACTGTCCGTACAGCGCCCCAGACTATGGCACTGTGAGCAAAGTCTGGTGCAAAGAGGGAGCTGGCAAACCACCATGTACCATACTGGTCAGCACGCATAAGAAGCCTTTGGGGTACCTCAGGACACCTCAGCAAGGCAGAGTCACGATCCAGGATGACACCCAGCAGGGGATTGTCACCATCACCATGGAGAAGCTGCAGGCACTGGACTCCGGCGTGTACTGGTGTGCGCTTTATGAAGACACTCGTCTTTTCCGAATGGCGGAGGTTACGCTCAGTATTTCTGAGGGTGAGTACTGACCTGT
>NW_009649114.1:2820747-2830692 GCF_000708025.1 Charadrius vociferus
GGTTGGTTGGAGATTCCAGACTCACTGTCCTACTCTCTCCCTCTCATCTCTGCACTGTCCAGCTTACACCACCTCCTGCCTTACATCGGCATGTGTTTCCCCGCCCAAACCCTACATCATTACACCTTCTCACACTAGCCATGCTATGGATGGGGGGACAACCTTCAGACCCATATCTGAAAGATCTCTGACTCCAAGGTTTCCTGGCAGCATGACGTTTTAACAGTAAGGGATAACATTTAGGCACCGTTTGTGGCAGGACAGCACCATGCTGCAGCCTGTCTTTTAGCAACGTGGCAGCGTGGCACTCAAGGGATACGGCTGATATCCAGATGCTGAGAGGGGCCGGCATCATTCTCTCGGCGAAACTCCTAAAACACGGGACTGAATGCAGTCTCTAAGCGAGCAGGCTCTTGCGGGCACAACCTCCCCTGGGCACAGAAATGGCCCCGGAAGCAATTCTTACAGCCGAGTCCTTCACAGACACTGCTCCTGGCTTACGTTTTGCAAGCCTCTGCTTACGTAAGCCTCCGTCTGCTTAAGCACAGAGTTGCTAAATATTTCACCGCTACCTGGAGATCTCTGCCGTAGAGCACATCTGCATGCACTTACAGCGCTTCCTTCGGCCACACGTTGGGTGGGTACACACAAAGCGGGGCTGCTGCTCAGGTCCTTGCCCCTCCCTCCCACCTTTTGATCCTGATGTGGCTCTGCCTGCTGCCAGCAAGTCCTGATGCCACAGGTTACAGCCTGGGCAGCTTGGCTGTGCTGGGGGTCATCGTGGGAATGGATTTATAGCCGTGTAGCAGCGGCAGGGAAATTCAGCTGGTAAAGGCAAAGCAGCCCAGTAGCGATTATTCTCCTCTTCATGTTTGCGATTGCAGTATCGGCTGGAACAACTTTGCCAGGTACTGCAGGCACAAATCAAACAACCCCTTCTGGCAACACCTCAGGATCGAGGTAAGGCCTAAAGAAACTCTCCGAGCTTCAACACAGACAAGAGTTATTTAATGTCTCATTCACTGTATGCCTTTCTTCCTGAGGTAGGCAGTTTCTGGGCATTCTGAAGACTCCTGCTTACAGAGACATTCAATGTGACAGCCATCCTTAGCAAAGATGGCCTCTCCTCTTCTAGCTCCTGCCCAGAGTGTAATTACAAAGGAAGAAGCAATTTGATAAAATCAAGTCACAGCTTTCTGGAACACAGATGCCTATCCTGGTTTTTATCTCTTTGGGCTGTGCTCTTTGCAGCAACAGAAGCCCCCAGATTCTGCCCCTAAGACTTCCTGTCTTGACATTGCTCACTTCTGTCCATGGATATTTAACAATGAAATAGTCTTTGGCTGCTATTTTATCCTTCTATTTAAGAGGCTGTTAAATTGAAAGGATTTTCTTCCCCTTTGGACATCTGCTGTCAACACTACAGCAGGACCTAACAGTGTAATCACACATCAGCTCCAGTGCACCAGGTGCAGGAAAACAGAGGAGGAAAAGTCAGTACCTGCTCCGGGGAGCCTGGAATTTTGCTCTGAACTATGAACCGTGGCTTGTTTTTAAAGCCTGGAGAACAGTTTAGGAAAAGCTCAAGCACAGCCAGGTAGAAAAATCAAGATAGCATTTCTACATGATAACCAGACCCTCCTTCTAAGTGCATAAAAGCTATTCCTGTCACTGTTTGGTAATGGGCTATGCCAGCATCATGCTATTATACCATCTAACACTGGTAACTCCTTTGCTCTCTTGGCTTCAGCTCAAATGTACACACCTTCGCCATAGTCTCTGGAGTCCTGAGCATCCTGTTCATCCTGGCACTTACCAGCTTGATAACACTGTGTGTCAGGCAGCACAAGCAGCTGAAGAGAAGAGGTATGTGGAGACTGGCAATGCCTCATATTCACATCGGTACTAAACAGGGCCTTCTCTGGCCATTGCTTTTCCACTCCAGGCATGCTTATTCCCAACTCACAGTGCCCTGGAGAAGATAAGGCTGGTGCAGCCTGGGAAGCCTCAAGGCAGGCTCCTTGCTGTGATCTCTTCTCACAATAAGTCAAACCTATGCTCCTCTAGACTCTGCACAGGACACCTCCTAACAGGTTAGAGGAGAAGTAAAGTGAGAGCAATGTGTTCACCAGATTCAGGGTAGATGGGTCCCACTGGCACACCCATCACCTCTGTCACTGGGCAATCTCACAGCCTTCCCCAAACTCCTGAAGCATAGGCAATGCCCAGGCATTTCATGGACTTCTCTACTTCTAAAACCTCTGATTTTGGCTCATTCCAAAGGTAACAGACAAGCAGAGGACACCTATGACAAACCAGAGGACATAGCACAGGTAAGGAAAATGATAGATTTCCCATATGGTACCTGAATCCCTTTCCAATTGTCTGTGAGGAGCTGGCTGACCCATCTGATGAGGACCTTGGTGCTCATTTTTGGTTGTGTTCAGGAGGAGAAATGGTATTTAATGTCACCAAAGAGAGGAATGTTCCTAGCTAGAGAGAGAGGGGGGTAATTAATGTAAGGAAACTTGTGTAGGAAAAAAACAGTGGAGCAAATTCTAGTAATCTCTGAGAAATGACTTAAAAGACTAGAAACCAAGGTCAGATGATGAGGTTGTAAACTGCACCAAGGAGAGGTGATGAAGGAAAGAGTTTTCTGTTCTTTCATCTCTGTCGTTATGGAAGGTAAGTTTTTACATGGCTTCTCCTTTCCTCCTGGGAAAACCTTGTTCTTTTGAAAACAGCTGTGGCCTGGCACTGAATCATGCTAACAAGCGTTTTCCCTTCCTTTTCATAGCTTGACAGCACTGAAAAAATGGAAAGTCCCAAGCATGACAGCAAAGACCTAACATATGTTACCCTGAACTTTAAATCCCGACTCAGCCCTGAGGATCCTCTCTACTGTAATGTTGAACCAAGTCAGGCTTACAGGGAACCCAAAGATGAAAATGTGGAATATGCTATCATTGCACTCAAGCAGTTACTGACGAATGACAAAGGATGAAGCACAGAATCCCCAAACAATCCAGAAATGGGAGAAAAGAACTGGAATAAGAAGTGGGAATGGGGAGAAGAAGGTCTGTGGATGGACACTGGGGAAAGATCTAAGTTTTTGCTGCCATGTGTATGTTGCCTGTGCATTTTAAGACCTCCCTGCTATCAGAGGCCGGTAGAGAATTTTGCCACAAGTGTGCAGATTCTCTCAGGTGAGCCAGAGATGCTGGGTAATTCTCAGGATCTCATGTGCCTCTGCTTTCTTCAATGCCATTAAAATGCAGACTCTATTGGAGAGGCAGGTGTGGAGGACTGACCTTTTGAAAAAAAACCACAACAGTATTTGTCTGAACATGGATGGGCTTGGTATTTCAACTATGTTCACTAACAGAAACTCTATCCCACTCCTAAGGGTTCAGCTTCTATGGCCAAGCAAACTCATCCCGGGGCTGTAGGGATAAAACTCTAACCTTGCTGTGACCGGGTTCATTTGCCATGTAATGGGCGGGGGACATGAGCTCTAGATTACAATAATAATCAGAACCAGCATCTGCCCGAAGGCCAACAGCTTGAGGGTGTATTACAACACAATGATATGCTGCATCACAAACTATGCAAACTGAGGATTGTGCTGTACGAATCTGAAGGTCTTGTAGCTACAAAATGACAATGGTGCATATAAGTAATACGTACTCTTTTTGAGACTTAATGCAAATTCCTCTACAACCTAAATCTATCAGTCTGCTTAGATAAGAAGTAGGATGGTAAGAAGCTTTCATACTAAAGCTAGAT
This sequence comes from Charadrius vociferus, assembly GCF_000708025.1. Taxonomy (NCBI): domain Eukaryota; kingdom Metazoa; phylum Chordata; class Aves; order Charadriiformes; family Charadriidae; genus Charadrius; species Charadrius vociferus. The sequence goes on from NW_009649114.1 coordinate 2,824,534, forward strand.
GTTGAGCTCTAGATCAAGAAATAGAATGTGTGTGCTGGAGTTTGGGGGTAGGAGGGAATGAAGGTGGTGACACAACTGAGAGCATGTACAAGTGTCCCTTTACGGAGTGCAGAGGGTTGTGGGATGGATTCAGTGTGGCTGCTGTTGATTACACGAGTGAGAGTCTCCAACACTGTACCCTCTACACAACTTAATTCTTTCCAATCTTGAGGACTGAAATTGTTCACAGGGTCATCCACAGCCATAGCATATTTATGCAGTCTTTGAGACCTGTACAGTGAAAATAGAATGAAGCAGCAGCTGAAATCTGAAGCTACAGACATGGCTTCCCATGTGTAGCTTGTGCAGACTGCCCCGTCATTTCACTATCTCCTAATCAAAGGTCATTATTTTGTTCAAAACTTTGTTCTGGCTGGCCTGCTGTCTTACACCCTCTGTTCCCCAAGAACACACAAACTGGCTGCTTAAACCAAGGCAGTGTGGAATCAAGACAAGTTGGGAGAACCAGAAAAGAGTATTTCTGTAGAAAGGAGGGAAGGAAACAACATGTGGTATTGCACTAGAGGAGTGGACAGGGCACTGGGACATTTTTGAACAGAGTTTGCCTTGCTGTGCTAACTGCAAGGATGAGCCCTGAGACAGACATGAGCAATGTCTGTACAGACATGAGCACAGAGCAAGAAAATGGTAGGCTGTGCAAAGAAGCTGCAGGAAGTATGACATAGACAACAGAGGAGTGCGAGCATAAGAGGGCTGTTCTCAACATCACTTGATATAACAAAAGGGACATGATGGTAATTAAGAGCGGATTATTTACAGGTGTAAATGTCCAAAGTAAGTCAGACACACAACATATTTATGGATCTCCAGTGCAGCTCTCATTCAGGTGGCAACTTCCAAGAGCTGCCACAGGAACACTAGGCTGGCTGGGGCCTCATCAAACCCTGCTATCCTGAATAACCACACCATAAACTATCAAACATGTTTTTCCAATGCTTGGTCTCTTGCCTTCATTGTTATGAGGCATCTTTGTAGCTCTTCAGGAATTACTATCCAGCCAGTCTTAGATGTAGCTCTGTGCTTTTGCAGCTCTGTGCTGTACTTTAAACAGCTCTTCTCAGCCTATTCACCAGTGCAGCTGCTCTTTCTAAGTTCTTTGGAAGACCAATACAAAACAGCATACCTACTTCCAGCACTTTTTATTTTTTGGCTACACCATAGAATCACAGAATGGTTTGGGTTGGAAGGGACCTTAAGGACCATCCAGTTCCAGCCCTCTGTCACGGGCAGGGACACCTCCCACCAGACCAGGTTGAAGCCTCATCCAACCTGGCCTTGAACACCTCCAGGGATGGGGCAGCAACAGCTTCTCTCGGCAACCTGTTCCAGTGCCTCACCACCCGCACATGAAAGAAGGAGCTCTAAGGTTTCCCCGGAGCCTTCTCTTCTCCAGGCTGAACACCCCCAACTCTCTCAGCCTGTCCTCACAGCAGAGGGGCTCCAGCCCTCAGAGCATCTTTGTGTTCCTCCTCTGGCCCCGCTCCAATAGTCCATGTCCTTCTGCTGTTGCAGGTCCCTGAGCTGGAGGCAGCACTGCAGGGGGGTCTGCCCAGAGTGGAGCAGAGGGGCAGAATCCCCTCCCTCACCCTGCTGTCCACGCTGCTAGGGATGCAGCCCAGGATGCGGTGGCTTTCTGGGCTGCTAGCGCACATTGACAACTCATGTTGAGCTTCTCATCCACCAACACCCCCAAGTCCTTCTCCTCAGCCTGGATTTGTGCTTGGGATTGCCCCAACCCACTGCAAGACCTTGCCCTTGGCCTTGCTGAACTTCATGATATTCTCATGCACCCACCTCTCAAGCCTTCCCAGGTGCCTCTGGATGGCATCCCTTCCCTCCAATGTGTCGACACAGCTTGGTGTCATCAGCAAACTTGCTGAGGGTGCACTCGATCTCACTGTCCATGTCACCAACAAAGATGTTAAACATAGAAAGCAAGCTTTTGTGGCTTCTTCTAAAGTCACAGGAGACCACAAATGTGTGTGCAGTTTCATGGGAGAGCTCACCAGGGCCTTGGAAAGTGATACCATTACTTCCTTCTTTCTGCTGGAAATACTCCAAATTACACATTTGCTGCCTTTATTTAGCAGTCATGTGGTGAGAAATATGAAATGAGCTTGCTGGGGCTCAGCTCAGCTTCTCCAAAAGACCAGAAACCCTAGCACTTTATTTAGCTTCACCAAGCTCTGCAGACAGGTGGCTAGTTAAAGGGGCCCGAAGCACTCCCTGTTCACAAGCCAGTCACATCCAATAGGTTTATCTTGCTGTGGGTACAGCAGGGAAACTGATCTATTTTTTTTAGATTTTTAGAGTTGACATGTTTAACTTGAAATGAAAGAAACAAAAAAGAACGGTGCTGGAAATGGTTCATTCAGCCCGAGATTCCCCTACCTACTTGCTATTCATGCAGTCAGTTACGCTGGGTCAAACAGTGGAAGAGTAATAGAAGAAAACAATCGAGTTCAAGAGAGACGTTTTCAGGGAGACAGCTGCTTCTGATCAAAGAGAACCCAGATTCGTGCTCACTAGAGCACAAATGAACAAAACCTGCAATTAGTAAGTCTCTCAGAGAATTTTTTGATACTGTAAGGTACCATTTTCTTACACGCTAATTAGAGGAAAGAAAAAGAGGGCACATTCATGAATGGATAGACCTGCAGACTTATCTGCCTGTTAGGAAGCACATAAGCATACAAGTTAAGAAGTCAGGGTCTATTGGTATTTGCATGGAGATGTCAAAGTAAATAAATTCAAAAAAGAAAAAATAGTAACCCATCCATAACATACCAGTTTGCTAACGCTCAAGCAGGCTCCCTTAACTGCAGTCTGGAACTACTGAATCAGTATGGCACTGATGGGCTCTGAATCAATGCCCCCATCCCTTGCTCTTATGTCCTTTCTGCTAGGTACAAAATAAATGTCTGGTTTGCTTGTCTAAAGTACCTCACAGCTTCACCCAGCACAGCGTCCTTGTCTTCCTGTCTTCAGTTCTATGTCAGAGGAATGCTTCATGTGCAGGCTCTTCTAAATCTTCTTTCTCCTGAAAATAACCCACAAGATTCTGTCCTTGCCGTCCTTTCACCTTTGTGTTGCTGACTGAGCTACCTGCCGACTTGATAAGAGCCGCCCTTTTGGCTTTCCAGAAATTCACCCCATGCAAAGCTTATGTGTAAAGCCTGCTCTGGTGGACAGGCACCATTGCTGAGCTGAGAGGCTTCCAGCATCATGGTTTCAGGCCATCACATGATGCTGTCTTTCAGGCTGTCTAGACTAAATTGTGGCTGTGAGTGGGCAATGCTGATGTCTGAATTTTCAGCCCACGAGAGAGATGCCCGTCCCTGGTGAATTGCTCAATATACAGGATGAAAAAGATGCCAAGTTCCTGTGCTCATTCCTTCCGGCAGAGCAAGGAGGGGGGAAAAGCAAGCTGCTCTTGGGCAAGAGACCTTTTCAATTTTCTCCTGACTCCTCTCTTGTCCCCTTCTCTACTTGACTGACATGGAGAAGCTCATGCACCTCGTCTCCTTGGTCTTCTTGTCAGGTAAGAAAGCCTGTGTGACCTTGGGTTTCAGTTAACAGATAGGGTAAAGGATTGGTGCAAAACTTAGTCTCTACCTGCACCTCATAGGAAATTACTGATAATGCTATGGGAAAAGACTGCGCAGGTCTTGAAACGCAGTAGCTTTTTCTGGATGCAAAGGCATCTTCGTTGTAGCATGCAGTTCTTTGGAAGACCAATACAAGCAGTTATTACAGATAAAGAGTCTTACTGCCTGTCTGTACACTGCAAGGTGCAATGCAATGCAAATAGAGGGAACCTGGAGCATTGCAGTGTGTTCTCCACTCTATTCTTCCTCCCCAGTTATATTGCAGGGATGTCAGACTCCTTCCTCAGTTTGCTCTTTTCCCTTAATTTAACAAAGGGGCAGCAGTGATCCAAGCGCTTAGCTTTTCTCACAGGGATCCTTTTGAGTCAGAACAGGAAACACTGCTGACAAAAGTTTTGTGTGCCTTTTCAGAGTGAAAGGTGAAGTTGCAAAATCCTATTTGTTTGCATTTGTAGGGCTTCGAATGTAAATTGCAGCAGCTAGGGTTCAAGAGGAGGAAAATAAAACTCAAGGAAGGGGACATCTCTGAACTCTTGGGCACTTGACTATTTTCAGCTTGGAAAGCAATGTTCATCTGAAATGAGAAACAAGGCACAGGACCCAGGCGGTACTCCCAGCTGGCAGCCTTCTCTCTCCAGCCACGCTTTGGAGATCCAATACTTGCAGCAGTGCATAAAAAGGCAACAGATTCAGGCTTTGGGAGCACAGAAACCTGTCACAAAAATTGGAATGAGTTTGGAAAAAAGTCCACTATACTTTTTCAGTAGCACACAACAAGGGAGGAGGAACACAAATGGTAAATGATCTGTCAGCGGAATTGGTTGAAAAGATAATGACACAAAGTTTTCCACAGGGGCATCAGCAAATCTTTAAATACCATGATTCTGATCAAGAGATTTTTTGCAATGCTGTTTCAAAACCAAACCAAACCAAAAAACAAATCCAAAAAATAAACCCCTGGGGCCATTCCTGGAACTGAGGGTGCAGAACTGGGGGTGAGGAGGGGTCTACAAGAGAAATAGGAGAGGGAGTTAAAATGTTTAGAGGGATTGCACAGGACTGGACTGGACATGAAGTGACGTAAGCTTTTACTGGAACAACTGAGTGGAGCAACATATGAGGATAAAGACTTGTAGGTGTTGGATACTTGGAGAGCACAGATCCATTTTTATGCCGCCTTCTACTCAAGCCTGAAAGAGGTTCAGATTTTTTAGTTTATAATTCACTTAGAATGGCTGAAATTATTTTAAGAACTGTTATTAAAAAGATCAGCCAGCACAAAGTCCTCACAAGAGCCTATTTTTTAATTTAGTTCTGTTTCATCATTACTTACGGTTTTGCAGAAGGCACTAGCCTCTGAATTTTTTCACTAGAAATACAGATTTCCACAAATACCACACTGCCCTGCTCTCTGGAAGTATTAATAGCTCAGGCTGTCCCTTCTGCCTTTGCCTCCCATAAAGAGGAATAGAAATTAGAAATAAGGAACAAATGCAACAAAAAAAGTCAAGCAGCCAAACACCAGTTGTCAACATGCTTAAAATTAGTAAGATATTAAAAGACAGTGAAAAAAAAAATCACTAAACCCCTGGATTTAGAAATTAGGAGTGGGATTAAGAAGCAACCTCCTAAACGGCTAGCTGGGCACTGGTTTGTAGGTGTCACTTTGATTCTATCATTTTCCAGTGCTGTATTGCTTCTCTCTGGCTGTGTAAAGAGCCTTAAAATGGGAATAAACTTCATGGGCATTTACTGCAAAGGACCCTTTCCGCATCAGACAGTACTCCAGAGACAAATCTGCATCTGTGAACATATATGGAAGCTCAAGGCCAAAACCTGAAGCAAGCTGCCTTATGCAAGTAAGCAGATTGGACGTTGCAAAGCAGGGGTGTTACAGCAAGACTAGTCTAACAAGCGTTACATAGAAACAACTCATCATCATTTGGTCAAGCTATGTTTTTATGAACTGCCTTGTAAAAAGAGCTTTTAAAAATCAAGACAGCTTGTCTGATGCCAACTCAATCTATCTGAGTGCCCAGCTTCATGCTCCTCAGGACCAGAGGAAAATGCAAGTTTATATTTAATCCCCCAATCATGCTGACAAAGTGCTTCCGCTTACTGGGCAGGAGCCCAATGATTACACAAAGTGTGATCTGGTTGAGCTCCAGACTGCAATTCAGAGCAGTCACCACAGGGCCAGAAGGGAAGGCAAGGACAAAAATTTCCTAAGCTTCAGAAAATCCGCAAATATTAATGAAGCTGATACCTCCTCCTTCCCTCAGTTCCCCCCACAAGAACAGATGCCTGGCAAGAGCCAAATAATGACCAGTCAGAGGGATCACTACAGACATGTTTCAAGAACGTCTGAACCAAGACCCTGAATCTGAGCACACTGTATCCTTCATGGGGGAAGCAGACAGGTAACAGCCCTACAATTGACAGCAGCCATCACTAGAGTTGTAAAAGAGAAAAATGACGTTTAGCATAAACA
>NW_009649114.1:2830721-2862091 GCF_000708025.1 Charadrius vociferus
GCATCCTGTGCTGCAGAGAATGTCACCGTGGTGTATGGAATGGAGGGGGGCACCATTTCTGTCAACTGCACCTATAACCCCTGGCAGCAGCGGTGGAGAGAAAAGAGCTGGTGCAAGCAGATTGATGAGACCAAGTGCCAACACGTGGTGAGTGCCCGACGCTTCTGGCTACCGTTCCTAAAGAACAGGAATGGCACCACCTCCATCAGTGACAATGTCCATGAAGGAGTCCTGACAGTGACCATGAAGCGACTCAAGAAGCAGGATGCTGGATTGTACCAGTGTAAAACTGACTACCTGGGGGAAACAAACAGCTTAAGGAAAGTGCAAGTGGAAGTGCTGACAGGTATGTCCCAGGGCTCGGAGTTTCAGGAGTTCCTACTTAAATTTCATGCGTGTCTGCAGATGCCAAGGCCTCACTTTAGTAAACATCTACTTTTGTCTTACTCTAAGGAGGTACTCTGTTTCGTTGCCTCTTTTTAGTTCCTGTTTTACAGCACCATGACCTCACTGTTACAGGACATCTAACACATGTCATCCCCTTATTGCTACCCAGATTAATCTTCTAGCACACAGCCCAGTGCCCAGTCTCACCTTGGTTATCTATGTCTAGCTGGACCATGGGCATTGGTGACACCAATGAATATCATCCAGAAACATCTGCAGAATAAACTATTCTGTTTCTATCATCAGCTGTCCTGGAGACTCAAATGCCAGAGGAGCCTAGTGCTGTGCAGAGCATCTCCAGGTAAGCCATAAAACTGCTCATACTGTGATCTCTAGTCTTCCTAGAACTAAACCTAGCATTGGCAACCCCATTTGAAGCTGAGAGTAATAGCACCACAGACATATTCTCTACCTCTTCCTAATCCATGACAATTCTCAGAGATGCTGTGTGTTTTCTAAACAGCAGCTGTACCCTAATCCAGAAAATGCAACACTTCAGTACCAAGCAAAACAGCTCCTGCAGATCATAATTTATCCATCTATGAGATCTTGCAGTTAAAACCTATTACAGTTGTTCCAACCTCACAGGCTCTGTTGTGCGCAGGCAGGGACTGCGTGTTGCAGGAGATATTACCATCTTCACGTTGTGTACTAGAAGTGTTTTATTAAAGGTTGAACCATCCCCTTTCATAGCTAAGCTTTATTGTTGTATTTATGGTTCCCCATAGCATCCCTCCTGAAGCTGATTTCACTGTCTTCTATATCATTGCTGGATTCCTGGTTACTAAGTTCATGGTGGCTGTGCTGATCTTTATCATTGGCAACAGTAGGAAGAACAGAGAAACAGAGCAGAAGAACCCAAACTTAAATGATCATCAGGTCCTCCCTTTCACTGGTGATCTTGCACATGATGGAATCAGCCCCTCCTGGGAGAGCACTGCTTAGAGCAAAACCAAAGGGAATCCACAGTGACATGAACATCAAGTATTTGCAGGCAAAACTTTGCCACCTGCTGTAAGAAAAGGATTGCCTACTAAACTTAGGTGTTAATGAACCTGTCACTCTAGAGGGGGAATGTCACCATCTACCACCTCTTCTCATTGGTGCTAAACAACTTTTTCTAACACAACTGAACTGAAAAGATGCTGCCAGTAACACCTGAACCCAATGGAAGAGGATGGGATCGAGGGCCAGGGGGAAAGGAGGAATATGAAGTTTTTCTGTCAAGACATCTAGGACAGACTTGTTTGTGTGCAGGGATCCTTCCCAGGCATGGTAAAGGTGAGAGAGCTCTGCTCAGTTTCCCCCCAGCTCACTGCTAGGCCAGAAAACACTCTGCTGCTCTATACAGCTGCTCTATCAGTAAAACTACAGATATACCAGTGAACATAAATAGAAGTTTCGGTAACACATCTCAACGACCATGTGTTGAGCAACTCAAACACATCCACAAAATGGAAAGACATGGTTCTGTCTCAAATCTCCAAGAAACTTCTCCCGATTCATTGAAGATCAGTGTCAAAGAACTTTTTTCAAGGTGTCCTACATGTCTCTACAAAATGCTCAAATGCTTCCCCCATAAGCATGAAATAAAACCAGGACTAGATGGTTTGTATTGAAAGCTAATATTATTTGTCTAGATATCAGCTTTTTAAATGAGATTCCACTCTCTGGAAGACTGAAGTTTTGACATCCTTTTGGCAATGCAATGCTCTGCTATCATCTGCAGTCATTGCCAGCAGCTGCACCACACCACCAGGCAGAGTTATTCCCAATACACATCCCCAGTGTCATTCCACCAGGTCTGAACTGAGACCCATCAACTTCATGTCATCTCAGAGCAGTACCAGGTGAGAGATTCTGTCTTTCCGTGGTGATGAAAACCAGCTCCCAAAAATTGCCTTGGACAGTGTGGATCCTTGGTGAACAGTCACTATGAAAAGGCATAAGGAACTGCAGCACATAACAGAAAGGAATGTGAAGTCTACATGCAGCTCTGAACCCGCTTCCTCATTTCTCAAATGGTTTTGCAAACAAAGAATGAACTGTCTCCCTGTATTTTTTCTGACCTCTCAAGGGGATGTTGCCAACATGTGATCATTGTTCATCACTCCCCAAAGTGAAGCCGCATTTAGCTCTCCCAGGAAGACCCCAAATCCAAGGGCATTCACACTTCTTTTCCCTGCACTGCCTGCAAAGCAAAATAAAATCAAACTGATTACCTGACTTAGTGTGGATTCATGATGAAGAGCTGCAGTACACCAGATCACAATACATCATCCAGAGAAGAGGTGACACTTAGAAGATGCTGGTGTGTTTATAATGAACAGAAATGCTCTGAGCCAGCTGGGCACACTGGCACAGCCAGCCAGCTCCATTTAGCACCATGCAGAAATGGTAGCTCAGATCCCCAAACCAGATCAGGCTTTGCATGGTTGTGCTCTGTCTAAACTGATTTCCTCTATTTGCAGAGGGTAAATTAGCCCATACACAGTCACACACCATTGCAGCTGTACTAACACAACCTAGCTTCAGTATTCCCAGACGGTACTGTGGTGCTCAGCTAGATGTGCCATACAACACAGCTCTAGCCAGGAGATCTGGGCCCTAGTTCCAGCTCCAACCTGTGGAGACCTCAGGCAGGGCCATCCACTGCCTCTGTGATGGCACAGCGATGGTTCTCCATCACTATACAAGGGCTTTGGGAACGAGGGATATAAAACTTGCCTGTAAGTGCAAGGCAGCAGTAAGGATGAACACATCCAACTGAAAGCTGCTCTGTAATATACCGAGGTAGCACTAGAGATAGAAAATGCCTATTTCTTTTCCAGTCACACAGCCTGATTGCTACATACATCTATCTAGACAACAACATAATTAAAGCGAAAAAGCAGCCAGCAAACATTATGCAGCGTTCCCACGCAAGTAGTAATATTAAGATTGTGGTTAAAAGATTTTCTCAGCAATTCCAAACTGGCATCATCACTCCAGGCAGCAGATGACTGCAAATGACAGAGCAAGTTAGCTTGCCCTGCAACAGAGAATTTCTCAGTGATAAAGAAACTCTGGGTTACACTTTTTTCTTCTATGCCCTAAACCACTTCCTACTTCAGCATGGGAGGTTTCCCAGCCCTGCTGCTCCTGCTGGCACTACCAGGTAAGGCTCCGAGACTCTTCATTTCTCCGAGGAACAGGATGCTCTCTGTCCTGTTGCATGCATTGCACACTGTTATTTGCTTGAGCACTTTTTATTCAGGCTATCTATAGACAGGCACAGAATGAAATTCCCAGAAGTCAATGAAGAGAAGAAACACTCAGCCTGAAATTTGCTTATAATTAAAATTATACAAGCTTTTGGGTTCTCATTTTTGTTTATAGTAGTTCTGTATTTTGTCCAGAAGCTGAACTTCATGGTGGGACATTTGGCAATCTTTGCCCTTCTGAGACCTTTCTCTCCCACTATTGCGAAGTTCTCAGTCTGAAATCACCTAGCATGCAGGGAGGAAAATCTGTTTGTTGCGCTCTCCCAATATGTCATGGATCAGGGATTGTCACAGACAGGCTAGCTGCTGTTTGCTTTATTACTGCAAATAAGTAATTTTAATAACTGAGTCCACAGAGAGGAACAATAGGAATAAAAATGGAAAAAGGGTAGTGGCACTAAGGCTAAGTATACATGCATAGATGAACTAGATGATCTTTAAGGTCCCTTCCAACCTAAACCATTCTATGATTCTATGACTCTATGATTCTATGTTTATTTAGGCAAACCTGCAGAGCTAAATTACTCTTTTCAGAGGCCCAGTGGTATAATGTAAGAAAAACAGGCATACTAAGCTGTGAGTAGTTGTAGCAGCAATCTTCTTTCTTTGGAAGAATTGTGCATGGCAGGAGAGGATATGCAAGTGTTTCTGTATAGAGAGGAGGACTCCTCCAGAGCTAACTGCTCATACGACACACACAAGAATTTACATGAGAAGAAATTTTCAAATTTCAAAATTTCAATTTAAAAAAAAGTTGTCAGAAAAGTTCGTCCAGTCTTAGCCTTCAGTTCCCCTTTAAAAGAAAGGATTAACCTTAACTGTGCACTGCATCGTTCACTTGATCTGATAGACTTCGGACATGGCTGGTTTTCTGTGATCATGACAACACTTTGAAGAGAGAATTCTGGCACATATCAGTGTGGGGTGATCTGAAGAATATTCTGCTGCACAGAATACAGATGGTGGTTTCAGCTGAGGGTGAGCTATGAGGTCGACAGTGCACCAGGTGGGAGACAGCCAAAATAAATCAAGAATGATGTGTCACTTCCATTTTTGTTCCACAGCAAAACATGGTGTATGTAGATGTACAGATCCCACTGGAGGTTCACTAGAGGTTATCAAGGACTGGGTAAAACTCTATTATATAGTTCTACATAGAACCACAGTATGTATCTACATGTAGCTAGAGGTAGAAGTGGTTAGGAAATTATTTTTGCCATATGAAATAAAAAAGTTTCAAGGGGGGGAAAAAAAGTCAATGCTTTACAGATTACCATCAAAAACCTCTAACACAATTTCGTAGGACTTGATTAGTCGAAACCAAATTTGGGGGGGTTTGGGCTTAAGACAGAAATATTTCAAATAAGTTGATGAAAACTAAAAAATAATACTTCTTTTTGCAGAAAATTTTCCATTCTGTTAAAAGTGCTTTACAGTCACAGAAACCTTTCATACAGAAAAGCTTTGATAACTCATGTAGAAGATTTGTAAAATGGAGTAACACTATCTTAAACTTGAACTCACATATGAGGCATAAGAAATATGCTGAGGTGGCCCCATGTCCCAGCACCTGGGCAATCTAACAGCAATAACAGCCCTGGAACCTGAGACAGCCCATGTTCAGGAAGGGCAGCAGTAATCCAAATTTCCCATTTGCCACCCCAACCTCACCTCCAGTGACCACCCTCCTCAGACTGTGACCGCTTATTTCCATTTACGGCCACATGTTCTCTTTCTGCTGATGTTAGCTCTGCTCCTTTGTCAGGTGAGATGTACACCACTGTGGGGATTGTTTTTGCCTGCCTTTTCTCCCTCTAATGAATCACCACTCCTTTGTCTTTAGAACTTGTCAGGCTATTTGCAAAAAAAAAGGAACTCCTTTTTCCTCCACTGCTCCTATTCTGGGATAGGCACATCAGGAAACTTCAACATTTGGTGCAAAATGGTGCCCTGAATTAGATGTCAACCTATTATCAGAGGTAACTCTGATCAAAGTATTGTTAAAGTAGGAAGGACTGAAATGATGAATGACTTCTCATGGAAAATGATTAGAGTGTGGCTGAAAAAGCTCCGACTTAATGACTCAGAAGAATATCATCTTGAGAGCCATTTCCAGGGGAGAAACAAACTACTGAATAGGATCATGCTGGAAGTTTTGACTGAGTTAATCAAAGAATTAATGATTTTCTAAAAGTCAGCAATTTCTTACCACTTGACAAGAAAGATTACAGGTCAATGTTAAAGAGCTCTCTTCTGAGCCTGGAAATTTCCTGAGACACAGATAATTTCTAAATTTCTTTTTTTTTTAAACAGATTTTTGATACATACTAATGGTATAAACAAATTGCAGCCAGCTGGTGGGGGGAGTCTGGATTGACTTCATTGACTAATGAAATGTTACATTTACATCAGCAGATGAATCAGACTCCAAGCAATCTGAATCTTTGCCTGATTTTCTACCTGAGTCCATCTCTTTGCCACTGCTCATTAATAAATTTCTTCCTTTGTTTTAACACTTTACTTCCTTTTCTGCTCTTAGCCAGCGCAAAAGGCAGAAAAACAGAAGACACTTAGTGGAAGTTATTCTTTGATTTTTCTGATGTGACTGCAAAATGTGTGTGTGGAGGGGAATCACGTGACTCTCCTTGTTTCTAAGATGCTTCCTTTCTAACAGCATTCAAAGGCCCAAATAAGCAACTCAGTTTTCATATCATTCTCTAAAATGGTATGAATTTTCAGGGCTGGTCTATACCTTCCACAAAATCTGTCTCTTGCAGGAGCTGTCCTTTCCCTTTGATCTGTCACAGAACCCAAACTTGTAAGGAAAGCAGAAACCAAATCTCATTTGTCCCTCTGCACATGATATAATTATTGAATAAGCAGGTTTTCCAAGCCATCATGCAATCAAGTATCCGATATTTTGCAAGAATGAAAAAACACTAGAGGGACCATGACCCAAAGGGAAGAAAACTGGAATCACAGTTTGTTCCTGTCCTACTAGCTACTTACTACCAGCTCTCTGGCTGGGCCTACACTGGATGTTTTCATTTAGATACACTGATAACCGGTACTATCCCACAACCTAAACAAAACTCCCAGCTCTTACTCGAGGAACTCGTTGATCCCATTCCTGTGATTCAGCTGAACTAACTAACCTTTTACAGGTAAAGAGCACAGGATGAATTTTCTTGTGCAACTACACAATTTCATAGCTAATGAGCAAGCAGTAACTCTGGACCATTCTGCCAACCAGCAAAGAAGATTTTCTAGCATGAGAACAAGTCACCTGGGATGGATTGATGTAGGAAAATCACCCTCTTCTGTTTTGTTTTGTTTTTTTTTCAAGGGGAAAATTGGAATGGGGATACAGATTTAGACATCATTTCGTTTCCCAGAAAGAAGGGGAATGTCGCCAACCCCACAGATGACAGCAGTAAGGATCAGAGGAAAAAAACAAAGACTCTTAGACTCTAAGTACAGCATTCTGGTTGCACTGCAAGATTTGAGCAGCAGAGTGAGAACCTGAAGCATATGCACACACACAGATACACATACAAAGAGGTTTCCTCTTCTCCCCTGTAGAGTTTGGTTCCACCTCCCCAAGTCCCATGAAAAGTTGTCGAAGGTTTCTACCAGTTCCAGGAGCACTTGGTGAGGCCTGTACTGAAGATGCTTTCTACCTAGTTAAAAGGGACAACTACATGGCCCATGCAATGCTACAGCGACTCTGCTTTTCGAACAAGCAGACCAGCCTAAGACCAATCCTAGCTAAACAACACAGTATGTCAGATGAGAGTTATTACCAGGGCAGATCAAAGATGACCCTATTAACGATCCTGATCAAAGACAGACCATGAGAAGGGCTACTGCATCGCGATGAGGGATGCCTTTGAACTCTGGTAGCACTGCAAATGACTGCAAGAAGACAATTCAAGCTCCTGAGTATTCCCCAGCCTTGCCAAGTGCCAAAGAAAATACAGCTGGGATGGATGCTCTGTGGCTATGGATCAGTACCAACCTTATGGAACCACGCTTGTTTAGAGACAGCAGGGGCAATATTTGCATGCTGAATTTTTATCCTGGAACCATAATCCACTTTCAAACACACAAAATACCCTCCCAGATTAACCTGGTCACCTCTGGTGCTGTAAATAGTAACGGAGATATCATGCTTTTCCCTGCAGGGCTCTATACTCTCATGGTGCCAAGTTCCTTCCTGCCTACAACTGCTCCGATTGCTACTGCTATACTCCTCATCACCACTTACATCAGAACAAAAAGGGCAGGTAAAGCTCCCTAATCCTCTTGTCTAGTTTTCCTGCCCCTACAGCTTGTTGTTCCACCACCCAGAATGTAAAGAAGGTCTGTTCATAGCAATCATTGTCCTGGGAGGCAACGAGACTGAGCTGAGAGTGAAATGCAAGGAGGGAGTTAAATTGTAGTGAAGGGATAGTGGGGATACTGACTTTTAAAATAAGAATGTAAATGCGTAGTTTTACACTTAAAGGAGATTCTGTCTGTCATGGCAGGAAAAGGGATGGACTTTGGGAGACATCCTTCTTTCAGCCAAGGAGCACTGCAGGTAAGACGTGGTCAGAAATCCCACATTCCTGGTGCTTTGCTTGATCTCTGTTGTGCAGAGACACTGTCTCTGTGTGCACCCCTCATGGGGGTTATAAAGCACACAGTACCGCACATCCTACACACATCCTGGATGCATATCATCCACTCAAGCTAGCAGACTAAAGCTAGCTGGCCGTGTTTGCTGATTGTCTGACATCTTGCTGCAAAGCAGACACAACCTAACTCAATTATTTAAGTCATAGCCTTTCTGCATAGTTTTGTTTACACTACTCAGAAAAAGAAATGTAATAACAAATATATAACTTTGATAATTAACTGGCCTTGAATCTTCAGTAACATTACCAAAGGTTCTCATCAAATGAAAACTTTGCTAGTTGCAATTGCCATGCCCTAAATATTTAGTGTGTTAACTGTTGCTGCACCTCTCTACCGAGTCCCTTAAATCTGAGGAAGTAGAGGTTTCTGTCAGAGAAGTTTTCTAAACTTCTCTGAGCGCCCATTCCGTTTTCCCATGCATCCCCTCCCCTCTTCCCCAGTTTCATGATACAAGGAGAAAATATTTGTGGTTGTAGAAGAACTAAGACAAATACTCAGAAGCAAAAAATGCTGAATTTCTTTTTAACTTCTCATTCTTCATGGTTTCTCAGAATGACGGAAGAAACAAAGGAAGGAGAATGTCAGATAGGGAACTGAATAATAGTGCAATATATGCTGTCATAAGGCACCAACCTCAAATGAAGCCTGAAGATGTTATACATGTCAACATACAGCCTTCACCGTAAGTCTTCTTCCACACTCAAGCACCACCAGGCAATTCAGTTTCCTCAGGGTCTTTGGAATATGCTACTGTTATCTTCAGAGCCACAACTCCACATTCTGGAACTGAAAAAGAGAAAAACAGGTCCACCTAAACAAAGCAGCACAAAGGCTTGGGCTTATTCACAGAATTTTGCTGAACTGCACTTAGAAACAATCCATTTGTAACCAATTGCTGCATTTGGATGCATACGGGGTGTGAAACAGAAAGCAGCTGTAAGGCTGAGGCATATGGAGGATGCACAAACCTTCCCTAAAAAAAATAATTGCACTTTTCTAATAATCACAATTCACCTATCGGTAAGCAAATCTAGTGGAAGGCTATGGTATATTTGCTTTTTCCAAATTGCTCTATTTTTATATTATAGGCAACTATAAACCCAAATACAGGAAATTGGTTCCTTCTGGTAGTAACTGATACAGTACCACAGCCAACAAAGGGCTGTGAGATATAAGAACACAATGCTTCCTGTTAGACTTTCTTCAACAGCTCACTTAAATACTCATATATAAAATGTTAATTTTTGCCCACCCTGATAAGATCCAAGTCAGCAAAGAGGTAAAGAATCTGCTTTATTTTAAACATATTAGTTGTTTCACAGACTTCAGAGAGACAAGTAATGCACTTGACACGTTTTCGTAAACAAGGGTCTTGTTGAAAAATATTTGTCTACTGTATAGTATAAAGTGTCCTCAGTTTGAACCCATGGGTGCAAAATTTAAACCCAAAGTTATTTATTTATTTATTTTTACAAAGAAATAACTTTGTATTTCCTTGCCTTTGGCACTTGTTGTTTATTAATGCTACATCCATGCTAGAGTATAAGTCTAGCTTGACTTTATTCTGAACTACGCACATTTTGATCAAACTACTGAATCCTGTTATCTTGGTGATATGTGCAAACACCCATTAGGGATTATGGATAAATCCCAAAATTCATCTGACTGAGATTGTCATCTTTATTCTGTGAGTTGGAGGCAGAGGATGCTGAATATGATACAAAAATTTTTTGGTATTAAGATTGCAAGAAGCTTCCAACCTAGGTACTGAGTGGCATGGGATGAAATGAATGTGAAAAGGCAGAGAATACATCCATGAATCACATAAACTCCACTCGGCCTGTGAGTGCTTGTGCAATCCTGAAGGGGGGCGGGGAGAGAGAAAGAGGGGACAGAAGGAAATTCTGTTGACTGATCTGTTGTGGCACCATGATAGCAGGCTTTTTGCTATTATATCTGATATTATTTTGCCCCTCTATTGCAAATTCTCTGAAAATAAAGCTAGAAAAAACCCCAGAATAATAGCTAAAGAATTCCATTTCTGGCTTCCTAAACAAGCTTGATTGATTGCATTCTCCGCTTCCTGTCCTAGCTTCCCATTTTCTGTTCTTGCATACCGTTATTTCCTTTTTTCTTTTTCATTCTTTTTCTTTTTTCTTTTTCTCTTTTCCTTTTCTTGTCTTTTTCCCTTTCCCTTTTCCTCTCTCTTTCTTTTTTTTTTTCTTTTTTTTTTTTTAAATCATCACTGCATTGACCAGCTCTGGAAAGAATTAATGACTGATACCCTTGTGCTTTGGATCAAAAGCGTTGGTGTGAGGACCATACCACTAAGGTCTGAAATGATACACAACAGGAAAGACAAATAGTTAACATAACAGGCTTCAATATACAAATTCAACTCCTTATTTAGCCTTTTTGACTCTTTGAAAGCACCTCAAACTTTGTATGCCTAAATTCCACACCTGAGTGCAATGGCATACACAGTGAAAGTTCTGGGGGCCTCAGACCCTAAAGTAACTGAAAATAAACTACTAACTTAATAGAATAGAGGGGCTGTCGTGGTTTTGCCTGGGATGGAGTTGACTTTCTTACTGGCAACTGGTATAGGACTGTCTTTTCACTTTGGGATGAGAATAGTGTTGATAGCACACTGGTGGTTTCGGTTGTTTCTAAGCAGTCAAAGCCTTTTCTGCTCCTCATACCGCCCCACCAGCGAGTAGGCTGGGGAGGAGGGGCACAAAAAGTTGGGAGGAGACACAGCCGGGACGGCTGACCCCAACTGACCAAAGGGATATTCCATGCCATAGCACGTCATGTCCAGCATATAAAGCTGGGGGGAAGGAGGAGGAAGGGGAGAACGTTTGGAGTGATGGTGATTGTCTTCACAAGAAACCATTATGCATAATGGAGCCCTGTTTCCTGGGGATGGCTGAACACCCGCCTGCCGGATGGGAAGTGGAGAATGAATTCCTTGTTTTGCTTTGCTTGCGTGCACAGATTTCACTTTACTTATTAAATTGTCTTTATCTCAACCCAAGAGTTTTCCTTATTTTTCCGATTCTTCTCCCCATCCCACTGGGGAGGGGAAGAAGTGAGCAAGTGGCTGCATGGTCCTAGTTGCTGGCTGGGGTTAAACCACGACAGAGGTTTACTGGTATACACTTCTTTCTGCCTAGAAAGCTGAAAATTATCTACTACCGTATGATGAATTTGAGGGTGTTTCTAGTGATAGTTTCTCTCTGTTTCTAGTGATAGTTTCTCTCTATGGACAGCATCATTCCTCTTGTCACAAAACGTAAAAATGTAACTGCCTGATTTAAAACAAAGACATACAAAATATTCTCAAATCTTTCTAAATTACTAACATCTTAAATGTACTTTCCATCTGAGTAAACCTAATGATAATTTGAGGGTGTTTCTAGTGATAGTTTCTCTCTATGGACAGCATCATTCCTCTTGTCACAAAACGTAAAAATGTAACTGCCTGATTTAAAACAAAGACATACAAAATATTCTCAAATCTTTCTAAATTACTAACATCTTAAATGTACTTTCCATCTGAGTAAACAATGGAGATTTGCTAGTAACCTGAACTGCCTATGATGACGGAAGAATTATCATAAGACCCAGTTTAGATTGGCATGTTTAGGAGTCAGGTTTGGAAAGCCTCAGCAGCCATTCCAATCTATTTCTGTTATGCTCAGCTGTGGAACCACATTCAGGAATGCTCTAACTTATTTGTGAGCAGCTTCTGGACATCTGGGACAATACAAACCTGGCCATGTCTTCAGATAAGCCTGAAAGAGACAGTCAGTTAGTGACCTAGTTGAATAGTGGTGTAGACGTGTACCTGGCTAACATTTCACATCTCCTCCCAGCTTATCTTTCATGTGCCAGTAGCAAGAAATAAAGTTGCAACATTTTAGGAACTGAGCACATCAGATGAGCAGGGCACAGCTGACACGGTGTAAGAGGACAGGAGTTTTTTCGAAGTCAAAACATTCCATTCCAGTGCCTCCAGACATCTCCTCTGCCCTTCTACAGAGTGTCGAGTTAAAACTCACTCCAAATCTAAACATTTAGCAGCCTATGCTGAAATAATTACATGTTTCTTTGTCTCACTTCAAAAGCAGTAAACACTAAGAGGATCGTTTTCATCTCTAATATGGAGTAAATGAAGATCCATATGACTAATGGATGGGCACCTTCACCTGTTACCTGCTGTTCACTGCAAAGAGCTCTTGCCCTAAGAGCACTGTAAGAACGTAACAATTATATAATAAATTATACTCCAGAGATTCTGCTAAAGTCATCATAGTACTATGCCATCCAAGTGCCTTCCAGCAGCAGCTTTGCAAATTGGCTAAAATTTGCCCCATGCCTAATAAGCCAGGGAGATTTGAGCAAAAGGCAGAAATAAAAAGGACGATGTTTTATTAGCCACTATGTAAACCATCCAGTTCTGCTCCATGTCTTGAAAGACCTACAGAAAGCAAACTGAAAGTAAACGGAATTTTGGATATACTACAAACTACAGAGACCAAGGAGTCTCCTGCTAGACAAAATGAAGTTGCCTCATTCATACCTTTCCTCTTCCCCTGGAAGTCACTGAAACATGAGAACATTTTTGGAACAAACGATTGTATCTAATCTTCCAAGTACAAAGAAAGAGCAAAGTGTTGTTGCACGAAGAACCTACAGAAAGAGAAAAGCCAGCCTACCACCCCCATTCACTTCACGTTAGTAGTATGAAACTGTACTCATTCTATTCACTTTAGAATACCTGTTCAATTGTTCCCAACTTCTTGTCTAACTTCTCTCCCATGCCTAGCAATTGCAAAACATTGATTACCGGAAAGGAAAACTAAGCGATAAAGGACAAGATCCTGGCAACCGTGACTAGCCCAAGATTAGCAGATAGAAGAACTTCTCTCCAAAGTGAGGCATTGCTTTAAATTAGCCTGCTCCTGTTCTTGTTAGGGAACTGAAAAGATTTTCAAATTAAGAATAAAGCAAAAAGCTGTAAAAATCAATATCTGAGTGGCTTTGTAATCAGATAACCTATTATGTGCTGAGGGCATTCCCTCCAGGCCTACAGTGCCCGCTTACTCCCTTGGGCCGCTGCCCTTCATGCTCTTCTGCATTCACAAATCTTTAGCTGTGAGGTCCTTGAGGATTTATTCTGCTCTATTTGCCAACAATCACACTTCCAGCATTTCTGCATTTCATCATGATTGCCGAGCTGCCAGCAATGCAGCGATAGAAAACCTGGCCAGCTTTCTTCAGGACCCATTCTGACTACTGGCCTGTGGAGGCTCCGCAGCACGTAATAACAGTGTCTGAGTTAGGAGGCCAGATCCTGTACATTCGGCAGAGGGAAAAAGGCACATTCAGAAGGTATTTTAAAACAGCAGGACCTAACTGGATGCCCTGAACTGCTTGCTGGAGGAACTTCTTGCCTATCTCACCTACGGGGAAACTATCCCCCTAATTTAGATACTTAACACAGGTGGTATGGTTATGCCCCAATATAACTGGCGTTAGAAGTACACACCAATTTTCCTTTGGAGCTCCGGGACCACTTCACTGTAGCCCAACACATCTCATCCAGTACTTCCAAGCTGTTTTACAGATAGTGTAAAGATGTCACTGACAGTCGGTTCATTTGGAAAACACCATTAAGGCATTCGCTGCAGGAGAAAGAAACACAATTGCATTTGAGGTAAAACTTTTTTGTTCTGTTTGTTGCCAGCTAGTGATATTTGTGTGTGGTTCCAAACTCTGCTAACAGAGAGAGGCTTCTGCACCAGTGAGGGCAAAACCAGGCCCCCGGAACTGCAGTAGTGTCCTTTCAAGAACACAGCGCATAGCTACAAAAACCTGTGAAGTTCAGTGTACTCCTTCTAAAAGGACGAACATCCCAACAACAAAGGGAAAAAGAAATAGGCAGATCATAATATTTTGCTTTTTTATATGGCTGATTTTAACCCAAAGAGCTTTGCAAACTGTAAACATACACAGGAACTGTTTCAACAATACTGTAACATACAACTGCTTGATATCACACAAAGATTGCCCCACAGTGCAGAACCTCAGCCTTGATAAAAGTGTTTATGTTATCATAGTGAATGTTTAAGTTACAATGCCACTGAGAGAGCCTGAGCAGCACAGGTGGAAGAGACAGGGTGCCCCAGAGGGATTAGCAGGCAAACATGGAGACTGACCGACTATGAAACCTCTCAAAGCCTGCCCAGTCCTCTTAAAAGGAAAACTTCCTTTTGTGCCGAAACACAAGAAATAAGCACTTCCTAAGGGTGTCCATTCAGTCGTATTTGGCTAAAAAAAGGTGACATGATAACTTGGGAATTTGGAGACAAGAAGAAATTGCCTTCCTGGAAGGTAACCCAAAATATAAAGGAATGAATGTCTGAGAAAGAAGAGTATTTCAGTAACGTGAAGTTGGAGTGTCATCTCTTGCACTTATGCCACCCAGTAGAGAATCCATCGCTGCACCCGTAGGACACTCCCTGTGCTCCAGGGCAGCTTCTTTATAATCATTGGATTCTTCTACATGGCCTTTCAGGGACAATTATTCAACGCAATGACTCCTGCAGCAAACATGCAGAGACTGACACGGCATGGAGGCGTGCTGTGCGTTATGCCAACAGCTATCCAGGAGCTGGCTTAGCTACAGAAGGGACACAGCGTAACTACCAGGCACAGTTCCCTTAAAGATTAAAATGCTAATTTTTCTTTTAAATAATAATTGCCGTGCATCCTTTTTACTCCCAGCACAGACTCACCCGAACATTTTCCCCACACTCAAAGGACACAAAAAAGCAACCCTGGCCAGCTCAAAGCAACCTTCTTTCCCAACTCCAAGAGGATCACAGCAGCTCCCCTGGGCTCGGAGCTGAGAGGCAAAGCCTCCTTCCGTCCTTCCTGCAGTCCTTCCTCAAACAATCCACCCCCTGCATGCAAACCACCCTACAGCCGCCATCTTGACGCACTACCTCAGCCTGTGAGGAAGAACAGCAGGGCAAGATGGAGGCCCTCTTCACCAGCCAATCAGAGGTGCACCAGAGCAACACCCATCCAATGAACACCCACAGTGGGACACCCCAGCTTCCCTCAGCCAATCAGCTTCCAGCAGCCCTGCCCCAAGGGCGGGCAGAGCAGCCCCCTCAGGCAGCGACATGGCGGGACAGGGATGGAGGGGAAGATGGACACCGAGATGTCTGGCGCTTCCCCACAGGGCAGAGGCGCAGCGGGCGCACCCAGCAGTCCCCCAAGGCAGAGGCGGAGCTGACCCCTTCTCCTACCTGCTTTCATGGAGGGCAGGAAAGTGGCTAAAAGCGCCCCCTGCCCTCACCTTTCTGCATCTCTGCTGCCACTTGGCTGGAAAGAGCAGGTGGTCTGAGAAACAGAGCCAAAGCTTGTTCTCCGTTTATAAATTTTTTATTAGCTGGATAGTGTACACAGTACTTACAATTGCATCTATTAAAGACCAAAATACACTTGAAAAAATGCATCATATAAAAAAAATTATAAACTTTAAACTATATACAAACTTTGCCTTACATTAACCTCAGTACCCTCCCACACCCATTCACAAAGAAAAGCTTTTCTTTTTTCCCCCCCCCCCTCTTTTTAACATGCAAGCTTAAAGCCATTTAGCATCACTTGAGGACCATTTTCCACATCCCATTCTTTACACCCATAGAAAACTGGTTTTTGATCGGTTCATGGCTCCAGTGCTCTCTGGGTCCATCGACCATGTTTCTCGTTCTCCCGGAGCCTCTTCTTTTATCCTCATCCACTCTTTTTTGCGCTCCCAAAGTGGAGTTTTTGCTCAAGTGTAGCCAATCCACAAAGAATTCTCATGTAATTACTAGAGAGGTTTGAACTTGATGATGTCTTCAATTTAACAAATTTACCCAGGAAAAGAAATCAGACTTTTTTGGTAACATGGTGTTAACCGATAACTCCAATCTCACCGAGCAAACACGACTTTTAGAAGTGAATACACATAACCCAAAGCAAATTAAAAATATGACAGTAGCACTCAGGCCTTCACATCACTATTTAAAGTATTAACGATAAGACTTTCTACGTAACACAAATCCATAGGTCTTAATACACATTCTACAACAACGGATCAGAGAACCTATATATGAAGGGCTTATTGGGGAAAAAAGTTCTAGTTGTTTTGAAGAAGTTTACAAGTTCTTTAAGAAAAGAAGTAATTACTCATTAAAAAAAATAGCTATGTCAGAGCAATAATCTTGCTTCCCTAACTTCCAACTCTGAGGGGTTTCTCCAGAGATTAGCCATCAGTTGAAGAGCAGACACGTTATGGAGAGGTGGTCTTACTCCAGCACAGAAATACTCCTCCAGCACTGACAAAATGTACAGATGATCTAAAAAAAAAAAAATATTTACAATAATGCTGCAAATTCAACTAAAGCAAATGTTTTGTTACTCCTTCACTAAAACAGAGCTACATATTTCCTGAAATGGGCGACCTCACAAGAAATGCCAGGTGAGGATTTCATAGTTGCCAACTGAAGAAAATCAGCACCATGCTCTAATTGGCCGAGTATTCTTAAGGCGGAAGCAACCAAAGGCACCAAAGATGCCATCGCTGCAACAGAGGTAAACAAATGCCTTTTGAATCATTAGAAAAAAAATCCTAATGTAAGTTTTGTGAGCAGACTGTTACATTACTAATATCATTTAAGACAAAGTCAAAAGCAAGATTTATGTCCATGTCAAGAACTAGGCCATCTCCTCCCATAGCTGCAGGTGTCCTGGGCATTGAAGAGCTTTTCTTTCTCAGCTTCAGTTCACCATGTCAGCTGTAGTAAGAGCAAGAACATGGAACTAAAAATTCAGAAAGAAAATGAACTGAACTCAATTTAGAAAATCCAACTGCCTAAGTACAAATACCAAATCTGCATTTCTTCTTTGTTCTTTCACTGGCTACGCACCTCCACAGATGGCTGACCTAAACACTGTCATCCTTAGTATCAAGACAGGCACGCTCTTCCTCCAAGATTGGCTGCTGGCAACGCAGAATCTAACACTTCACATTTCTGCTCCCTCCTTTTGCACTCCTTCCCATCCTCTCTTAGGTCTAGCATGCGTACTCTTTTATCCAAAGTAAGTAAGAGTTTTCAAGGCTCTGTCTTTTTGTACCCTCCCAGTCTCTGCAACTTGCTAATTTGTCCTCCATTTTGCATTTAGTCATTAGCTTTCAGTAAATAGGAAAAACGTAAGAGAGATAAGACAGGTTATATTTTTCCAAGTTTCGAGTTTTTTTGTCACTTGAAAACAGAGTTCACTGAATTTAAACCTGTCCTTGCATGCTTTCCTCAAAAACACCTCACCTGCTACTTCACCTCTTCAGGTTTGTTATCACCTCCCTCAATGACAATGTCTGGCTACATTTCCAATCCCACACCTAACTGCCGTGATGCAGTTTTACGGTTTTACAGAACACAAAAATTGGAAGAGATGGGACCACAGCATGCAGGTGATACCTAGAGAGCCTGTAAAACTTATTGAAGATGGGACAAGACGGGCATGGAAAGATGGAAGCATCAACTGTTAAAATGCTTATGAACTACAACTTCCATCACCAAATTTCAAATTAGTAAGAATGGAGCAAGCTTAAAATCTGTGATGAGCTACAGAATTAACAATAAAGATATGTTTTGTCGAGATACTCAGCCAGAAGCCAGCTACAGGTCATGAAAAAATCATTTTTTTTAAATATAAGTAGTCCTCTTCCATTAAGTGCCACTTTTTTTTCTATTATTTAAAGAGGATAGTCTATAAAGAGCCTGAAAGGTTCATCAATATCTGCCTTCATTTGTTTTAACAGTCCTTCAGCTACATCAGGATGAGCTAAGTTGAGTTGCCCTATGCCTCTGCTGTCATGAAACAATCCCTCACTCTGTGTAGAATGAGAGAATTGTAGAACTGGTTTAGAACAGACATCAAGAAACACCATCACAAAGATGGTCAAGTGCTATCACTCTGAGCTTGCAGATTTTGTGTCTTCTGGAGGAACCATGCACTGGACTGGCAGGTTAGAAGGAAGATTAAAAAAACAAAACCAAAATCCTTTGGAAGAGACTCACTTAGAAGTTTTAGTCCTTTTTATACTAGCATCCACTTTTCTTCCAAAGCAACAACTACCAGCAATAAACATACCAAAAACCACCCAGAGATTGCTTTTACTACTTAAATCCCTACTCCCACATCACCCTCTCCCCTCTTACTTCTTGGAACGGATATGCAATATATCAAGTCCTGTAATCATCCTGAAGTATTTCTATCATTGTGACTGGATGGCTGAACTTTTCCCAGAGAAGAGCTTGCTGTTTACATATTTTACAAGGTGGAACTTAAAAGAATCCCCTTCAGTTTCTGCCAGTTTCAGAAGTGCAGATGCAACAACAGGGAAGAGTTCAGTTGACAATAAAGTCCAAAGGTGTAAGGAGTGCATGTAAATAACAAGTCTCTGCTGGGAAAACAAAGTACTGTGGTGTAGCCAAGTCAGTGCTGGTTGCTATAAACTGGATTATGTCTCTGTACAGAAGGGCCGTAATTCCAAGAGGTCTTTGCTGGCCCTGCTTCAGCATGCCGGAGTTATTGCTGATCACCGAGTCAGGGGCACAGTCTCACCCACAGCCAATCTTAATGCAAGAGATGTTTAAAAGAAAAAGAAAAAGGCATGAGCAGTCAGACTCTGAAATCCCTGCGCTGGATCAGAAGAGTATACCAAGAAAGTCGTTAAGTTTCCATTTGTTGAGTCAACTGCAGTTAAAATCTCAACCACGTACTGAAAACGTGGTGCTCGTTCTGTAGAAAAGGATAGGCTGTGATATGGCGATTGTCCCATTGAAAGACTTGCTTGATACACTGGGAAGGTAGGACAGACTTGCAGAAGGGACGGGAATTCCATTCAGTTGGTTTTTTTTCCTTTAAGCAGCAGTTAGGAGACTCTGATCATCTGTGTCATTGCTTCTTCATTGGCCTGAGTTGGATCCTACAGGTAGAAAATAAATACCAGGTCGTAACTTCAACATTTTTTCCATAACAACATAGAGAATCACGCACAACTATCAAGAGGAGATATTCCTGCCCCCTTGATCCCTAAACATGTCATATTTTCCCTGGGGTTTAGAGATCGGTATAAGAAAATGGGATATATAAATCTTAATAGTCGCTAGTAATGTGACGTTTCTGGTAATAAGGAAGACCTAGTCTAGTATTTGGGAAGGATTACACTCCACTAAAGCCACAAGACTGCTTTAAAGCACTAATCAACAACAGTATTTCCTAGTTCTACTCTATTGTGTCCCTTCCTTTGAAAACATGTCTTTTACTTTTTATGTAAATCAATATGCAGCTAAGAATCAGATATTCACATTTTTTAATTTTCCATCAGATGTAAGATAAGATGTCTGTAACTTTAATTCATGTCTTAAAAAAACCATACTTCTAGTATGCAACCAGAAAGACTGCAAAGACTATTTCTTAGGACAAAAAAATACAAGCGTTCTCTGTTTATAAAACAAAAGGGAGTATATTTCTAGCAAAATTACTCAAGTCAAATAGATACTTGCTGTCTACAAAAAGTGAGACAGAAGGTTTCTTTACAATGCCTGAAACAAATTCAGAGGCAGAAAGGGACAAAGGTGAGCAGCCTAGCCCAAAAAACAACAAACAAAACAGTACAAAGACACCTCTTAAGTGTATTCTGAAGAACCAAAAGTGGCAGTTGTGCAAAAAACAGACAAAATTTTACTCACCTGCATATGAGGGCTGTCTTTTTCCTTTGGTGAGAAGAAACGTCCACCTTCTCCCCGCTTCCTGGCCATGGCATGACGATGCCGAGATTCATGCAAGTATTTCTGTGACAATACAAAGGGTGTAATGAGAGACCAGCCTACTATTTCCAGTTCAGTACTTCCAGTCAGGGAATTTCCTGACAGCTAGAAAAGCCTACCCAGTCCACGTCCTTCCCCCTTCCCCGAAGATAAAGTGTTTACAGTAAATGCCCATTTGCAATACAGCTACATACATATTCAACAATTAAAAGCACGCAAAGGAAGCAGGACTGCCACCAAGAGATGTAAAAAAATTACTCTGGTGTAGCTTATGAACAAAAAAATAAAAATAAAAAAAACCCAAATGGAAGAACACTTTCAGATTCTAGTCCTCATTTTCCAGCACAGGTGCTTTTCTGTGCCTTTCTCATAGATCAACTGCATATTAGATCTGAGTTATATTCTCACCCTTCTTTCTTTGGGAATTTTTCCCTCTGCTTCAAGCTTAGCACGTGCCTGCCTCCTTTTCAGGATCCGGTGATACTGTTTGGCATTTACATAGAGGGGCTCCTCCTCCAGCATTTCTGCTCCAGGCAAAGGTATTCTCTGGATAGCCGGTACTGATCCAGCTCCAGGTACCATCTGTACAGAGAATGTATTTTCAGTACTTGTAGCTCAAAACAGAAAATGAATGCAAAAAAAAGTAATTAAAAAAATGTTAAAATGTGAAGTGTTTGGTTTTTGTTCAGATAATGCACATCCTTAAATTGAAAGTTGTTCTCAAACTGCAGAACAAATTTAAACAAATCAATTACATATCAGTCGTGCTTCATTTTTTTTCTGATTATGGTAAAATTTCAATACCATATATAATTCTATGACCATGTTACTGCTTCTTGTACAATTAAGCATACAGGACATGCCCATTGCTTCCCTTTCTTTTTTGTTATCACTTATTTAATTTATATGATAATTTCAGAGCATTTCTTAAGCAAGTATTACTTGTAGAGCTGCTGACATCTAGTGGGGACAAACAATAAAATTCAAGTTAAAAGGCATCACACTACAAAGAAATAAGAATTGGCAGAAAAAGCCCTGTTATGAATCAGAGAAACAAATACTAAGGGATCCTCAAGAAAAAAAAATAGTTGATTCAATCTTTTTAAACCTTTGCTTATCAGTTAACAGCTTATTTTGAATTTTAGCTTCTAGATTTCTCAACTCAATCTGCAGGGTGGGAGAGAAAGTACAGAATACGTACATCACAACAGGACACAGGCCATTAAAACTGAAAACTTGTATTGTTTAAACTTGAAACTAATCGTAGCTACAGAGAAGACCGACCATATTAAGGTGACACAAATCTCAGAATACAGGTTGTGTACAGACATCTTAAACCTCAACCTTTAAAAATATCATTGGGAAGTTAAATACATACCATAACCATTCCACCTGAATTGACAACATTTCCAGCAACTGGCAGCGTCACTGTGACAGTCCCTTGTCCACTACTGGTTGTATTGGTGTTGGCTCCCGTTTGGACAATTTGCGCTCCAGCCAAACTGGCTGCTGGAATGGTGATCATGCCTGTAACAGGGACTGTGACTTTAAGAAAACAAAACACAAAAGAAAAAAAAAAAACAAACCAAAAACATGCACACAAAAAGAAGGGAACACCATTAGTCCCGCTTCTGTTTTTTACTCATTCATCCTTCCATAACATGCAAAAAAATTTAGAAAAGCATTGCAAGTTATAAACTAAATTCCATCACCTCGTCCTCATACTTCCTGTATTTTACACTTGTATCTGCACAGTAATCCCAGTCTCAGATAAGACATCACATACTCTGATGTGTAGAAGCAAACTTAAGTGTTTTTATTCTAAGAGTCCTTGCCAAAGAAAAGTGCCAGTTTTTATTTTTCTGGGGAAAGAACCTCAGACTGAGTTCCTGTATGACAATATAAACATATCTTCTTCCATTCACTATGCCGATAGCATTGCAACTCAATGTTTTCTTAGACAGTAATTACAAGGCAACAAAAACCTATCGAAGAGATATTGAGAAGTCCTGATTCTTTACACACCAAAGCGCATACCTTGTTGGAGTATGGTTCCATCAGCATTAACTGGCTGATAGACTATGGTCTGGCCTTCAGCTGCTTGTGCTACCTGTTGTCCTTGAACTGCTATTTGTTGCTGGGTCTAAACAAAACAAAGAACACAGTAACTTTACAAGTTGCATATTTTTCAAGTTTTACAATTCCTGAATTAACACATGGTGCTTAAGGTGTTTCTGGCATCTATTTCTTTTGCTTTATTACCAGCATCAAGAAATAGGATGGAGCACAAACCAACCAAACTGTGGATAAAATACTGAAAACACGTATTTCTAACAGTGCAGTATTTAATATCGAAAGAAACAAGTACTAGGCTTCCCATCTCACTATGAATATGTTAAAGGAAGAAATAGTCTGCTCAGACATTTAATTTTGGTCCTAATCAAAAGAATCAGCAGAAAGCCCAGGTATGACTAGACTACTTCACAAAATGGCGCAAGTATGAAATTAGCAATACTTCATGTTTTCAAATTTCAACAAATAGACAAAAACAACCATGAACCAATAAAAATACAGAAACACAATGGATAAAAACATGCAATCTATTTACTCTGCCCCAGAGTTACGTATGAAATCACTACAAAAATATGAAATTCATTCTCAAGTTCTCCTCAGTATTAATAATTCCTCTTTTTTTTTTTTTTCCCTTAACCACACGTTAAGTCATTTTTCAAGTTTCTCTTCCTGTTTCTCTCAAGAAAACCCTTTCATGCTGGTGCAGTTACCTGTGTCTGGCCAGCAGTAACTGCAGTCTGTGGCTGCTGTATAATGATCTGCTGGGTCTGGCCCTGCTGCCCCTGTACCTGCACAGCCTGCCCACCTTGAATCTGAATCTGACCTGGCTGGACCAACTGAATCTGTGGAAGAAAGAGTCAGAAAGGAACATTAACTATGCCTCTTATTTCTCCCTCCTTGGCCACAGCAATACCAAATCATCTCTGAGGATGATTTACCGTTGCAAAGAAAATGAAAGCACTGATTCTTCTCTTGTTCCATTTTAAAATGAAGAGTTTTAATTTATTCCTCCCTGTGACACAGCAGTCACAACCATACAGAATAGAGGAAATATACCATGCTGGTGTCATTATGCCCTCGCAGTTCTCCACTGCTTACACAATAAAATGGTCAAAAGAAATAAATTATTCACATGAAACTAGGAGTAATAATACTCAGATGAAAGAAAAAAAGAGGACTAAGATTTAAGATATCTGTAGAGTGTTAATTATCCAGCAGACAGAAGTACTCCTGGACATATATAAAAGTTCTCTTCAGCTTTGCAGAGAAGTCTTTCCACCAACGTGGAACATTTCTTAGATTAAAAACCAGGAACTGGAATATGGTTCAAAGCTTGTGCTTAAAAGGCCAGTTACGGATTTTCCTCCAAAAACCAGACTGTAAAGAACCTATCACAAAATATATTGTTATTCAACAAAAGAAATTTTAAATAAACCTCTCAAAACACCGAGACATCATATGCCTTCCTGGACTGTGCTGAACTTGATTCCTAAATCCCATTCTCAAATCACTAGAACGCTTTCATTATGCCACTGTTACAGTTCTTCCCTTTGCTTTTGAAAAACACACTTCGAGCACCTGTTTCAATTTAAA
Organism: Charadrius vociferus; assembly: GCF_000708025.1. Taxonomy (NCBI): domain Eukaryota; kingdom Metazoa; phylum Chordata; class Aves; order Charadriiformes; family Charadriidae; genus Charadrius; species Charadrius vociferus. The sequence goes on from NW_009649114.1 coordinate 2,854,678, forward strand.
AACTGTCTTTTAGACAAGTATTTCAAAATACCTGCTTCTAATAAAATCCATCTTCTATAGTATTACCTTCTGTGCAATGGAACTGTTTAAATTCACCTTCAGCCATCACATATTAGATGAACTCAAGCACAAGAGTGACTTTCAAGAAGCCTTCTTAAATAAATTTCAAAAAAAATATCCTCTTTCTGAGCCATAAATTGAGTAGGCACCAGATCACCAACTATACCGCAAGGGCCAGTTAAAATAAAAATAAAAAACTGCAAACCAAAAAACCCAAACCAACTCCAGCTGTATTTTAATGGGCTTCATTTAAAAGGTTTGCACCATCCCATTAAAATACAAAAATCAAATACACAAAGAATTTTCACTGCATTCTTAACACGCAGCTCACTGCCAGATCCATAGCTGGAGAACAACCATCTTTGCCCAGTTTATTTTAAGAGCGCTGAGGCAAATGTACTATCTGACAAAGTAAGAACATCACAGTTCATTCTCTGCAATTTATCTTAAATAAAATTAGGGTTATCTCACCTGCTGCAGTCCCTGTGTTCCAGAAACCGGGACCTGCATGATTGTCTGGCCCTGACCCCCAGGCACAGCCTGCACCATGATGGGCTGGCCAGTCGATGTGATCAGCTGGCCCCCGCTTACTTGTACCATCAGTGGTTGACCCTGGACCTAGGAAATGGGAGAAAAAACAAACAGAACAATGAAAAAGTCTGGTGACGCAAAGCCAGAACCTGAAGTGGCTACCACATGAGGCTAAATGCTTACCTATTTTAATGCCGTGACCAGAGAACCTGAGCAACGGTCACTAACCTGGGTTCAAATCTGCATCAAGTATCTTTAGTTTCTAAAAATTTTTCCATGATGTGCTACTGGATTTAGTAAATTATCTTTTTCTGCTGCAGTCTAACCAAAACTTCCAAGTCTAATTGCAATAAAGCATGAAAAGCACAGCTAAATTTTCCAGAGACAATAACTATCTTCATGCACAGCCCAAGAGCAAAGTGCAATAAAAGAAACTTCATTATCCACATCACTATTACTAATCTTTAATTGGGGTTTCTAATAAGAAAAAGCTCTAAATAAGCTATTCTCACAGAGAGAATCTGAGGTAGCTTCAACTCTCTCCAATTACATGCTTACAACATTCCCATTTCCTAACCGATATACAGCATGCAATGTTCTTAATAACTGTGAAAAGATTCTCTAAGTGAAATTATAAACGTAACACCACAAAATGTAGTTCAGTAAGGACGAGTGAAAGAAAAGGAGCCACAGCCACTTCTTGGCCCAACAAGGCTTACAGTGGACTTAGAAATTTGGCGTAAGAGTCTCTGGACTCTTGGACCAGGTATGTCTCTGGTCACTAGGAAAAAGGCCAAGGAAAAGAAAAGCAGGGAGAAAATCTGTCTGTTTAAACACCCTCACCCACTAAATCCCCAAACTCCTCAAAATATGTATTTGAAAATACTGTACCTCCACAGCTTAAATGCGAAATGAGTGTTATGGACCAGGTAATCGATCACTCTTTACCACGCTCTGAGTGGTTTAGAAACAAGAGCAACACAACATGATTAAAAACTCATTGAGTTCTGGGGTTTTCTACCTGTAAATTTCAAGACTATGCGATAGCAAATGTTCGCTCTTCAACCAGCGTAGAATATCAAGCTAAACATCAGTACAGATGATGAAAAGCATCATATGAAAGCACATACTCAACTACCTAAAAAACCCTTCACTTCGCACAGTTCAAATACATTAGATAATTATATGCAAACACATCCATGGAAGCAACCACAGTTGCACCTCAGTGATCAACACCCTACATAGAATATTGTGACTTTACAGGTGACCTTGCGACACTGTTCTGTTCCTCAACTTTGTAACTATTGCATACGAGCAAAAATCGGTAGTACTTGTTTTTTGAATTGCAACAGAGAGAGATAAGCATGCTCGTGTCAGCCACAGAGAAGCACAGTCAGCAGTACAATATCCAATAAGCAAACAGAAAAAATATACATTCCAGGATTCTTGTTAATATGTTAGAGCAAGCAAAAAAAAAAAAGGGGGGGGAGGGGCAGGGCAGGACACACAACGATGACCAGGAGACCACAGTGACCCAAGCAATTCAAGTCAGCCAGCTTTCCGGATTTTAACTCTGAACATAAAAAATGCTGTGTTCAAATTTACACCTGGCAAGACCATTCTAGCCTCTTGGAACTCTCCTCCTCTGAAGAATTATAAAACCAAACAAACCCAAAATACTCAGTGAACAATGCACTACTAAACAGCCATCCAGGGTTTATCAACTCCTTTAAAAGCCTCCTACATGAGCTAATGAAACAAAGTTGGCAAGACAGAAAATACTTCACATTGAAACAAATCAGGGTGTGAAATAACCTTGCATTTCTTTCCAATTTGGGATGTATTTCCTGTTAGGATGCATACTTCTTCTGGGTTTCCTTGTGTTGTTCACACTTAAGTAAGAAATTGGATCTTTCAGTCCCACACAGGCCAATATGGTCCCCAGGTGCCCTTTTTAATCACAGGTGAGAGAGTTTCACTCTTCAAGCTGGCAGGTCATCCACCACCTCTATGTCTTTCTTTCTCATAGAAGACACAGAACTACTCACAGTGGATATCAGAAATCTCATCTCCTTGAAACTACAGGAAATCTTTGGGTTATCTCTCTTGACTGTTACTTCATCATCTTGGAGTTTTTTCCTTTTAAGTCCCATTTCAACCACTATTCACTTTCAGAAATGCAGCAGCAGCAACTCATGAATGTGTTAGGGTTTCTGGCATGCACCTCAGATCCAATGAAAAGCTCTAACCTTCACGGAAAACCTTACAACTAGCATAAAGCAGAGCTACTACTGCTAACAAATTTTCCTGTTCCTATTTCAAACCCTGGAAAAAACACAGCATTAGATATGTGGCGATGGTGAGAGTCATGCAGTGCTCACAAACACAATTAAGAGAGATCACCACTACCTGGAGGGTCTGGACTTGCTGGCCTGAGGCGGATGCCACCTGGGCCTCAGTCTGCAACTGGACAGCAGTGACACCACCCTGCTGCTGGGAATAGGAACAGGAATAGCTTGAAACATGGAAATGCACAGCTCTGACAAGAGACAACGACACTTTGCTGGAAGAGGGCGAATTTAAACTTCATACACACTGCTCTTGGAACATAAGGAATGTGAATATGCTTAGCAAACCTAAGAACGGAATAACAAAACTGCATATGGTACTAACAGGCTTCGATATCCCAAACAGAAATCATTTACAAAGAACGTGAGAAGATTATTTTGCAGAATTTAAAGTTTTTGCCTCAGTGTTTTAGACTGCTACCTTTCTGCTTCACGTCTCCTTTCATTGCCCATGTTTCTCACTGTGAAGGGGTTCCAGATTTTTGTCAGGCTTGTTAGTTACAATAAAGGCCATAAATTCCTTTCTGCACAGAACAGCAGCACAGATGACTACAGTCTAAGCTTCATCTGTGTCACCCCTGCATCAAGGTATTCCCACCACTGACCTTGAAGGACAATCTTGAGAGGTTGCAAGAGCAGTTAAATCTAAAAGCCTTTTCTATCTTTAGCCTCTTTAGTAAGACTCCCAAAATAACCTGTGTTAACTGTGTTAGCATTTGGGAGACGAAGGACATCTCTCTACTAAAAGCTGTACTACAACAGACCTGTTAAAAAATTGTTTTAGAAAAACGTTTCATGTCAAATACAACACAGGCTTTAAGAGCACATACTAAAAATGGAACAAGCCAAGATATGTTTCACCTCCTTTTTACCTATAAAGTGTCAATAAAACCAAATATATCTTTGGTAATCTGCTGGAAGTGGGTATTTTTGATAATTCTTCATATATAATTTTTTAACCTCAAGTACAATCTTGTTCTTACTGAAAAAGTCAACTTCAGCTGAATTCAGTGGAAGAAGGTGGTGCCCACTACCAAACGCTCGACAGGCTGATGACAAAGCAAAGCCTATCTCACTGAAAACATCATCCAGTGGCTCATTCATTTGCATGACAAACTAAGAAACTCCTCTTGCCTTGAGCTAGAACAAACATAAGATGCAACAAAAATTCAGCAGCAGCACAGCTCATCTGAAAATGCATTACTAGATCCGAATGGGTGAAGCTTAACAACAGCAAAAATCTAAAAGCCCTTAAAGAAACCCCAGCCCTACTCATCTGCACATTATAACACGAACTAGAAATTTCTTTCTAGAATGGATTAATTTATCCAAAGCTACACATTTTGTTGCAATTCTTGTACTGTGTGTTCATTTTGATCTACCTGTATTTCTAAAACAAAGGATCTCAATAAATCTTTTGAGAAAGCTGAAGAAAGCCTCTATGGGCTTGAACAAAACCTGTTTCAATTTTGGGGGTAATCTACATCGCTCCTTGTGTGACTATTTGGATTAATATTCTGTTTCCACCACTTTCAGAGAGGATTTGTTACTTCCCTCATGTCACTGCCAGTTTGCAAACTCCCTACTACACTGAAATTTGGTAACTTGTATACCTGCAATTTTTTAAATTTAATTTTATAATAAGTATTTTTATAAAACATATTTACTCAGACTTCAAGTCAAGTCAGATCACTAACCACTGATCAGGTGACAGAAGTCAGGTAAACACTATATATATAAACAGTATCATGAAGCATCTTGCTGGTTCTGGGAAACTGAGAAGTACAAATAGATTTGCAACTCAGTGCTGGCAATGCCAGCTCACCCCTTATCACCTTCCATACCTGCTGCTGAATCTGTCCAGCCTGCACCACAATCTGCTCTGTGGAACTGTTACTGTTCGCTGTGTACTGCTCCATAGCGCTTCAGTTCCAAGACGGTAAAAGGCACACCTCAGTCTGGGTATCTGGCAAGACAAGTTAACAAAAGCATGTGATTATTGTCCCAAGGTTTGAAGATTGGTGTTACTGTGCAGTAGCTGAAAAGCAAACCATCTGCTGACACTGAGGTCAGAATCACACTGCAAGAGCCACTGTTTAATCAAGGACCTACCTCTTTCATAATGTCACCTCACTTTCATTGAATAACAAAACTAGAATTGTAATTTCAAGAATACATAACTTGAGCAAGAAGCAAAAAGTATCTCAATCTCAATTCTGTCATTATCTTCAGTGAAGTAGCTATGAACCCGTTTCTTTTCACGTTTTATCCCTAGAGTCTGTGTATTCTGGGCTATACAGTTGCCTACACTGCGTATCGGCGGAGGAGAGGGGTGTTATCACTAAAAACCTCACAAAATACAAAGTTTAGGTATAAAACCAAGCTACATTTCAAGAATTCAACAACACTCAGGGAAACTGTCTCTCCTTCCCCAGCTACGCAGCACTCCCTCCTCATATCTCTTTCTTCTCTTCCTACTTTCATATAATTTGAAAATAACCAGCAGACTTCTCACTGCTTCCATCCTTTTACTGCCTCTCATTTCTTGGACCCTTGCCTACACATATGAAGAACACACTGTTGAAATAAAATACCTAGTTCCATTGCCTCCTTCTCCCTCACATTTCTTCTCTTCTCAGTTGATCAGCAAGGGAATAATTCTTACTATTACTTTTAATGAGGTATTTTATTTATGCTATGACTGAACAAGTACCTGCTACATTAGTGAAAAAGAAGCCTATAACTTTAATCTTTGAAGTCTAAAGCAACAAAAACCAGGCCCCTTCCGTTTTCAAAAAAAATGCACTCAAAATTTATTCACAACTTTAACTAACTGTAACTGTTGCTGTGGTTACTACTGTAATGACACCTCTCACGCTGCCTGCTCTTCAACTTTAAAACATCCCTTGTACTTCAGTCTTGCATTTACCTTAAGAACACTCCATTTTTTCATTGACTTAGTCCTCACCATGACCTAGGAAAACATGCAATGATTTTACATTTTGTTGTTTTCTTGCACATTAATGCCAAATGTTGCTTACCTACAAAAATAAACGATCAACTAGTCATCACAGACCAGAAGCGTGCTCATTACAGTGGGCGTAATACTCAGCCATAATAACGTAAGAACCTTCTCGGTCCCTATCAGATCTTTCGTTCAGAAAAAGGACGTAGTGACACTAACCCTGGAGATCACAAAGATAATCTGAGTCACAGCACCAAAAGGCACTACATCTTCCTACAATTTTAACTCTATCCTTGGCCCACTTAGTAACAGTTTTTCACAGCCTGATAGAATAAGAGACAACATTCTTTCTGAAAATGATGCTGTCTGCGAAGGTTCTCATTTCAATTTTGCGCTATACGCTTAATTTCTGCCCTAAATGCCTGTGGGCCTGTCAGAAAACAGCTCCCACATTTCCTTCTTCAGGGAAGTATTTCAATAGCAAGCGAAGGATGCCAGTAGACTGTGTTTGCCAAAAGTTCTCTGCCTTCCTTAACGCCACAACTAATAATCAAGCACAGGCATACCTCTAACTTGGGAATGCTTCTTCACCAACCCCCGTGTCAAGCCCCTGCCTTGTTTACTTAAAATATTAGCAGCATTGGAATCCTCACTCTCTGCACCAGCTGTTGTTAGCCAAAGTTACAAACAGAAGATTTCACATGTGCTGGATCATAGTCCTCCAAGGGAGTATTTTGTTCCCTTCACTAGAACAGAGCACCAGCGTCACTTTATCAAAGTTAAATTTTAAAGATCAGTCATCTACTTCAACAGCATGCTCCTCCCACTGCTGATCTCATCACTCGGCTCCTCCTGTCTGCACTGAAAATGACTTCGTGTTCTAGTTCTATCGGCATATATTCACATACTTATATACATACGAGGCTACAGGAGCTACATCAACAGTTCTCTTGGCAAATAAGCTACACTAAGAACAAACTAGTGTGATAAACTGTGCTAGGACGTCAGCTAGCTTGAAAGCATCATTTTTAAAACGTGTTGCACCCTGAAACAACAGTACTAAATTGGCAGGAGTTTCTAGGGCAGACCCCGTCAGTCTGCCCACATGACCGTTGTCCTCTAAGGACACCACCGGAGGACACACACCCACGCGAAGCCAAGGACAGGATTTCGCTAAACAACAGCACAGACGGGCCACAGTCACATCTCCCACTGCTCGGCAGAATAAAACACGTGCTACCCAGATTTTGCTTCCGACCGCCTTATCAAACTTGCAAGTCAGGGAGTTCGCCCAGGGACGTTTCCATTTTTACTGCAGAAAGCCTCACACCCGGGGGTTTTCTCGGCGGGCAGAGCAGGCCGCGCTGTGCTCAGGCCGACGAAGCAATGCCCTGCGGCTCACGGAGGCAAAGCCGGGGGGGGGGAACTGCAGAAAGGGCAGTTTCTCCTCACAGAGGAGCAGGTGGCTGGCGACATTTGGCGTCCAGGTGCGTTCGGGGGAGGCGGGAGG
>NW_009649114.1:2863017-2894024 GCF_000708025.1 Charadrius vociferus
CATAGAGAGGGCGGGCCTCCGGCTCGCCTAGAGAGGCGAGCGGCGGCGGCCATCTTTGTGTGGCGATAGGGCCCCTGTGGCGGAGCGGAGGAAGGAGTGGGTTGGCCGATGTGGGGAGCGCTGGGGAGGTTCTTCGTGGCGCAAGCCCCGGCCCGGCGGATCGTTCTTCACGCCGTGCCCGCGGGGGTGGCCTGCTGAAGGGTTTCCTGAAGGGGTGGGGGTGACTCGGAGGAGGATGGAAGGCCTGTGGTTGCCGGTTGTGTGGTGACCCACGACTGAGGGCCTCTTTGCACCTCATGGGCTGGAGATGTGGGGCCGCAGTGGGAGAGCTTGCACTGCACTATTGGGGGCTACTAGTCTCCTCCTTTTGTATTTTCAAGGGGGTGTCTTGATTGTTGTAGCTGTCCTGTAGATGAAGTAGGCTCAGCCTCGCACCTTCTGGCATACCAGCTTATTCCCTATTTTGGGGTTCCTAATAATTCCGTTTTTCTCTCTTGTCATCTTTCTAGCTGGAGGAGTCCTCACCGTAGCCCATGTTACCATGGCCACCCACTTTTCCAAGGATCAGGAGGAGAGAGTGCGTAGAAACTGGGTTACCTGGGCTACTGCTTTGATGTGTGTCTCTGTAGGGAGACCTTCCAGTGCTACTAACAGTGTGGCAGCTGGCTGTACCATGTAGCTTTTTGGAGGACAGTGGCTGAAACTGCTAAATTTCTTCTGGTTTTGTGCTTATGTCAGTGATGCAGGTATTGTACAACAGTACAGAACTTATCTGCTTAACTGAATGTCTGGGGATATCCAGCACTGGCACACTGATAGTATGCTAAAGATGTGCACTAATCAAGTTGTACTCTCTGTTACATAATTTTCTTTTTTAAGCATTGATTCTGTAAAATCAACTGCTGAGCTGGCACGTGATACTCGTAACTGATCTTGTAGAAAAGACAGTTGTCTGTATATTGGGTTCATAATTCATGCCAACGCATTTATTTGTGAACTGCATTTTGAACTCAGTGCCTTACACTCCTTAGTGTACAGGCTTGCCTGATTTCCTCTTACCTGAGTTGGCATGCAGCTTATTTTCATGTACCCTTCTTTTTGTGGTGTTTTCCAGATCAAGTGTGTTAAGGGGGACCTTTTCTCGTGCCCCCAGACGGATGCGTTGGCTCATTGCATCAGCGAGGACTGTCGCATGGGTGCAGGCATAGCTGTTCTTTTTAAGAAAAAGTTTGGAGGCGTACAAGAGCTGTTGGATCAACGTGAGTGATAACACGTGGGGTGGACATGCAGGAGCTGAAGGGAAAACCTTGATTTCCAGCAGTAAGGGTATTCCAAGCTACTTGGGGTGCAGGGGGAATTATGTAGTGGAATGTAACTTTTTTTTAAAAAATACCTTCTTAATTTTTTCACTTTAGAAAAGAAGACTGGGGAGGTGGCAGTTCTCCAGAGAGAGGACCGATACATTTACTACCTGGTAAGAGTGGGACGTTACTCACGCACTTTCCTGTAACCAAACTCTGTTAGATACGATGATGAGGGCTTTAATAGTTGTGGGGTTTTTTAATTTCTTCTAAATAAAAAGCATGAGATGTATTGCTCAATCTTGCTTATCAAGAAGAAGCCACACTCTCACATATGTATATGTAAGTTTAAATTGACAGATCTAACTGCTAAATGACACACTATTTTAAGCTGTGAATCATAGTTCTTTTTCCTTTCAGAGTAGCAAGTCTGTGTGTGGAGTTTCAGAGCGTAGTGGAATGAGTTTTTTAAAAAGAAAATTTTGCAGTGATTATGCCAAAGGCACAACTGACCTTCTACATTTATACTTAGATTACGAAGAAGAAAGTTTCTCACAAACCAACATATGAGAATATGCAAAAGAGCTTAGAAGCCATGAAAGCTCACTGTCTGAACAATGGAGTTACTGACATTTCCATGCCTAGGTAAGAAAATTAGTTACTGCAGTGTAAATGCTTCAGTGTTTCTTGCACAGTAATATGTTTGAGAGATGATCCCCTGCTGTGAAATAAGAGTTCAAGTATCCACTTCAACTGTGCAAATGAAATTTGCATTTCTCAGTGTGTTTAAATGATAGCAAAACATACAGGCTTGGTTGTTTCCTTATTTTAACTGCAATATGTTGGTTTATGGTGAGCTGAGTTAGTGCTATGTAAAATTGTAGCTGCTTGAAGGGCTAATTGTTCGTAGCATGCTCCAAAAGAGGCCATTACAGCTGTTTTGATGTCTTATTTTACAGGATTGGATGTGGACTTGACGGCCTGGAGTGGAATAAAGTTTCAGCAATACTTGACCAAGTGTTTGAAGACACAGATATAAAGATCACAGTTTACAGTCTGTAAGCCAAAGAGTTAAGGAGAGCCCATTTCCCTTGCTTTCAGGAGTGGAAAACTGTTAACTGCTGAGGGGGAAGCCACATGCTGAGCACATTCTTTGTCTGCGGGTAGATCACTCTTGTGTTGTCAGTGGCAGGGGCTTTTAACAATAACAAAAAAAAAAAAAGCTCCAGAGCAGCTAATTTGGGGTGTAGCGTTCAGGGAGCTTGTGAAGAAGCTTGCGGTAACCCTCAGGGAATTCCTAGTCTGTCCCAGCAAGCCACGAGATGTCACTGGTCCTCCACGGAGCACCTGACTGCACTAGAGCTTCTTAGAGCTGACGGTTCCTATGCAGAGTGAAATTGGAGCTGCCTGTTGCTTGGGTATTTGTTGGTTTGTAGTTATGGTTGATAACGATGAGCTGTGAGCCCTGTCACTTACTTTTTTTTTTTTTTTTTAAGTTTTGCAATGTTGATATCTGGCATATGATTTACTTACTGTGCCCGTTATGGGATTAAAAATCTAATTTCTACCTTCTGGCCACAAATACAATTTTTTGTTATGAGATTGTACTCACTAAGAATCATGCTGTCAACATTAAATAAATACCTCTTCGGCACTCTGCTGTCGGATCATAGCATGGTCCTTTTTGAAAAACACACCGATGTCTATGCATTGTGGCTGTATTTTAGAGGAAAACAGAGTTTTGAAGGTGAATGCTGGAGATGTGTAAAGACAGCTTGTGGGTGCATTTTATACTGTATAATTGGTGTCATCTACAGAATTCAATTTTCTGAGAATCCACACACGTGAATGACTAATGTGTTGTAAAATGTTGTAGTGTGGCATTTAAGGTTTGTCTGTCTTTTTTTTTTTTTTTCCTGCACTTGTAGTTGAGCTCTTATATGTAGATTGGTGTTTGGTGTCACCAATAGCAAATGGAAATTGGTAACACACTTAGCTCATCAGGTCATTGGTAAACACTTGATTTGTGACAGTTTGGTTCCAGTACTGAAGAATTATCATACACTCTGCATTTCCTTTATGTTTGGTTTTTCCCACCCTCCCATAATAGAAAAATCTTTTTGACTTCTCTGGTACTGAATGCCCAGAAAAATGCCAGATAGGTTGAATAAACCTAAAAGATGGGATGTAACAGTTGAGAAATTTGTAGTTGCTAATTTTTTTTCACTATGAATGGAATGGGTGGAGCGTTTTCTGTTCTTCGCATTGTGGGTTTATCTGTATCGTGTGGTTTCTTTACCAATGCAGATCTGCAAATCCTATTTATGCCTTGTAAGAGCTTCATATTATTAGTCTCCTTGTTTGTTGACCATCCTCTGTAAATTGTTTTTGGTGGATAATTGCTGTTGCTAAATACACAACTGGAGAAAAAAAAATAAACTCAGTGAGACAAATAGGAACTTGGAGTATTGAGCTGATCGAGAGTGGACATTAAAACTGCTCATTGATTTAGTCCTTACGCTTATTTATATTTGTTTTTTAAATCTAGTGGCAAAGAGATGAAATCCAGAGTGGCTGAACAAAGGTGTTCTTATTGCCACTTGTTCATTTATGACAGAATTCAGTGCAGTTGATTGAGGTAAGAGACAAGTGTGGTCAGCAATTTGATGTGTGTGTCCAGCACTGTTGCAGCTTGTGACAGTGCAGGAGAAACCCAAGGTGAAGAACTGATGGGAAGAATGAACCTTATCTGACTTGATTTTTGAGCTGATGGGGGTCCCTGTGACCCTTGTTTGGTCTGTGCCTTGTTCTATATGGAAAGCGATACGCCCTTTCTCTCTGTCTCCCACACTTATAGGTACTCTCCAAATTGTTTTGGCGTATAGTAATTCTCCCTTCTCATCATGCTGCACTTCAGCAACAAAATATTTCATATGTGGCTGTCCCAGGATGTCTCACTTGTCAGATTAAATTTAGGACCTCTTGCAAATAGAGAAGAAGGAGTAAACAGTGCTATAGGTTTTTGCAGTGACTTCCAATTTTATTTCACTTCGCTTTTCTCAGTTTTATATCACAAACATTGAACAAAGGGAGAAGGTATTTGAAGTCAAGTACTTGGGGTTCCATCATAATTTAGAATAGACTAGTTAGCCCTAATTTAAATCGTAGCTCTGATTATGATTTATGATGACATGATTTATGACTATGATGACAGAGGAAGACAACCCTTTTTTTTTTTAATCTTAAATCACTTTCTTTTTAACATTTACGAAGTATGTACTTTCTAAATGCTTTTATCTAATTGGCCACTTTGTTCTAAGATCTTTTTTCTCCCAGTATGTGAGGCCTACAGGCTTTCCTGTAGGTCTGCTGCAATCCATGTCATTCGAGGCTTTAATCACGCTGTACCTTCCCTTCCTTTCTCCTATCAGCAGGGGCAGCATGGGTTTGTTTGGGGCGGGGAGGAAGGAACAAAATAAACCAAAAAAAAATCCCAGACACCACAGATCTGTGTTGTATATGTGTTTGTAGTCCATCAGGACCTAGTCTTCCAGAAGTTGGTACTCCATCCTGCTGGAATCAAAGTTTTGGAAAGCAGGAGTGTCCTAGATGCCAAGGCTGTCGCATCTCTCTTCATAGACCTTTTCTGAATTGGTGCTGGGGAAGGAAAAAGACATGTTAGAAGCTTCAAATGCTTTCATGGGTTTTGGCTGAAATAGGTGATTCTTGAGTACCCATTAAGGAAAAAAAAAAAAAAAAAAGAATTCTGCATGAACTGATTTCCTTTACTGGTTGGTTTTTTTGTTTGCGTGTTTTTTGTTTTTTTTTTTTCTAGAGGGCTGGACTTTGGGGAGTGGAGGAAATCCCTTTTTCTCTACATTCCTTTCACTGTTTCCACGCATATCTTGAATATCATGCGTGTGGGGAACAATGAGGTATTCTTCTTGTACCTAGTGACCCTAGTACCTTTTTATTTCTTGTTCTTGGAGGTGTTTACTCTGATGGGGGGGTGGGGGGAGCTCTAAATCTGTTACGTGTCTGCTGTGGAGGAGCCCACTGTAGTGTAACTCCTGTTGAAGGGGTGAGGTACTGCCTAGGGGTATTTTCAATATTCGGGTACAGGCAAACCCAGCCGGGTATATACGACAGTAATGGTAACTGAAATTGGCTCTGGGTTACACCTTTAAGAACATGCGAAAAAATGGGAGTCTGCAGTGCTAATACGAGGAGATAGGTGACCAAGTGGAAATCCTCACTCACGTGAGCTTCAGTGCAAGATCTCTGCCAACTTCTCCTCATAATACTGGAAGTTCTCTTGAATGTCCTCCCATGGCACGAAAGCCTTTGCTTCCTCTCCTTCCTCCTGTTCCACAAAGTTCTGCCAGACATACTCAAAGTCTTGAGGCTTCATAATCCTCAGCTTGCAGCCAGCTGACTTCATGTTTTTCAGGGCAGCCTGCATTTCTGGCTCTTCCCACATGAAGAGGCGCCCTACCATGATTGTCAGACGCAGGTTCTTGTTCTTCTTTAGCGTCTCGGTTATCCGATCCGCGCAGGTCACACAGGGACTGGAGGAGACGTACCAGGTGATGTTGTAGCGGAGGCTTGATTCACACTTTGGTAAAATTGTGTTGAAGAAAGCCATTTCTGCATGGGCGGCTGCGTGCTCGTCTTCCAGGTAACCCCGAGAAGTCACTGATTCTTTGCCTTGGGTCTCGACAACGTAACACAGGAAGGTTTTGTTCCGGCCTGAGCTGTATTCCACATTCCTGAATTGGAATTTGAAAAATATGGCTGGGAGACGCTCCCTATAGAGAATGGAGAGGAGAGAAGCATCTCAGCAGCAGATAATAAAGGGTTATAGACATAGTTTAGTTCCTGTGTGTGATCTTGGACAAGTTACTGCATCCACGATAGCTGTATTTCCCCGTGTATTAAAAGGAGATGTCTTTAATAGGAGGATAAAAATACATTAAAAACTGTAAGATATTCAGCTAGTTTTGCTGTGCGATGAGGCTTCCAGGCCCATTCTCACTACCTAGTCTTTTTCACTTAATTTTAACAAACTTGTACTGGGAATTTCTGGTATCTGCATATTTGAAGAGCAACGGGGTTCTGAAATGTATTTCTTGAGCGATATTTATTGATGGTGAGGAGGGACAGCAATTGGTATTTTCCCAGTATTAATGCACCCCTAAACTGAACCTTTCTACTGTTTTCTAGGCCATTAACGTAATTCTTTCAGGGTGGTGGTGCAATGTTAGTGTGTGGGATCTGTTGTCCTAAATCGTTAGGATGATCACTCTGGCATTGTTAATGAATGTGTTACCCCCAGTGCTTTTGCAGTCTGGATTTCTTCTGAGTAGAGGCAAGCGGGACAGACGAGTTGCAGTTTTAATGCGTTCTAGTTTTACTCTTCCAGTATCTGTTGAATACTAACATTCAGTAGGATGATATCGTGACTTTGGTTTAACAAAATACCTGAAATAACTTTGCTATGAAAAAGTGTGTTTCCCACTGAAATTTGACAGCTCTCTGGTTTATCTTACTGATAAACCAGAAACTTTTTTTTTTTTAATTTGTTGTGCACCTCTTCCATTCTGGGTTTCTAAATGACCGTCATCCAGAGTGAATCATCGCAGTGAGTAATGAGTTTGCAGTGCTCCTTCACCCAAACAAGGTATCTGTTGTTATTTAGGGAAGTTAAAAATTGAGTCCCTTAAAATACCGTGTATAGCATTTATATATTGCTGACTGGAGAGGTGAAAAAGGAAAGCTGCCTCTCGTAGTTCCTGTTCCTTTCTAATGGAGGTCTGGGCTTTCCCCATGGCTGCCTGTAGCATCTAACTGTGGAGTACATACATCCGTACAAGAACTAGTACTTGAAGGATGTTAGGTGGAAAGATGGAAAAGATATTGCTGGCAACGTGCTTTGTGACCTGCTAAATGCTACAAAGGACGGGAGTGAAGACTGCACGGAGCGACCAAAGTGAAATAATGAAAAGTGGTAACACAACATTTCGTTTATTACACACTAGTAATCTTCTGGCATGTTGTACTCCTCTCATCTGAGCTTTAGGTGGACCTATAACCTTGGTACTCCCAGTGAGGCAATAATGAATCTTTGTAAAACAGTAAGTGTCTTATTCATCCCTGTCTCATCTATAGTCAGATTATCATGTCGCGCCTCTCCAGGGGGTTCACTGAGCAAAGGTCAGGAGAGATTCTCAGACTCTTGGAAATTTTAATTGGGGAGAGCAACGAGGCTGCAGGAGTAAGTGGCAAAGCATCGTGCTGCTGAGAGGAAAGAACCATTTGCGATGCAGCATCTCGCAAGATGTCTCCAGAGGCGGTGGAAGCGAACAGTATGGAAAAGAGTGAAGAGAATCAAAATCAGTATGTTACGCTGGCTTCGTAATGTGGGAACGAGGAGTGAACGTGCTGCCCGTTTGCTGGTGAGAAACGCCGGTATGAAAACGTGGGATGGTTACAGGTCAGGACTAAGCGCTGTTAGTGAAGAGCTGGATCTGATGCCTTTTAATGTTAGTGGATGTCTTTCTATAGAGTGCAATGGAGAAGGCTTTGCCAGGGCTGCATGAGGAGCCCCAAATAGGATGATACTCTCTGCAAGTCAGAGGGGTTGAAACGGGAATGTCTGAGCAGGAAGACCAGAGAGCAGGCGCTTAGGAGTTCTGCAAGTAATACCTGCCTGCAAATGTTACATTACATACTGTAAGCAAATGGCTTTTTCTTAGAAAAGGATTGGAAATAGTGTGATGTCTAAATACATAACTAAATTATAGTTATAGTAAATTATAGCTGTTGCCAAGCTTCTTTGCTTGTGTTATTTTAAAAGTTTAAATACAATTTTCCAATGTTTAATTCCACTTACAAAGTTTCAGAGATTTCTCTTCAGTATTTATATATTCCATACTTGTCTTAATGCAGCCAGAAATTTTCTTGCTGACAAAGTCCTCTGGCATTTTTGGCTTTTGAGAAAGTCAAAACATAAAAGGACACCCTCTCTATTTAGTTTTTTGTGATACTACAGTGGTATCTAGAGTCCATTTGGTCCTGCCGCACAGATTCGCAGCAAAAGGCCTGGAGTTACAGTTCCCGCCTCTGTTTTGGATTTCCCAACAGCGTGATTTGACAGGTGAACAACAACTCTTGGAATATCAGTGTACTACACCAGCCAAATGGTGTGAGAGTCGACTCGGTTAGGTTGGCACGGTTGTGCTTTGTGCTGAGAGAGGAAGGTCATTAGTCTTCCAAATGCAGCAAGTCGAAAGAGTTTTGTTCATAGAATTGCATCTACGCTGGGAATATCTGCTGGTGCTGTCAGTCCGGAACCACCGTAGTTCTTTTCACATATCATTGATTCGTGACAGTGGAAGTTTAGAGTACAAGTTCGGCTTTAGAAATTTTATAGAAGCAGATTTTCAGCTGCTTCTTAAATAATCTAATTACACCCTTACATTGGTCAATTCTGCTTAGATGAGATGTGCACAAGACAGGACTTAAACAATAGAAAAGCCTCTTTGGGAGCTTTCCATGCTGTTACTGTTTTAGCTGCAGTGTATTAATGAGGGATGAGAAGCAGCAGTGCGGATGCAGACTTTTAGTTTGATTAATGAGCAAATAAATCATGCTGCTTTGGTATGATTTGGTTTATGGTTCTCTGGTTCGCACTGAGAGTTTGCACAAGCCTAGAAAAGGGAAGCTTGCAGAATTTCTAAGCTATCCGGAAAGAGTACTTTAACATCCTTTTCTTGGCATTTTGATCTCCCTTATGTTAGGTAACTTAAAGTTATCTGTTAGAGAGAGTCTCAGTTTCTTTAAGATGAATTTCAAGACTTCCATTGATTTTATTAAAGCGCATTATCAGACTCTAATTTAGCGTAGTGCCTCTTATTCCCCAAACTCCTTTCTCGTGTTCTTTGAGACAAGAAAAACCCCACACAGCCTTCTGAGAATTACATTTTTCCTGCTTTATATCCTAGGTAACGAATGGTTCTTTGCTTAACAATTTAATGATTCTTTAATTAATGATTTCTTTTAAGTCCAGCTATGTTGGGTCATATATGTCACATAAGCCACCCATTGCCTTGTTTCAGAGCTAGGTTTGTAAGGCCACAATAAGTTGTTTTCAAATAGCATCATCGTGTATTTAAATGCGGCACATCAGAGTCACATGGAAGTTCATTCCTGATTTAAGTCTGTTGACTGCGAAGCCGTTAGTTACGTCAGGGATGAGACGGAGTCTGCACGAGCTGCAGTGATCTCTTCCAGGATGTGTTGACTCAGAGGTGTATTTAGTCAGACCTTCGAGACGGATTTTATTGCTTATCATCTTGGTGTCGGTCTAAGATTATCTGGGATGTTCACCTAAATCTGCCCTCCTAGCAACACGGAATATGCATCAGCTTAATTAATAAGTTTCCGATAAAGAATATAAACAAAGCCAAGGGCATTTTCCAAGTCTGTAAGCAGCTGGCTGGGAGCTTGGAAAATTCGCTGCTGATGGATGCGTAGGCACCAATGAGCCGCGTGTGCCAGTTAGCGAGAATCTGCTTAATCCCCCGTAAACCGGAGCGGGGAGGACATTTCAGCACAAGTGTGAATTGTAAACTTCTGTCCTGACAGGGCTTCTCTGAGTCCTTGCTATGTGACTCTTCCCAGCCGTGGGGACTTGGGCAAGGTGTCTCCGGTCCTGTGAGTAACTGGAAAACCCCGTAGCGGGTGATTCGGCAGCGAAAGAATGGGCAAGAACAAACCATGTGTACCGTAGGACTGCGTACGTGCTTAAATGCTGTGTGCTGTGCAGTCTCACCTGGGAGTTGTAGCAGGCTTGGCAGACGACCCTCATAACTTACTGCAAAGTGAGGTATCGGAATTGTTTATCTGGGTAGATTAAAACCCTGCAAACAATTGAGCATCAAAATACATCCCTGAAATTGCTGTGTCAACTTCTACAACAAACTAAGCCAACTTTGGAAACTCAAGTTTAGCTTTGAGTAGACTGTTTCCGAGTCAATGACTAGTTCTTGGCAAGCCTGTTTCCCACATTGGAATGACAGGTGGTGTACAAATCACAGAATCACAGAATGGTCAGGGCTGGAAGGGACCTCTGGAGATCATCTAGTCCAACCCCCCCGCCAGAGCAGGGGCACCTACAGCAGGTGATGTTCATGTTAATATTATCTCTATTTTACCCAATTTTTTTTTGTTCCACCATTAAGGAACGATAATGCTAACAAACCATGCCTAGGAGATGGGAGTTCCATTCTCATATTTTCTTATGCTGGAAGCTGTACTGCTATAAATGCTAAACATAAAAATTGTGTCATTTGCACGTGACTTTGCAATCTGTTAAAATATACTAATTTCAGATATTTCAATGACTAGGCTAACTGCTTTTCTGCTGTTGTTTCTTTTCTTGCAGTTAGTGAAGTTTTGCCATTTCCCTCTCCAGTAAAGCCATCGTATTCAGTGTAAGACTTGCAGGTAAGTTTTATGTACGTGGAAGGTTCTTTTAAAAGTTGTTTACAGGCACTGAACTGTCACAATACTCTTAATAATCGCCTCCTCCAGTGATAGGATGCGGGTGGTCACGCCACTCACTTGCGGTGTATGGGAAGGTAAAAGTTGAAATCTTCATTCTCCTGCTTCTCTGAGGATCATCATTAAATGGTGATCTTTAGGGATTTTCTAAATACCTCAAACCTAATTTACCAAGGTGTTTGCCCTGGGTAGCAAAGTGTTTTGTCATCTGTTAGATCATATTGAGATGAAAAAGATTAAAAAATTTCAGGCAGAAGCCTCAATCTGTGCGAATGGTACTGGACTGAACAAAGGACGTGCTTTTAAGCTTGCTGAGATAAGGTGGGCTGGAGGAATACAGCAGCTGCCCAGCACGACCCCGGCACTACTGCGTGCTGGGCAGGAGAAGAGAATGAGAATTTCTAACGAGAGAATAAAAACGTGGGATTATCTAAAAGATGCTGTAAACTAGTAGGACATATTCTTCAGATTTAAATATTTGTTCAATGACTGTTTATACTACCGTCTGAGGTTATTTGAGCCGATAAAAAGGTGTCCTTTTGCTTGCTCTTTGAAAACTTCACAAATAAACACGTTCACGCTGGGCTTATTGATTATAGAAAGCCCATAATGATCCACTGTCACAGGGTTTATCGCTGCTAGAAGGAGCTTCATTTACACCCTGGGGAAAGTGTAAATAAATGTGCCTACTTAAATGTCATGAAACGTACACAGATGGGGCTTATATTTATCCAAGACTGTGTTGAGCCAAATGTTGACAAAAAAAGGGGTTAATATTCTTAAACAGAGTGATTAGCTTCCCAGGATTTTTCTTGTAAGCCAGACTCCTCAGAGCTATAAGCAACAGCTTGAAAACTTGGCTGTGTGTCATGAGATGCCCCTAATCCAAGGGCTAAAACTGAAATGCAGTGTAATTGAATTTAAGTGCTTCCACAGTTGCGGTTGTGTGTTTTCTCATAATTCACATAACTGGCTTTATTGGCTGAAAATGTGCAAATAATTAGAAAAATCCAAGCAGTGATCATAGCAGGTTGAGGCATGGTCTAAACTCACAGTGTACTTCTTAAAATGAAAGTAAAAACTGCTGGATTTTTCTGTAGCTCTTTCAGGGTCCTTTAGGATTTCTGCTTTACTTCTTCATTCACACCTTTACCAGCCAGCATATGAGTAACAAACTAATAATCAGAGCAGACCGGGTCATGGTTCCGACAGGAATTCACCAGATATTTATAAGCACTTTCCAAATAGCGTTGTGATGGGGACGGTATAAATACATCCTGACAGCTCTGTGGGCCCTCACCAAATGTCTGAGTACTTTTCATTTCAGAAACTTAAGCCCCCTGTCTTGCCTGGTGTCAGGGTATAGAATGTGAAACTCAGCTGGTACGGCCTTAACGTATGTAGATGCCACAGCGCGGACTTTAACCCATCCCTAGAAGAGCGTTACCCGAGGCTTCCTTGCATCTCTCGCCGCTCTTACCGTAGTACCTCTGCCCGCTGCAGCTCCAGCAGCACAGCTCGCTCCTCAGCCTCGGCAGGTTCAGTTTTCCTATTCTTACCCCTTTCTGCAAGGACGCGTCATAGGATCATAGAACGGTTAGAGTTGGAAGGGACCTTAAAGGTGATGCAGTGAAAATGTCACACAGCTCGCTTGCGGTGTGTGGGAAGGGAAAAGTTGCAATCTCCATCCTCCTGCTTTTCTGAAGATTCTCGTTAAACGGTGATCTTTAGGGATTTTCTAAATGCCTCAGACCTAATGACGTGTCATCCCTCACATTCTTGCTGCCACCTTTCCAGAGTGGAAAGTCCTGTCAAATTCTGCAACACCCGTGTTTCAACAAATAATGTTATTGCAGGATGACACTAAGGAAGTATTTTTCATCTGTGATTAGTGCACCAATTCCTATCCAGGTTGGGGTTAGCAAGGAGGTTTGAAGATACTGCCTGATTCTTTAGCGTTTCTAATTGCAAGGTGAGAGCTCTAAAGCTGAAAAATTTAATTTCCTCCTTGAGATTCATTTTAGTACGTCTTAAGTGTGTAGAAGTTGTCACCGTATGTGTCGTAGGTCCAGTGGTTTAGATAAACAATTTCAGGTGTCCTAACTCTGTTCCTGGCAGACGGATGTGGTTTTTCTTAAGTCACTGCTCTAGCAGACGCGTATTATTGCTACGGTTGTGTGTGACAGAGACCAAAGGCCGTGAGCAGCCCCAGCCCAAGAACTGATTTGTCAGAGCAGACACATTTTAAGAAGAAAATGCTTTTTTCACCCCTCTGCAGGAATGTAGCCCAACTGCGTGAGATCAGACAGAGGTGCTGTCCTGCCTCATGCATCGTTTTCAGAAATGCCAGCCAATTTTTTTTCAATTTTTTTTTTTTTTTTTAATCTTTCTTACCAGTGACCACGCCACAGGCAGAAGGATTCCGAGTGAGATTTTAGAGTCTGGCCGGAGCTTTACATTCAAGCAGCTGGAAGAAA
Organism: Charadrius vociferus; assembly: GCF_000708025.1. NCBI lineage: Eukaryota > Metazoa > Chordata > Aves > Charadriiformes > Charadriidae > Charadrius > Charadrius vociferus. Next base: position 2,876,360 of record NW_009649114.1, read on the forward strand.
TCACGGTTTTGGTTTAGGTGCTGGGAGCGCTGCCTTGGTGACTCCGAAGGGGACCAGAGAGAAGAATGACATCAGGCATCTCGCTGCTACTGCAGTGAGCATTTTGAAATGCTTAGAGATAGCAGATTACAGAGCATTTTCTAGTTGCAGCTGTCAATTATATCTGACAGAGTTCAGCTTCCTAGCAGATCTCTGTTGTATCTGCCTTTTTCAAAGGCCGGGCTCTGGAGCAAAAGGAGCTGCTTGCTGCTTTGCTGTCATGAAAACTGCCTGTTGTTTTGGTGCCTTTCTGTGAGTTCGGCTTTTTTGGAAGTCAGTTTCCAGCTGTGGGTGTGGAGCCCTTGAAAATGCGGACTTTTAGCTCTCTTGAAAAACCTATCCCTTAGGTCCATAAAGCAAATCAGCCATAGCAGGGGTATTTTTCCTAATCCACAGATAGGGAAACTTTCAGACAAGAGCCATTGATCACACCGAGAAATCAATATTCAGTGCTCATCAAGAGCCAATACCTTCCATCCCGATATCATCAGGCAAGTGATCCCCTTGCAGTCGGTGGGACTACTTGCACTGTGAGGGACTCAGTCGACGCTGTAGAAACAGACCCGCTTGTATAAAACAGACAGCTTTGCCTGCCTGCCTGCTGGGAATCCATCCTCTGTAAAACTCGGGGAAACTTTCAACAAAATCCCACAACAACGAAAGCCATATTTACATTGTTTAAGAATACTCAGAAGTGCACCGGCTGAAGATGCCGTCTTTCGTTACCCAACACAAGAGCTGAGGCAGACACCTCTGAACATCTCCGCTTCACTCTCTCGCGCCCGCATATTTATATCTAAACCTCTTACCCTGTCACAATTTCAAATGGTGGCAGGTCTTCCCGCTTCAACTTCTTCTTTTTTTCCTCGCCCTCTTCTGCGTTGTCGGGTTCACCGTTCTGGGTGTTGCTGGGCTCCTCCTGCTTTTCTGCCATCTTCTTGGGTATAGGGGTATTAAGTTATGGCCACCAGGAAAAAGAAAGAGCAATTTCTGAGAGCTCTAAGGGAGAGAAGGCGGCAGAGGGAGGAGGGAAAAACAGAGCTGGGAGTTCCTGCACTAGGCACAGTTGTCGGGAGCTAAATATGGAACAAAGCAGCAGTGATAGAGGCTGGATGGGGTAGGATGACCCAGGGCTCTCAGATGTCGCCTCCTTCCCTTCCTTTCTCTAGGTCTTTTTAACAATCCCTCTCGCTCCCCTTTTAATTTAAAATTAAGTGACGACTTCACTGTGGGCGGGTTAAGCAACGGATGGAAAATCCGGGAAGCATAAGTATCTATTTATCCATTAGTGTGACAGATAGCTGGCACCTTCTCCATCTACCTTCTTTTGCCAGTTTATGATATTGCTGACCTTGAAGGACCACTGTTTTGGCTCAGGCAAGAGGGGAAAGGGGCAGTCCCCATTTGGCTCGCTGAAAAATCCCCATTGGTGGTGGATTTGGCCTCATGGGCCACCTGGAGGATCACAGCAGGAGACCTGCCTTCCCTTCCACCCTTCTCATCCGTGCAGGGACAATGAAACCAGGACCGGGGTGAAATCTGCCTTGTTGAAGTTGGTGTCAGATCGTACTGGTGTAAATGCAACCCAGAACCTTCTCCCAAATGTTTTAAAGTCAGCCTTGCGATTCGCAGTGGGGCAGTATTTCTGGTGCAGGGCAATTCCAAGTGCACGTGCTGAGCATCTGCCCATCGTTTTGTATTTTTTCTCTCGGTTTTCCAAATGTTTGAGAAGCACCCAGCATGCTGGGGGTGGTGACGTAGCTAGGTGAGAGTAAGCGGTTGAAAGCTGCCGGGCTTAGTGATTCTTGCAGTGTTTCTTAGTTTCTTTCACCTTGGGTGCTGCAGAGGATGCAGATGTTGAGCGAGGGATTGCACTGGAGCCAAAGAGCGGTGGAGGTGCGATGAGCAGCGAGGTGTGCGTGGTTATGCGGCAATAACTGGGACTGGTGTCGGCAGTGTGCCGAGGACAGAGTACTGGAGATGTTCTGGTACGGTACTTAATTGGGCTTCGCCTGAACTAGCGTGGGTGTGGAATCTGCCTTTCGTGCAAAGAGAAATGAGAAGGACTATAAAGATTTTATTGCCGCGAGTTTGGGATGTTTGGTTTGCTCGGCACTGTATCGAGCACATTTCCTGAAGAGGCTGTGGTAACTTAGAAGGATGCTTGGGGGTAATGTAGCTTTCATGTGAGCACTAAAAAGAGTTTTATATGGTTGGGGTGGGGGGGGGGGGTATTTTTTTTTTTTTTTTTTCCTCTTCAGTATTATGTGAAAATCTTCCAATTTTTCCCTCTAAATTGAAATAATTTTAAATTTGTATAAATCCCACGTGAGCCAAGCCTAATGAAAACCTGAGTAAGAGTTTTCTCAGAGACTAATCCTGCTGTGCCGTGAGGGTGAGAGGAAATGGAAAATGTGTAGCTGTGCAGAACTCGTGTTTTAGCCAAAGCGTATTGGAATTCCAATCTCCAGTACCTTGGGTTCTGCACTTAGCTCGGCATCCACCATCATCAAGATTTGGATAAATATGAAATATTAAGCTATATTTGACTGAGTATTCAGTCAGTACTGAGTGGAAAACCTGCTCTTAGCTTGAGGAGGATAAACTGTATTCTGTAGCAATCAAATGGGTATGAATAACTGCTTTCAGGCCAAACTCAGTCTTTGTGATTCTGTTGTAGTCGGCTCTTTAGAGACTTTAGAGGGGTTTGCACAATTGCAAAGTGAAATAAATTTATGCCATTGGGCAGATAATTTATTATCCTAGATAATAAATATTTATTTATTAATATCATAGATAATACATTATCATAGATAATTCAGTCTGCCTACTCTTTCAAGTCCCCTTGCTAACAACAGCCCGCCTTTCTGTGCTACAATATCCTTTGCAGCTTTTCGTTAGTAACATCATTGAAATGCAGTCGTTCTGGGGACAGAGCACCCCCCCTTTTACTCCCACACTGTTTGCTAGTGATGAGGAGTTGTTTATTTGGTGACTGACACAGCTGGCATGGAGAGTATTGTGACAACAGCGCAATCAAGGATTTGACAAGTTCCAAGACATCCTATCCGTGGAACATATATCTTTCATTTTCATAGTGCAGAATTTTATTTATTTTTAAGCTTCAAATACTTTCCTGGCGGGCAGGTGTAGTGTTTTTCCTCTTGCATGGTAGCTACGCTCAAATTCCAACTCCCCTGGCCAGTTACTCTCACCTTTGACATTTCAGGCAGTGCTTTTGGGGATGGGAATCCTCTCTTAATGAGTGACAGCTTGTTTCCTTCGTTCCCTTATGCTTGGAAGAAGCATTCCAGCCCCTCTTCAGTCCCTCTGACCCACTTTTCTTTATTTTTGGAACCTCTTGCCGGCTGGGGTCCCATCTTTCCTGCAGCCTTTAGCTTTCACTGGCCTGGCCCCTCTGCAGGGCTCAGGGCTGAGCTCTAATCTAATCTGGGGAATGTGGCACTGAGACTCTACCTCTATTCCCCAGCTGCTTCACAGCTCCATCTACGGCAGTGCACTAAATAGTCATGATCCACCCCCCTGCAGCGTCTGCCTGCGCCAAAAATATAAAGGGACGCCACCGAGTTGCTGTCAATCTGACATTTTGCGTTAGAGCCATAGGAATGAAAGCTTTGATCAGTTTGTTGGTTGTTTCTAAGTGACCCTGGTTCCCCCGGAGTGCGTGCATGGGCCTAATGACTGAAGGCAGTGATGGAAATGTTTTTTTTCCGTCAGCTCGTTGGGAGGGGGAGCGGGGCACGGGTACGGAGCGGGGCCAGGGATGCGGCTCGCCTCACGTAGGGATCTCCCGATGGCACTTGGCTTCACTAAAATCGTTGCGCTTGCCAACCAGCATTTTTATTGAGGCTTCCCTCCACCCTGCCCCTCTCCCCACTGATTTAAGGGTTTATTTAGTTGACTGTGAATGTCATTCTGCGCGGAGAGCCCTGTACAGCGGAATCGCTGTTCAGCCACAGAAGAGGCACAAGAGATCCACACGCACGTCGGGCTACAAAGGTGATGAGGGGACTGGAGCATCTCTCTTACGAGGAAAGGCTGAGGGACGTGGGGCTGTTCAGTCTGGAAAAAACAAAGACTGAGGGGGGATCTTGTCAATGCTGATCAATCCTTCAAGGGAGGTGCCGGGGGGATGGGGACAGTCTGTTTCCAGCGGTGCCCAGTGACAGGACAAGAGGGAATGGGCACAAAGGTGACCAGAGGCAGTTCCATCTCCACCTGAGGAGGGCCTTCTCTGCTGTGAGGGCGGCAGAGCAGTGGCACAGGCTGCCCAGAGAGGTGGGGGAGTCTCCCCCTCTGGAGCCATCCCAAACCCGCCTGGACGCCGTCCTGTGCCACTGCTGGAGGTGCCCCTGCTCTGGCGGGGGGTGGGATGGGGGAGCTCCAGAGGGCCCTTCCAGCCCCCACCAGTCTGGGATGCTGTGATTCTCTCCCAGAGAGGATGAGAATCAGCCCGTTGCCTCTACCCAATCCCTCTCCCCACCGCAAGGGCTAAACCAAGCTGGTTTCCAGCAGAGCCCCGTGGCTGCTCTCCGTCCCCATTGCACTGGACGGAGCCGGTGGCTGTGGACTCTTCCCTCGTAGGTAATCCTCTCCAGCAGCTACACCTCGTACAGGGGGGAACCCCCTCTCCACCCTGTGACAGATGTGTCCCGCAACATCTGGTGGTCTCCTTCTATTTTAAAAGGTCCGGCTTCACTGTGTGCAGGCATTGAGGCCAGGATGCCTGAACGGAGTGGGATGAAGTAATAGGGGAGGAGTAGACCTCAAAGACACCAAACCTGCAGTAAGACTTGAAGAGCTGTCTGCAGGGGAACGCTGCCAGCAGAGGCGACTGCTAGCGAGGCAGGGCTAAGGTAACCACCTCTCCTGGGAGAAGCTTTCTGGCTTTGCCGGAGTGTCGGATATGAAGGTCTGATCCTGCATCTGTCCAAGTCCAGAAGAGTTTCTCCACTGACTTTAGAGGCATCTCCCAACAGTCTGATGACATTTTCCCCATGTTAAATAAGTATCTCCCATAGAGAATACCATATTCCCTTGACCCGTCTCCCAGGCAGGTCGCCTGCTGTTCCTCGAATTGCAGCCGGAGTCACTTTCCTGAAGTTAAAATGCCGTTACCATTTCCCGATCACAAAGGGGCAGTAGAAGAGACCTGGCTGCAAAAGTGCTTGCCAGGAACAGGAGGCTTTTATTGCATTCTCGGGCTGGAGGAACATTTTTGGATAGATGCGAGAGTGAAATAAGACACTGGCTGCGTGAGTCATGGCTCAGACGTGCTCTCTATTCCAAGGGGACAGCTGGTGGCACTAACAAAACATCTCCCTAGATACATTGTCTGGCAGCAGTCCCCCTCCTGCTTTTTCCAGCTGTAACTACCGTTACGTGATAAATAAATAAACACTCTGACAGTGATGTGCAGAGGCAGCTTTCCTTCCCTCGGCCCCTGCAGGCTCTCACCTGTCCCTCTCCTCCCGCTGCAGGACCACAACACCAGGATTTAAAAGAACCACAGCATCCCAGACTGGTGGGGGCGGGAAGGGCCCTCTGGAGCTCCCCCATCCCACCCCCCGCCAGAGCAGGGGCACCTCCAGCAGTGGCACAGGACGGCGTCCAGGCGGGTTTGGGATGGCTCCAGAGGGGGAGACTCCCCCACCTCTCTGGGCAGCCTGTGCCACTGCTCTGCCGCCCTCACAGCAGAGAAGGCCCTCCTCAGGTGGAGATGGAACTGCCCGTGGTCACCTTTGTGCCCGTTCCCTCTTGTCCTGTCACTGGGCACCACTGGGCACAGACTGTTCCCATCCCCCCGGCACCTCCCTTGAAGGACTGATCAGCGTTGATGAGATCCCCCTCAGTCTTCTCTTCTCCAGACTGAACAGCCCCACGTCCCTCAGCCTTTCCAGGGCTGGGAAGGGAACAGGGAAGAAATCAGGGAACACCAGTGTTGGCCACTGCAGGGTTCTACCTGGAGGGTGCCCACGTCCCTCTGTGGGGAAGCAGGTCCCCGTGAAACCACACCAGAGCTGATGCGAGCCGTGGTGCGGGCAGAGATAAGCGATGCTCTCACCTCCTTGCCTGCCTTATCTTCTCCCCAGCCCGTGGTCCCCAACCCTTGCACACCCATTACCACGCTGCCGTAGTTTTGTCGGCCATCTGGCCGATGAATTCAAAGCCCAACTGGAAGTCCGTGACAGCTCCCAGCAGCACAACCGCCTTCCTGCTGGGTTTCTGCTGCAGTTTTACTGGGAGCAGCTGGAGGAGAAGTTCAGCCCCAGCCATGCTGCAAGTGCTCAAAACCACAGGAATTTATATTCTGCTAACGAAGGGGTGGTGGGGAGAGCTGCCGTCCCGTAGACAGCTCTCTGAAGTTTACATTCACGCAGCAGCAAATCCCCTTTAGCATTTGACTCTATATTTTAACACAGCTCCAGACATCAGCAAATCAATTCAAGTTCCTTACCACCGAAGCCAGAGCGTTTTCTGGAACAGCTGGTAAATTATTGAATGGGACAAGGCTTAGGAAAAGAGGCTGGACTGAAAGGCAGAAAATTGTTGTTTATGCACAAATATTGCGTATCCAGCAGCCGGGGGATGTGCCCTTTGGGGCGAGATCAAGTGTAACGATCAGTTTAATATCAAATACATGTTTCTGGAAAGACTGGCTGAGGTTCGAAGAGAGGGATCATCATTAGACATGGTGATCTGAGAGGTGGCTCTTCTCTCTAAATGCCACGACCCCATGAGAGCCGTCACGAATGCACGGCTTTTGTCTGACTCACTGCTTGAATCATGTAGACCGCGACGTGTCCCGTTGTGGGTTATGAATGTTCCTGACGCTGGGTGGGACGTGGGATCCATTCCATAAGCTAATTTGGGGGGGGGCTGGACAAACACCTTGCATGCCTGCTAAGGTGATCCAGCGGTGATCTGGTTAGTGCCGGCATAAGCAAAACATCCCTCAGCTCCTCCTGGATCCCCTGGGAAAAGGGGTCCCTCGGGACGGGGGTGTATGGCAGGGAGGAGAGCTCCTACACGTGAAATCCCCTTTCTCTCTCAGATGCAAAATGTCACTGATTTTAGCAAGCCAGGTTCCAAACCGTGCGGTGGGTTTCCAGCACTTCTCTGGTTGGGGTTTTTTTTCCTCTTCCCTTTAATCCGTGTGTAACAGAGACCAGGACCCAGGCGGGGGCTGCGCGGCCACGTGCTGCTCCCGGCCGTGGCGGGAGCGGGGGGCGTACGCCCGCTGCAACCGGCGCCCCTCCAGATTCACACGGGCAGAAGCTGATTTTGGGCTGCGCAGCACAATATAACCAAGGCGTTTTCTAGATGGCTGACTTCGAAATGTCATTAAAGTTGTTTTTATGCAAGGGGTTTTAGTGTATCTGTTTAAATAGCGAATATACTAAATGGTGCTTTAAATATTAATACAAGAGGGTGCTTTGCTGAATTTAACTTCGTCAATTGATTTCAAGCTATTATGTGTATTGCAAGTAGGAACATTTGCTGGTTTTGCTGCCTGCAAGAAAATGTAAGTAGTAAAGAAAAGCGATTGGTACACTTCTAGGTGGACTGGAAGGAAGAGGAACTGAACTGAAGACAAGAACAAGTCAGCTGGTCGCACCGTCCAGGGAAACGGGGAGGGAAAACGTGAAAAGATCCAAAAAAATCTGTTACTCTTAATTCCAGATTTTCCTTTACCTGCAGAAAAAAATGTGAAGAAGGGGAAGGAGGACTAATTTATGAAAGCTGATCAAGTAAGCATCCATATATTTATATTTGGAAATGTTATTAAAACGTTGCAGGTTTGAATAAGGTCTAGAGTCACTTACCAACTTAAATGTGATTTAAATAATATTTTTCCGCTTTTCAAGATCAGACATCCCTCTAAAGACTTGCTTTATCCCCCCTGGCCTCACTAGGTGGCTCTGCGCATCGCTATTCCTGGTGACTTTGCCATGCTAACTAGGAAAGGACAGGCATAATGATGCTCAGGCGCCCTAAATCATTCTTAACTCCACCGCATTGAATCTCCAGCTCAGATATTAGCTTCTTTTTAGGAAGAAATAATTTATGTCTTCCTGTCTTTTGGCATGTGGCTTTCTGGAAGACACAGCCGAGGCATCACTGTAAATAAGCTCAGTGATAACATACAGTTATACAAAGCCCTGAAATATATAGGATTTTTTTTTTTTTTAAGTAGCTTATGATCTTTCTAGCGCTGCTTGCAGTGCTCATGCTTTATAGTCCCACTCCTGTTACAGCCACATCTATTCAAAGGCCTGTTCTTATGCGGCTTTTACTCGGCGGATTACAGCAATATGCTTGCAGCAGCAGTCCTGTACAAAGGCATCCTGTAGCTAGAAGGGAAAAATAATGGATGGGATGAAAATGACAGAACAAGAGATACGAGCAAATTTTAAAAAGGTACTTCAAATATCAACTGCTCTCAGCCACCGGTATTTGTTTCTCTTGGCCCCAGCTTTCCGTCACGCTGAGCACTCACCTCTGCCATTCGCTTGAGCCGGACCCGGGAACATTCAGCATCTCTAAAAATCGGGCTTGAGGTGGCTCAGGAAGGACGCCAAACCCAAGGAGGAGCTCCCTTACCTTGAAGCTGGGTGCGAAGCACCATGGAGGACCCTGTCATGGGGACGCATCCCCACGCGAGCGTGTCTCCACGGCGCAGGGGTCCCAGCTGGAGGAACCCTTGGGATCTTTAGGCTCAAACCCCCACAGCCCATTTCCTCCGGGAATAGGTCTGGCTGCCCATTCCCTTCCCTTTGGAGCCAGAGCACAAGCCGTGGACTCCAGGCAGCATCCCTCGAGCTTTCGCAAACCTGGTGCCCAACCAGTAAAACAAGAATAACTTGGATTTATTTATTCTCCAAACAAAAGTGGCTTGTTTTTATTAAAAGCAAATACAATTTATTTTACATCCTCAGCTAAGCCCTCCTACCCCCACCCTTTGCAAGTATACCCACGCACCTTAATCTACAGTCAGCTGCCAGGAAGATCTACCTACCACTTTTCTTCACATACATTGCTTCTACAATTAAAAGAAGAATAGTAAATATTCTCTGTAGACACCAACACCTAAGGTTCAGGTTTATCAAAGGCAAGGGCCAGAATAAAGGATGGCCGAGGGCTCGTCCACGCATGTTTTGTGTCTGATTCTGTCATGGCTTAGTCCCATTTCTCTGGAACTACTTGTATTTTAATTTTTCCTGACTGGTGATATTCAGGAAGGGAAAGACTCGGATGAGATACCTACACTGCACCCGAGAGACTTGGCACGCGGCTTTTTCCCAATCATGTAATTACAACCTTCAAGGCAGTGTGAGCAAGTTCTTAAATTTTAAAAAGGCTTTTGTGTTTCTGTACTTAAAAAAAAAAAAACTCACCACATTTTAAGTATTTTTTTCAAAGGCACTGATGTCGGTTTTTCTTTTCTGATGAGGAATAGCACACAGAGGTGGAAGAGAGAAACTTCCTCTTGGGAGAAGCATTTGCATTCTAATCGTTGCTGCTTTATCTTGCAGCGTGAAACTCAAGAAGTGTGATACTCCACAAATAGAAGTCAAAGTGCCCGGTCTCCTCTCACTAGGAGAACAAGACAGATTGCTGCTTGCTCAGCAGCTGACAGATAAAAAGTTAATGGTATAAAGCACAAACCAGGTGATACATGAAATGAAGCAACAGCACAAATAGCAAAAAATCAAGTAAGTTCTTAAAAATTGGTGTATATGAGTGAAGGGCATTTTTGTTGGTCCCAGAAGAGGAGATGGGATTTACCACGTGTGTGAACAAGTTCTGCTCTCTGGGGGAACGGTGGCAGTTCTAGAGGTATCCAGGATTGCTACTCTGAATTACGCTGGTATCAGGAGATCCTAATTTGGCTATTGGAATTTGACCTGATAGCATTAAGGTCACCGTACAGCTGTAGCCCCCAAACCTCCACAGTGCTGGAGAAAAGAGTTCCCAGGTTAAGCATGCACGATTCCTTTAAAGGAGCACACAGGTGCATGGAGCAAACCTTTCTTTCTTACACAACCATGATGAAGATGGGAGGAGGAGGAGGTGGCGGCACGTTCTCATGCCTGTCCCAAAAATGTGTCCCCCAAATGATGAGATCTTGGTTCACATCAGCATAGTTCAGTTTCACAAAATGCCTTCATTTCCGTCCTGCTCTTATTCGCTCTTTCCTGGTTTTTGCTCAGGGTTGTCCTTCCAGATGCGGATGGTGAGACAGGTCGCCATGGCCAACCAGCCCAGGTAGGGCACCATCAGCAGCGCTGCTATCTTGTTAATGCGGTACCAGGAGCACACCGTGCCTATCGCCAGCCCGTCCAAGCACAGGATGTCAATCAGCGCCTGGAGCAGAGAGAAGACAGTGACTGTGGTGCTCACGCTCGGGAGCACACAGCAGTCTTCCCCGGCACAACTATAAACCATCCTACTAAAGGCGGAATTGGGGAGATGTAGCACTGAAAAGTCACCTAGAGTGATCGTAAACCCCAGGACTTCGGCTCTCAGCTCTCATTAGCGAGAACTGAATTTGTCACACCAGGAGCAAAGGCTGATATTGGGGCTTTTTTTGTTTGTTATCAAGTTCCACAGATTAATACACTGTTTATGATGACCAGTGCCCCCTTCTGCTGCTAATGCCCATGCCGGAGGATCAGAAACATGCTTATGTTAGAACCGATGGCTCTTACCACTTAACAAACTTGCTAAATGTACCTTTCATCCACAGTGTGACCAAATTCAGATGGAAACATAAATCCCGCTCTGTGTCTCCGTCCCCTCTGGGCCGTGGCGCCCGAGGTAAGCGCTTTTGGATACCGCACAAGCCCAGCTCTGCCGTACCTTCACGCGCATCCTCCTAACAGGCTCTGCGATGTGCAGCACGTTGTGTTTGCTCGATAAGCCGCTCACAGCCGCTGTGCCCCCCCAGGGATGCTCACTTTGCTGGGTGTGACTCCCAGAAGGGCTTATCTCCAACCCCGAATCCTTAACTAGGGGACACAGCAGCCGCACTATTGACTCCCTGATCTCCCGCCCTGCGCTGGTGGGGCCGGCTATCGGCATGGCGAGAGCAGGCTGAGGGGTGGAAGGGACTGATACCATTGTCTAGAACCAGGTGCAGCAGGAACCAGCTCTAAGCAAAACCTCTTCTTGCAGCTCCCTTTCCAATTGCATCCCGCTAGCTAGAAAACCTCCAAACAACCCCAAAACCTGTGGCAGGGACACCAGCCAACGAGCCTCCAGCGGAGGAAGGGATGGCGGGGTACGTTACCATCTTCATGTTGTGTGCCCCGAAGAAGAAGGGAGGCCAAGCCCAGTTCAAGGCCAGCTGAGCCCCGTAGAGGCCAAGCGGGACGAGGGCTCTGCTGCTGCAGCCCCCCAGGTCGTTCCATATCAGGTAGGAGGCGTAGCTGTGAAGAGGGAAACACACACGAGCGGTTTGCAGTGAGTAAACCCCCAATGCAAACTCTTTTCCACCTAAGATTGTATTGCAGCGGGGGTTTGCGGGGCAGTCGGGTTTGCGGGACAGCCGCATCCCCGTCCCTCGCCGCTCTCAAACCCATCGCCTGTGTCGCGCCTGTGTGGTTCACCCAATTTCCCCAGGGCAGCGGCCGGTCTTAGTGTCTTTTTACAAAGCTGAGCACAGGATGCAGCTCTGGCCAAAAGCACTGCCTGCCATCTGAATCCGAGGGACTCAGCCCAGAATTCGGCTCAGGCTGTACTGCATCTGCTGGGAATAAGCGTACCTGAGGTGCCGCGCTGATGCGGGTACAAGGGATATCCCAAAAGTGAAGGGAAGAGTTTGAAACATCTGCTCTTCCCAAGAGGAGAGAGGGAGCGGGATGCAGAACTTACCCCATGCCAGTGTACAGGACAGTCCAAGCAACAGGGAATATTTTGCGGGATGGACACCAGGAAGGTTTTTTCAGCTTCTCATACCAAACAGGTATTTCTTTTCGATTAATGAACCAGCCGAGGAAACCTCCAACGTGAGGCAGGACAGTAAAACCAACAGTATAAGCCCACATCCTTCCTTGGTGGCTTGAAGTAGCCTTTTGCCTGCTGTAAGTTAAAAACAATAATTGATTATCACTTTAAAAGGACTACTTCGATCTTTCAAACTTTTTCCCTAATTGCCCATATTCCACTTTAGTCTCTAAGGCAGAAGGCGAGTATTTAATATTGTATTCAGCTCGCCTACTGACTGCCCTCTGCCCACCTCCCGATCTCTGAAATGGGGGTAATTATTTCTGTCATGGTTACATTTTTCCCCTTGATCTGCCCAGCAAAGTGGCTCCCCGCCGCTGTTTCATGACTTCTTACAATATTCATGTGGCAGGGTTCAGCTAAGGTGGTTATACGCTTAGAAGACAAGACTGCAGTTACTTTTATCATCCCTCCTCCGAATGCCCGAGTCAGACAGCGTACAAACTTTAATGGACGTTGACGGAGGCTGCGCGTCTCGGCAGAGCTGTTATCTCTCCTCTGCATGCCATTCTTAATGTGAAAGCCCAGACACATCATGCCCAGAAACCCCCGTCCGTTCTGACTTCATCTAATTTTTCGCCATGGATTTATATTTGAAATGAGGTCCGTAGCAAGACAACACCCTTACAGCACATTCTAAGCGCTCAATGAGCCGTGTTTAACCCCCCCTGCAGCCCTCGCAGGCGGAGGGGGGTCTCACCTCCGTAAGCGGGTAAACTGAGGCACAAGAGTACTTTCTTAATTTGCTCGTGGTCTTCCTCTTGCGTTAAAGAATGACTTTAATAATCACATTATGCTCCCACACAAGACAGCTGTGATAATATCTAGCGTTTCATTCTCCGTCCCGTATCTCCACCTGCAATTATTCTCTATAGGGCTCGAACCCGCCAGTGTGTGGTTTGTGCCCTTTTGATCCATGAAGGAATGAAACCCGAATTAGCATTCAGCGGGGATAACACCTAGGACTGGCCGGGAGCAGAGCAGTTTTGCGCTATCAGCATCAACACAAAATGCACCTGAGCAAATGCACCCGGGAAAGATTGGGTTCAGCAATGCGAGAAGAGAAGAGCTGGCACAGAAAATTCCCGCACCCAGGGAAACATCCCTGGCACTGGTCAGAGAAACAGGGAGCGCGAAGAGAGGGCTCATCTGCCCAGGCATCCCTGTTTGGGATTTTAATTCACAATTAACACTTTGCTATAGCCTATGCTAATTGTTATTATTATCATCGTGCTACAAAGCATTCATCTTTAGAAACGCGTGCCAGCGGTACGAGCCAATTTACACATCAATAAGGAACAAATACCCCAGACACCATCTCTAACTAACGATTCCTTTACCAGACAATTTATAGCACTATTAAAGTGTCTATGGAACCAGAAAATCTACCCAACACTGAGGAAAATAATAGCTCTTAGTCCTGCTTTTAACGTGTAAAACAGCACCAGCTGAGTTCTGGTTCCTCCAGAGCACTTCAGAAAAGTAAAATGGGAAAAGTAGATATTTTTTCCCTCCTCCCAACTCCTTTGGAGTTGCCAGGCTAACCTGATAGACCGCAGAAGCGACCGAGGGTTGAAAATAACACAACCCTGTTAGAAACCCTTATTTTATCTCACAGCTGTTGGAACTGAACGGGGTAGGAGTTGGAAAAACCTTACCGTCTCTTACTGCCTCTCTCTCCCTTGCAAAGAAACAGGGTTGGACATCCAAGGCCAGCTTCTGTCGCTAATGCCGGTGCTGCTATACGGTGAAGAAATTGTCGGCTGAGTTTTACCTAAATAGCAGGAAAAAGGGTGTGTGTGCGCGCGCCGGCGGCTGGATCAGATTACACAAGAGGGCCCACGTTGTTGGTGAGAACTACGGGGGGTTTGGTGGCGGTTGGGCAACCGTGGGGAGGGCAGGACCGGCCGCTGCGTCCAGACACCGCTGGGATGTGACATCTGCGGCTCTCGGCTTGGTCTGAGGACGAGCATCTCGCCCGTAGGTCAGCGGGCGGCTGTGTGGACAGAGAAGTCCCGTTTCATGGGGCCGGGAGCGCGTTGGGTGTGCGAAAGTGTAAATTAAAGTGTGTCACGTACAAATGAAGGTGGGGATTGTGTAAGAGCTTGTGCGTAAGGGAACAGGAGGAACAGGAGGACTTCTCCGCGTGTTACGTGGATGGGAGCTCTGCGGTTTGCTCCACCGGGGGGTCCGTCCCAGAGCGTGTCCGGGGGTGAATATGGGACAGAAGGAGGCCACTGCGCCTGCGGGGATGTCCCCGCCGGGCCGGTCCCCCCGTGCACCGCCTAACCCAACATTGATTAACCAGGTGCTTTTGGTGGCCGCTTGTACACAAGCCTTTTGGCTAAAATTCACTGGAAACCACTGGAATTTAAAATAAAGACATTACACAAGCGTGTTAAATGAAAAAGAAAAAAAAAAAAGATAGAAATCAATTTCCATTAGTAAGCTGTCTGCAAGGGATGGGAAATTAAACACTAATTTACTTCAGTTATGGGTCATTACCTGAATTTCATGGCCAGAGGCAGAATTGCTGGTTCCTAGCAGAATGCGATATTGCTGTTAGAACATAGAACCAACGAGATCTTCTGTTTTATTGGGCTCAGAAGGAAATTATTTAATTTTTTTTTTTGTGGGAGGAGAAAGAAAGAAAAAAAAAACAGTGTAAAGGGGCAGATTTTCAGCTAGGATAAATTACTGCACTGCTTATTGCAGTGCTGTATTTATATAGTGTAATTGCCACTTCGCAATAGCGGCTGCGGCACGCATTAATCAAGCAGTAGCCACCTGCGTATCCTTTCCGAGTCTGCTGCTATTTGCGAGTGGAAACTTCTGGCGTGCAACGATGCAGCCATAACGTGTGACTGAACGGTTTCCATCGCGTCCAGCCACTTCTCCGCAGAAGCCGTCATGGTGCCGACCGCTGGGTCACGGTGACTTCACCGGGTTTTGGCCGCGTGGTCAGAGAGCAAAGAGTTCGCCAGATTTTAGTTGGTAGTATTTCCTTCCCCAGGCTTGAACACAAAACCGTGATTTGCTCGGCACATAGCAGTTGTATTCCCAGGTTGGTTTCGAGTCTAATCTGCTGGAAGAATTAAAAACTAAGGGTCAAATCACAAAGATCTTGGTTAAATGTGTGAAGCTGGGGATGATGCTGCATGAGTGGGCAAATGCAAAGAGGAAAAAAAATAGTAGAGGTAATTACAGGGCCTAAAAGTCATGTAAGCAGTCCTGCTGGGGCTTTAGAGCAAAGAAAGGGACAAGTGAAGACATGGAGGTACCTGGAAAAATGGGATAATATATATGTACAGATTTCATAGAATCATAGAATGGTTTAGGTTGGAAGGTACCTTGAAGATCATCTAGTTCCAATCCCCCTGCCCTGGGCAGGGACACCTCCCCCCAGCCCAGGTTGCTCCAAGCCCCGTCCAACCTGGCCTTGGACACCTCCAGGGATGGGGCAGCCACAGCTTCTCGGGGCAGTTTGTTCCAGTGCCTCACCACCCTCAGAGTGAAAAATGTCTTCCTAAAATCTAATCTAAATCTCCCCTCTTTCAGTGTCAAACCATTCCCCCTCATCCCATCGCTCCCCTCCCTGATCAGGAGTCCCTCCCCAGCTCTCCT
This sequence comes from Charadrius vociferus, assembly GCF_000708025.1. Classification (NCBI taxonomy): domain Eukaryota; kingdom Metazoa; phylum Chordata; class Aves; order Charadriiformes; family Charadriidae; genus Charadrius; species Charadrius vociferus. Next base: position 2,892,053 of record NW_009649114.1, read on the forward strand.
GGAGCCCCTTTAGGCACTGGAAGGGGCTCTGAGCTCTCCCCTTTTTCGCCTTCTCTTCTCCAGGCTAAGCGGATCAGAGCAGGCGCAGAAAGATAAAGGGCAGGTTTGGGAAAGGTCTTTGTGGCACCAAGCAGGGATCAGTGCTGGGACGCAGAGGGATTTTAAATCCAGCACGAGCACGTGCCCAGACAGACGGAGACAAGTGTGTGTGATGCCCCCGGCCTCCCTTCTGTACGTGGGCACACGCCGCGGGGGGAAACAGCCTTGCGATACACCGGAAAGACTTTCTCTAGCACAACATTGGTTTTCCTCTGTTACCACAGATTTATGTCTCAATATTTCTGGTTTGAATCAATTTACAGTAATACGAGATGAGGTAATACCGCCTCTTAGTGAAGCCATTTCTGTGCTACGTCTTGGTATGCTTCGGATTACTCAAGTAATATTACCGTGGGGTTTCGGACCACTGCCGTATCGCTGCAATGTGTTTTCATGAAAGAAAAGACATGGGAGAACCGAGTTACACAACTGTGTTTGTTTTCCTCTTCTTAGCAACCTTTGCACGTTGTCCCAAGAGGTTCTCAGTCTATGCAAGATTAATTGCCCAAATATAAAAGCCCTGTTAACCTGAATATATTATTGAAAAACAGCATATTTCAATCTGCCCTAGTTTTGAAAATAGAGATGCCGGGTCAGCTCCCGGCATAAATCTGCAATGTTCCTCGGAAGCCGGTGGAGCTTCTCTGATTTACATCGGCAATAAAGTCGTCCTGGTTTGTCTGCCGCTGATGAGAGCGCGCGTGTGCTCACCCAGCTGCCACCAAGGACGCGGCGGTGGCCGGGGAGGAACCTTCACGGCAATCACCATCTTCTGAGCGACTCAAACCTGCCAGCCTCGGTGCTGCAGAATAAAACGTCTCATTTTTCAGTATTGAAAGCCATTAAAAAAAAAAAAAAATCCCCTGTTTTTATTTCTCATGAGTAAAAGCTCGTCTTTAAAAGTTTTCAGTTGTGTCCAAATAAAAATTCCGCATAATATGAAATGGTACAGGAATTTCCAGCTGGTCACTTCTTCGTTTTCCATGTGGGCTGAGGTGGCCCTGAGCAAAGCAGCGCGAGAGCTCACAGCCCCTCACAACTTGGCTGTGGATTGCTGGGGGAGCTGAACCTTGCCGCTTGAATTTCCACCCTCTCTCCACTAGAGGGGATTGGAAAACGGATCTTGTTTGAGCGTTAAAGTCCAGTTTTCAGGGTGTCAAAAAGCACTGCCTGTGGGATGCTGCTGTATCTGGGTGCCCAGGGGCATCCCCCTGGCTGGGCTCCCCGCATCCCGCAGCTCTCTCGCTGTGGCCAGGCTGAGTTTCCAGGTAAATTTGGAATATCGGAGCCTTTCATAGCACCGCTTGTTTGTCGGCAGCGGAGCCGGTGGGGGCTGGTGCGCTGAGCTGCCCACCCGTGATAACCATAAGGGCAATGGTTCGGCCTTATCTGCCCGCAGAAGTTGCACCTCGGTAGCCAAAAGAATAAATTTTAACGGACACAGTTCAACACCGCCTCTTTCATGTTAAGAGCAGCTTAGTGTGGGGATAGGCAGATGATTTCAAGCAATTAAGTTATGCAGCTTAACAAATTACCACTCTCTAGCTGAGCCTCTTTAATTAACCACATGCACAGACCCAGCCCAGCACTAATGTGACATAAAATATCTTGCCTTCGGCTACCGTGACCAGTAATACCCGCTTGACCAGAGAACTTGGTCGCGCTCATTGGGACCTGCAGCACTCAAAACAGCGAGAGCACCGGACCCTGGTGTCCCTGCCCGTGCCGCGGCACGTCGTCCCCTCATACTGCGTGGTGCAGGGCAGGATGCTGAGCTGCCGGCGCTGCCCGGACGGTCCCTGGGGATGTGCGGAGCGCTGGCTTTTTGTCACAGGGGACTCAGCCCTTACTTTGGTGAACAAAAAAAAAAAAA
>NW_009649114.1:2894410-2905161 GCF_000708025.1 Charadrius vociferus
CCGCCTGGACGCCGTCCTGTGCCACTACTGTAGGTGCCCCTGCTCTGGTGGGGGGTGGGATGGGGGAGCTCCAGAGGGCCCTTCCAGCCCCCACCAGTCTGCGATTCTGTGATTCTGTTATCACAACTCAGCTACTTATGTCTTACTAAGTCATGATGGCAACCCTTGTATTAATGTCAGATTGGGGGATCGGGTTTAAAGTGAGCCAGAATAATAGTGTTCACAAAGGATTTTATAGTGCCTTAATATAGCAGTTTAAAATGCGTTTCAAGGTCTTTCCTACATGCAGAGTTAATTGAGAAAAGCTATTGCAGTTTCAAGTGATGCTCTCACTTAAATCAAGTTCACTTTCATGTGCTGATGTGCCCTAAATTACTGTGGTACAGACTTCCAGCCAGGAAAGGCTTTGTAGCGAGGGCCTGACGTTCACTAGGTATGAAGAAACTGGGGAGAGGGTTTTCCCGCTGGCATTTTCGGAGGAGAAACAGAAACTGAGGGGCAGCATGCACTTCCCTGCAGTCTTAAAAAAAAGGAGCAGGTAAACTCTGGACCCTGAGCTGTGGTTTTTGTAAGTATAAGAAAGGTTCTTGGGTATTTCCCCACCCCGGTGGTTCAGGCAGTGAACTGGGAAAGCAAGACGAGCCCCAGCAAGAGGCATCGAATGGGGAACTCCAGTAGACTTGGTGGCTCTTCTTCCTGGCGCAGGATGGCGTAACCCTTTCCTGCATGCGTCCCGGCGAACGCAGGGGATTTGGAACCCACTGCTCCCCCCTGCTGAGGCGGCAGAGCTGAGCTGGCAGCCAGCGGAGGGCAAGGACCTTCCCAAGGGCTCCTCCAGGTTTGGGGGTCTGTCAAGCCCTTCGCTTGCCCAGGGCTCGGGAAGCACAAAACCTGGGAACAAGACCCATTTTGGTATTAGGGAAGGCATTAATCAACCTGCAGCGTTTTTATTGCTGGTGACTAAGAAGAAGAAAGGGACAACCGTCTTGGATTTTCAGTGGAAAGGGTCTTCCACCCTCGTTTTTTAATTCAAGGCTTCCACATGACCTGGGAAGCAACATTACCTCTAAATCTGCATTTACTGACTTTTTTTCGATTCAGGCCATGATTAGATTGGCTGAGTTTCTTTGTGTTTCTTTTAATGGAAATGCCCTTTTTACTAGCAGGGAAAACTTCAGTGGCTGCTGCTTTTTCTTCTAAATATTTTTGCTGAAAATCTGTCAAGATGCATCAAAACAATGCTTTGAGAATTTTTTGTTAGGAGAAAAACTATGCTCTTCTTCTGTGCAGGAATAGAAAATGAAAAGGTGAAAGAACACAGGGACCGGAGGGTATTCCTAGCAAAGGGAAAATAAAGGTAAAGATACTGCAGAAAACCAAAGTTTTATTAAAGGAAGAAAACCCACAACATTTGGAAGATGTGACAAATGTGGTGGGTTTGTTCTGAAGTGCACATCCTTTTCTTCAGTTAACAGCTCTAACCTTGCTGTTATTGAGGACTTCCATTTGGGTTTTTGTTAGTGAATTGTTACAAGCCTGTCTTTTTTCCTTTATTTTTTTCCCCCAGACGCAGAGACGTTTGAGTACAGTGACTATTGCCTCTCGCAGCACCCTCTCCAGAAGGCGGCAGCCGGGTGTGAAGGAGAGCAGATGTTTCCCATCTGAGCACCTTCCAGGTAGGGACAGCAAGTGGATCACGGGAGAAACGCAGCATCCCTTCCTCATGCTCTTCTCTGGTGGCTTTTAAGGTGGGTTCCTCAGCAAGTGGAGTTGTTCTTATTCGGTGGCTTTACCCTTGGCACGATGGACCACACGACCTTGCCACGGCAGAATCCTCTGCGGGAGTATGGGTGTTTTTTTCCATTCAGCAGCAGCGGAGTTGCCAGCTGCGGAGTTGGGAAGGGATGGAGCTCAATGCCGCTGCTGGGAATGATGCTCAGCTGCGTTTTCCCCTGACAACATCTGCCTCAGGGAGAGATGAAGGTGGGGATGCAGCAGGAGTAACACCACCGGCAAATAACGAAATGAGCAGCTATGAATCGCTTTAAAGGCAAGGCTCGAAGTCTGAACAAGCTCCAGAGTGCCAGAATTTTGCTGTCTGTATGGGTCTGCCTTTCCCTCACTCACATGTGCCAGCTGCTAAAAATGACTCATTTCTTCTTAGAAAGCTGCCTCGGCAAAGCCCTGCTGCTTGGTGCTTTGATGGTACGATTGCTTTATTTCTAAGGAAACGCAGCCAAGCCACCATCACCACATGTGTTGTCATTGTTTAGCTGCAGATTTTTGCAAGAAGATCGCGAGGAAAAAGAGTTGTGAAACATCTTGAGCTGCTTGTGTGCTGCCCCGGAGTTCAAGGTGTCATCTGAGCCATCTAGACCTCATCCAGTTTCAGCATTCTGACCTTTGGGCCAGGTTCCGCAGGGTAAGTGTAGAACAACCCCCTTTAAATCACGGGTGTAAATCCCCCTAGACGAGCACAATCAGCGCACGGCAAATGCCAGGGCACTCCCCTTGACTCTTCTGGTCAACACACTGATGGGCAGAGCCATAGTCCAAGCAAATGTGAGGGTGTTTTTGGAGAGAGGGAGTTCTGAATTGGAAATGCGACTTGTGTAAAGACAGTGTTGTGGTTTGGTCTCCTTCAATGACTGGTGTAAGTAGAAAACTGAATTTATTGCGTGCTTTGTGCTGGATCAGGTCTTCTAACTTTAATAGAAGAGGATCCTGCTGTACAACAGAGATCCATCCGAGGGCATGGAATTACTGCAGTGTTCCCCACAGCCATCTGATGATAGGGATAAGTCTAAATGGTATGGTGAGTGAAGATGTGAAATTGCCCTGCCAGAGCTCTTGATAGCTGGCCGGCCTCCAGCTTTGATCCAGAAAGCTGTATGAGTGCCAGGAAAGCCGAGCAGAGCTCAACTTCATCCCTGTCAGACCGGTCACGTCTGCTGGAGCAAGCTCACCTCAGCCCATGCTCTAACGGACACCTCCAGTGCTGTCTCCTCTCTATTTTGCCCAGACCACCACGATTCAGGGAGATCGTTCAGGGAAAGTCAGGGAGATCTGTGAATAAGGATTAAATTGGAGAAGAAGCCACATCTCTGGCTGCCAATTCACAGGATGGAAAGAAAAACCCAACATTGGCTTAGTAAACTGTTTGCCGCAAGCTATTGTCACAGCGCTGCCCCAAAGGCACTCCTGCTGGCGGAGGTGCTCGTGCCAGTTCGCGTCAATCATGGGGTTTTATTGCTGCCCGTGTTCCCCTCCCAGCTGGGAGATCAAAGTCTGTTTCCTTCAATGCGTTTGTGGCGATGCAGCCAGGTCCCACGTGGAATCCCAGATATCCGTGGTAGAAACGATGCGTGAGATGAATGGATGTGAACGAGCCCTTGGGAGGAAGCCTGGCCCTGACATCGCAACGACAGCGCGCGGAATCTTCGCCAGGGGCTGAGGATCTTCAAACACACGCCAAACGAAGGAAAACCTGCCTGGGAGCGAAGGATCTTTATTTAAAAAATAAAAACAAGTGCGATTTGCCAGCTCCTGCCCACTCCCATTGCATATCCTGTAAATTGGCTAGAAAAACCTTGATTTCTGCAAAACTCAGAGTGGTTCAGAGTTTGACCCAGTTTTGGAGATGAGGTACTTGTCTCAGATACCAGATCAAGATCTAGATTGCTACCAGATCTTGGATTCTGGTTTAGGGTCAATTGTATTTGAATGGCCAAAGGCAAATGCTTCAATAATATTGTGGCCTTAATTTTTTTCCCTTTTTTTTTTTTTTTTGGTAATTTAATTAGGAGCTTGATCTGGTTTTGGGGCAGGACACAAAGTGGATTACAGGAGCAGCTGGCTCTTTAATTAGGGCCCTTTATCTTCTGTTAAAGTTTAACCTTTCCCTGCAGAGAGAGGGATGGAGCTCCAGCGGTGGGTCTTTGTGCGCGGTGTCGGGTCAGCCAGGTACGCGCGAGGTTGCGTGACTGGGAATACTCTCATCTTACTGGAACCTTGCTGCAGGCATCCCAAAGTACCAACTGGCAACTGTGTCACACGGCTATTTATAGAGACCGGGAACTAGAGGGTAAATATTTATTTAGATTCCGATGCTTAATCTGCTCCTGGCTGATTGTGCGGAAAGCCTGAGCCCCCGCGCTTTCTGCAGCAATTTATAACCGGAGTCTTCATCCTCTCCTTCTCCCGACACCTCCATACACATTCCCCAGGATTAATTCTGCGGCAAACGGGCACAGCCTGGGTTCGGACCCCCCGGCACCTTCTGCTCCCGACCATCCTCCTCCCCCATTTTAACCGGCCGGCGTTCAGAGGGAGGAAACGCAGATGCGGGCAGCCAGGGCGCCTGAAGGGTAACGGCACGAAGCTGTCGCTGCTCTGCGGGAATGACAGACTCGTTGGCGATGACGTGGGCTGGGACAGAGCAGCGGACGGGAGCTGCGGAGTCACTGGGATTCATCGCTAAGCTGGCTGAACCGTGGCGGCGGTGCGGCTCTGCAGGCTGCCGAGGCAGAGCCACCCCCACTGTAAAGCCACCCCCGTCACACCGCAGAGCCCTACAGTAACCATAAACCCTCCCACTGTCGTCCGTCCCCCCTTTCTCAACCAGAACAACAGAAACAGATCGAGGGTGGGGGCAGGGAAACTGGAAGGATGCTCCATGTCCATCAGCAAGGACCAATGGAGACAACATCTCCGTGGGTGGGACCCCACGGCAGCCACCGGGGGCTGCCCTGGGCTCGCTGCCCCCCACCACAACCAGTGACCAAGAGACTGGGGCTCCCAGGGGAGGCTCCCCCAGCCCCAAAAGCGAGGGCTGCAGTGATCAGTGCTGGAGGTGGGAAGGCATCAGCAGAAGCGGCTGCAGGTGAGGGGGACCTGGGGACCATTATCACAGGTGGGGGTGTCCGTGCCTATTAGTGAGATGAGCTCATTAACACTGTGCACAGTCCCAGCTGTGGGAGTGGTGTTAAAGCAGCCTGTTCCCCATCATCACCTGCTTCTTTGCCCATTACAGGCCCTGCAGCACCAGTAGGAACGGTGGGGGGGAAGCTGCTATCCAGACTGGTCCTGCGTGGGGTGAAAAGTCAGGTAAGTGGGGTGAAAAGTGGGATGAAAAGTAGGAGGACTGTCTCTGAGTGAAGGAGAGCGGTGTGGGGAAGGGAGGGCGGCTCAGCACGAGGTCAGGTCCTGTCTCGGTGTGTGAGAAGAGCCGTGAGTGCGGCAGCCCGGGGACGTGGGCTGGTGTTTGGGGAGGGGAGCCCGGGACAGCGGCTGTTGCAGGAGCCCCGGTTTCCCATCCTCGTGCCAGCCCTTGTTCCGCTGAGCAATGCGAGTTCTCTGTGCGGGCAGCCGGGGCTGTTGGCTCGCAGGCGGTATCGCTGTCATCCCCATACAGGAAAGCGGTAGCGTCTCCCCATCTCATACGTCTGGGGCTTTTCTGACAAGAACGTGCATTTCCAGTTGCTGGTGCCTTTTATGGCAGCTGAGGATCCTGTTGCACTCATCTGAAATGGATTTATTTTTTTTTCCCTTTGCGATTTCCTATCCTTATTGTCTCCTGCTAGGGAGGTGTGGACGCAGCAGAGAGAAAAAGCCTGAGCTTGTGGGCAGGTCGAGCAGCTGCTCAGAGCGCAGATCGCTTGCTTTGAGCGGGGGTGAGACTTTCCTTCCAACCCGTATGATTCAGTGAACAATCCTCTCCTTGCGAACAGCCACGGCAGAGCCTTCTCCTCATCCTCTGCCATTGTTTCCCTCTCCTTCAGCCCTGCAGCGTTTGCTGTAAAGGCGCTATTTCTCAGGGGGGGCAAAGCAAGCTTCTGCAGCAGATTTCTCTGCCTATCTAGCTTTTCATGCTAGAAAAAGCGCAAGAAGGTCCTCTATCCCTAAACTAATGGGGTGACTGAGACTAAAGAGCTTGTGCCAGTTTATGCAGGGGAACCCGCAATGCAACCAGAGCACCCCGCAAAGGAGTACGGCTTCTGGAAGAAAACCCTCAACACCGCCAGGAAAAGAGTTTGCATTGCATGTACCACTTTTATTTTCACATATATATATATATTACATCCTTTTAAAACAGAATATTTGTGAAAGAAATGATTATTTATTTTTCTTTTTTTCAGGTAAAAGCAACCCACCGCGTTCCACACAGTCCCTTTGCCTGCCACCTAAAGATGCCCCGCACTGGGGAAAGGCTTGGCCCACAGGCAAAGCTCGTTCCCCATCTCCCTGCTGCTACCGGGACAACCTGGAGTCTTCCTCTCCTCCTCCCCCCGGGAAGGAAAAGGTATTTGTCAGTCCATCCCCTCCAGAGTCAGTGCAAAGCATGCTTTACTGCTCCATCATATACCCCATCCCCTTCCCCCAGTGCTGGGAGAGACTGGGGCGTCCTGGAGGGATGGGGACAGGAGGTGGGGAAGGAGCTGTGTGAGACGCCGCGCACATTGATACTGTGAAAAAGGTAAGGAAGAACCAGAACGAACAGTGATAGTGTGGTTTCAAGTATATGTGTAAAACCCATCACACAGAGCTTCACAGAAGGTTGCCACCAATCCTGGCCATGAAGAGACTGGTCGCTCTGGGGAGCGCTGGCCCCTGCGGCACCCAGGTTTGGCTCGCGGTGTGAGGAATGGCGGGAAGGGAGAGGTGGTTCTGAGAAGCAAACCAATAGCTGAGGCAGATTCCTCCATCCAGAAGGAAAGAGCTGGGGGAGGGGGGCAGTGAAACGTGCTCTCAAATGGGCTCAGGGAAGGAGACTCCTCCTGCAGACTCGCACCCGCTGTAACCTTCTGAATGAAGTTCCTCCGCCTGCCCGCCCCAACACGCACGCTTCTGCCTGAACTTCGAGTTTTCTGTCCAGACAACTCCCTGTGCTACATTCCCTCAACGCCTGCCCTGGGACAGCCTCTTGCAGAAAGAAATCCGCACCGAAAGAAACCCCTCTTTCCTCTCTGCACCCCGTGGTACGTCGGGAGCCAGCGGAGGGGCACAAGGCACCACGGTGCAGAGCTCATGGCTGCGATCAGCCCTCGCTCTCTCCCACCTACGGTTCCTCCAGCCCCAGGACCGGCACCGTCACCTGCACAACCTGTGCCCCTCTTTGCTTCTCCTGAGGTGCACCTCAGCCTTCACTGAGCACTGTGATGCTGAACCCACCCCATCTGTTGCTCTTGGGGCCGGGTGGAGAAGGGAAACAGCACAAGCCTGGCTTTGGTTCCTCTCCCCACCCAGCGCAGGGGTGGGCAGCCCATACTGGTACCAGCTAAGCTGTGAGCATCAAAGAGAGCCGGTCCTTCCTCGGACGCAGCCCCAGCTCGGGTCTCTGACGCCAGAAGAACGGCGTGTTCGCTCAGCAGCTCTCCCCCAAACCCTGCCGTGATTTGGACAGCATTGCTTTGAAGGGGGGTGAGATTTTCCTTCCAACCCATATGATTCAGTGGACAATCCTCTCCGTGCGAACAGCCACGGCAGAGCCTTCATCTCACCCTCTGCCTTCATTTCCCAGTTGAGGGCTCCCCACCTCTGTTTCCCTCGCTCACCGGGGGCAGAAGCCCAAGCCCAGGCCGTGGTGCCCGGGAGCACCGTGGTGGTTAGGAAGGTAGGGGCAGGGAGAGCCCGCTGGTCAGCGCGTCGGACGGGCTCGCTTTCGTACGAGCTACAGTACCTGACTGGGTTGGTGGTTAAACAAAGTTCACACTGGTTGTAGTTGCTCAGGGCTTTATCCCTGAGGAATAAAGTGGCTCATTGAGCTCTGTAAGGAAAGTTTGGGGTTATTCTGAGAATGTAGTTTTATCTAGAGCTCTTACTTCTGCAGCAGAGATGTACTTTTTTGTTTAAAAAAACCCAACCAAACAAAAAAAAAAACCCACCAAAAAGAAATGGCTCCCGGCAGTGCCAGTCCCAGAGCAAAAGCCTTCTGCATATAGTCAAGGTGGCCCGTGGTACCGTGTCCGGGCCCCCTGCCCAAACTCCACCGAGTGGGGCTTCGAGGTAGATACTGCTGCGGCTCTCCAGAGAGCCCACCAGCCCTCCAAAGACCGTCAGCCTCTGGGGAGGGCCGCCCCCGACTCTTCTTGGTCTGCTTCGAGCCCAGCAAATCCAGCCCTGCTGTCACCCGTTCCTGCCCCTACAAAGCACTCGCGCTTTCCCCCATAGCAGCCCAGTACAAACCAGTGATGCCCGCCGCTGCTGTGGGGCAGAGCGCAGTGCACACCCGCAGCTCGGGGTGTGCGGACCACAGCTGATGGGTACGGGGGTCACTTGGGCAAAGAGGGGGGACCTGGAACAGGGGGGGTTCCCCTTCTGAGGGTGCTCAGCCCCTCTCTGCCCTCGGAGCCCGCACCCCGGCAGCCGTGCCTGCGATGCTGTTGCCATCCAGTGACAGGACACAGTACTACAGACCAGTCACCCATTCACCCTCCCAGTTCAAGCTTTTTTTCCACTTAGTAAGTGGTGTCAGGAAGGGCAGGAGAGGCGAGAGCAGAGTGAGATTGTACGCTGATAACCTGAGACGACCCTTCCCGCAAATCCCCTGAGAAAACAGATAAAATGGAAACTTTCCTTTGCTACAGCACCTATTTTAAAAGTTCCCTTCTCTGTCCCGGTATCGCAGACTCTACTAAGGCTTCATCATCTATCGTAAAGCTGAAAATTATTCTTTAGTTAACATCTGCTGGCCTTACAGCTGAATTTGGTTTGCAAGGTGAAACACTGTATCTGGAAGATGAGAACAAATTAGAAGCAGCATGGCTTTTCGTACACAGAAAAGTTCTTTCTAATGGGTTAGAGTTCTTGGAGCGTGTGGGTGAAGTAGTGAATAAAAACTGATGTACTGTTTTCTTTCCAAGGACCTCTGAAAAAGTCCTGCTGGAGACACAACCAAACCAAACAACAAACCCTAGAGGACAGTGACATGTCAATGAGAAAAGGAGAATAACAATTAGTAGTTCATTTTTGTCGTGGCAAAAAAGCTCCATCTGGTGGTGTTTGCACCCAGAAAAGAAGGAAAGGTGTGGGGCGGGGAAACTGTGGATGACACTAAGTTGGTCAGACTGGCTCACGTCAGAGAAGAGTCCCGAGATCTCACGATCTGCTCAGGACGAGTGAACAGGTGGGACGATGGTACATGAAGTTGTGTGTGGATAAACGCAGAGAAATACACCCGCGCGGGGGTAAAGCGGCTCGGGTGGACGTTCAGCTGCGCAAAGAGTCAGCACGGCTGTGACACCCGAGCACGGATGCTCCGCTGCAGATTTGTGCTCCTCAGCACAGATAAACCTAATAAAGCAACCAAACCAGAGCTATATAGCAGAGGAATATTATAGCAAATATTTTAATGCCTTTCTATTAAGCACAGTCCAGGGCACTCCACCAGGGAAAGGGAAACCGCAGAAAGAGTCAGGGTTGAAATTTTAAGCACAGAAAGACCCTGCTATGGAAACAGGCTGAAAGGTTTGCTATTCTTATGTTAAAAGAGGCAGGAACAGGAGGGATGTGAGTGTTATAAAATTATGGCAGGTCCTGCAAAGCCTCTGCAGCTGCGAGGAGAGAGGGTGTACGGTGTCCTGTCCCTCTGCTGGGACAGCACTGGGCTTAAACTGCAGCAAGGGACAGGCGTGGAGGAAAAAAAAAAAAAATCTATCTGAAGGTAAAGATTAAGGTAGGAATCAGTGATGTGGGGAGGCAACACTGGAGGGTTTTAAAAACAGCTTAGACAGATGTCTGCCAGGAACGGCTTTGTTACCGGGGGGCAGATGAGCTGCTCTCAAGACCTCACTGACCCTCCTCGGGCTCTGCCGGTGGCCGCCGCAGCGGGTGACAGCAGGCAGGGCTGCGGGCGAGCTGGGCTCTGCCCCGCTTTGGAGATCCCCATCCCACCGAGACGAGTCGGAGCACTGTCACTTGTCCCCCAGCCCGTTTGGCAGGAGCAACCCCAGGCGAGTTCCCTGCTCCAGCCCCAGAGGGCAGGAGGGCTCAGCCTCACCAGGGCTATGATTTTGCTCTTCCCGTTGTCCCGGGCTCCAGCCCAGAAGGGCTCTGCGTTGGGAGAGGAGCCCAGACACAGGACCACTGCACGCGTCCTACCTCCGAGGTCCCACTGGCTCTGTCCCTGACCTGGCTGACCTGAGATGGGAGATGCTGGAATGGGGTTAGTTTGGCTCAGACCCAGTCACAGTTTCAAGCCTTACAGAGTCACCTGGAGTAAAAAGCTAAACCGTGCAGTCCACGCTGGGACTCTCCCCCTGTTTCGCAAAATCAGATTCCGGATGGGAGAGTGCAGCCTGCTTCCCTCCCTCCCCCAAAAATCACACTCAGGCATTAATCATGAACGGAACGAGGTGAAATCACTTCCCAAAGACACCGTGCCCGGCGGGGGCTGGGCTCTGCTCTCCGGGCAGCTATAAAACACTGCAGCCCTGTGCTCAACCAGGTCATGCCTGTACCATCCCGGCCGGCCGGGCGCGGGGGGCACAGAGCTGTTGCAGGGATGGGATGCATCTCCAGTGCCTCCCACTGAGAGCAAGGCAGACCGACTGGTCCCACCCAGGCTGCTCGTTTGCCAGCACCCAAGTCTATTAAATGGAAGTCCCCAGCAGGACCGGAGGGAGGGCAGGCGGGTGGGCTGCCCGCACCGACCATTCCTCACCCCGCAGCTTTTTAGTGTTTGGGAACCCGCTGGTGCTCCCTAGCTCTGCTGGCGGGCAGCCTTTGGGCTCCCGGAGGTGGTGGGGGGGGGA
>NW_009649114.1:2905279-2905755 GCF_000708025.1 Charadrius vociferus
AGATGATGAGTCGGCAGCGTGTTTCTTTAGAAAGGGGTAGGGATGCTTGTTAAAAGGAAGGAGAAGGCTCAATTAATCAGCTCGGGAAGAGAGGGAAGGTGAAAGTGAGCCCCACATGGGCTTTCTACTGCTGGTTGCCCCTCCGGTGACTTACAGACAATTGCAGTGACCAAAGCTGCAATCCCTCCTCAAGTGCAGGGATGGTTCGGACTAGAGCCCTTAGCAAAGGGGGAGCTCTGCACCCGCCCCAAGGACTGGACAAGACCCACACACACACGCGCGTGCACACACACACACACACACTCTGGCATTATTACAATAATGCACTTGTTCCTCCAGACTCTGGAGGAGCCTGTTCTCCCGCCTCGCTGCTGCGTGCCAGGACCGTCACAGCAGCGTTCTGTCCCTGGCAGCTAAGTGAGGCATAAAACAGACGACAAAGTCGAACCTTCCCCTCCCCACCCCCCCTGCCCCCC
>NW_009649114.1:2905883-2920909 GCF_000708025.1 Charadrius vociferus
TTTGAGAGCGAGCTTGGCCGGACCCCCCCAGCCTCTGCCCCCGTAGCAATCAGGGCCTGAAGAAGCGTCGTACCACTAAATGCCCCACCATGACCAGGGTCACCACCACCAGCATGTACTTCATGTAAACATTGTCCAGCTCGAGCGCAGCCACCTAACGGGAAACAGAGAATAACCAGAGGGTGTTAGATCTGCCTGGGCCGGCTCGCTGCTCTGCCTGCGCCCGGGTCACCCCACCAGCCGCAGCAGTGCCATAGTCCCCAGGGCTGCACCTTCCACCGGCCGGAGCACGTCTGCCTCCCCTCGCCCCCAAATCCCCCCCCGGAACAACCCTGCGCTCCCGCCGGCTCACCCATCCTCCCTGCTGGGCGATCCATTGGGCGATGCGGTTCCGGAGCATGAACTCGGCGACGTAGCGAGCGATGCGGCAGAGGAAACCCGGTATGCCGTGCTGATAGACGTGGATGGCCATGCGGTAGCCAAAGCCCAGCAGCGCAATCACCCGGCCCCAATTAATGCCGCTCTCGAACAAGCTGAAACAAAGCCGATGGTCATTTTAAATCTCTGCCATGGCTGGCTCAGACCTCCCTAGTCTCTGCATCCCGGGTTGCGGGCTCTGGAGCAGCGCTGGTTGCGGAGCAGGGCTGGGGATGCTGCACTTGTCCTCGAGGCGCATCCCAGCCACGCAGACAACCTAGTCACTTTGTGGCTAAGCGACACGTGGCCTCCATTGGAAAGCACACCAAGAGGTGCTTTCAGAGCACAACAAACGTGGTCTCGGTCACAGCAGCTGTTGGCCTCAGCCAGGGGGGTGAGGGATGTCCAAGGGAAAAGGAAATTGCCAAATCCTGCCTACACAGCTACAGGCTCTGAATCGCTGGAGTGGAAGCTTTGATATAGAATTGTAAAATGGTTTGGGTTGGAAGGGACCTTAAAGATCATCTAGTCCAACGCCCCCCCACCCCGGGCAGGGACACCTCCCACCAGCCCAGGTTGCTCCAAGCCCTGTCCAACCTGGTGTGGTGGTTGTTGACCTGCCACTCTCCGGCCCGTCCTGCCTTTCCCTCACATCTCCCCCCAGACGCAGGACGCAGCGGCTGCCCGGAGGGCCTGTGCTTTCTTGGCCAACGTTATTGACCAGGGTAAGCTGGAGGTGGTGGTGGTTGAAGCCGTCAGGCTGCAGCAAGACCTCCACGTGCCAACAGGAGCAGGAACTGCCACCCACCTGTCCCAAAGCATCCCTTGCCTGTGCCTGGAGGTCAGGAAGTTTAAATCTAAGCAAAAAGCAAGTTAGGACAGGATTTTCCCTTTTCCTGCATAGGCAAACCTCTCCAAGACCAAAACCTGATCTACTCTTGCCTTAGACTGATACTCCCAAGGGCTGGGGGGGCTCCAAAATGTGCCCAGTCAATGCTTCTGCCCCAATCCAGGTTTTGGTTGCTGTGGGCACAAACTGCATCACTGTCTGCAGGTCTGGCACTGATTTCTCTAGACCAGTTTTTGAAGTTGGTGGTTTTTTTCTTGGTTTTCAGCAAGGCAAGCAAGAAGGAAAAAAAGGGTAAAGATAAAAAGAGCAGACTCCGTCCCTGTGTTTTAATCTTGTGCCCTGTTTTTAGACTGGATATTAGGAAGAATTTCTTTACTGGAAGGGTCATCAGGCACTGGAACGCGTTACCCAGGGCAGTGGTGGAGTCCCCATCGCTGGAGGTATTTAAGGGTCGTGTAGATATAGCGCTCAGGGACATGGGTTAGTGGTGGGTCGTCAGTGTCAGGTTAATGATCGGACTAGATGATCTTACAGGGCTTTTCCTATCTAGGAGATTGTGTGATTCTGTTCCTGGTGGTCCCTGTCTGCAGAGACGAAGGGAACTGTCTTCTCTGCAGAACCTTGGCGTGGAGCTGCCACCACGCAGGCGGCAGAGGGAGAGGGAAGTTAGAGCCCGTGAAGGGACAACAGAGAAACAGGTAGCACAAAGGGAGAGACAGAGGTTAATTTACCTGTTTGCGGCGCGTTAACCGCCTCAGGCTGGCAAAGTGGTGAAAACAGCGCAGCAGTGGCTTCCCGAGGAGAGGGGAGCAGGAAGAGGATAGAAGAAGAGGCAGTTAGACAACAAACACCGAGCGGAGGGTGCACGGGGACGGGGCTGCGCCGGAGCCAGGCATGGTCGGAGGATCAATGGGAGCCTGGGACCTGGGGACCCAGACATCCCGGCGTCTTTCCTGGCACTGCCAGAAGTCTTCTGCATGACCCTGGGCAACCATGTAATGTGCCTAGTGTCTTGGTTTACCTACAGACAGAGCGTGGTGAGGACTGAACCCCTTGACGGCCACCTCGATCCAAGGCTGTACCTCAGGCAATCAGGGCAGTAAGTTGGCCACGTGTTTGCCTTCGCTCTTCGCCCTGTTGCTGTGCTCGGAGTTGGGGGCGCATCGCCTGCGCAGCTCTGTGGAGCATCCCCCATCCTGTGTCAGTCCGATCCCGTTCCACGTGGACCGCGCCAAGGGCAGCGAGTGCTTGCCCGGCCCCGCAGCTGCCTGCGCTGTGTGCCTCTGACACCCTCACTCATCGGGGCTTCCCAGCTCTCGAGCAAGCAGCAGTGGGACCAGCAGCAGGTCTGCCTTGGTCCAGGGCTGGTTGCAGCCCTGGAGAGGAGCTGGGACATTCGCTTGGCTACTGATGCACGGGCCACCCTTCCCAAGCACGTCCCCCAAACTTTTTGACCTCGGTCAGCTTGTGCAAGGACCGCGAGATGATTGTCAGGTGAAGACTGTGCAGACAGCATGCAAGAGGAAGAGCAGACAGGCAGAAAACACAGGAACCATCAAGGTGAGCTTGTTGGGACCTCAACCCAGGGACGGTGGGTGAAGGTTGGATGGACAGGGTCTGTGTGCTGGGGCAGAGCTGGGCAGGCAGCTGCACCGGGGTCGGGGCAAGGGTTTAACTGGTGGCATTGCACCCCGTTTGACCTCTCCTTCCCTGGTCGTCTCCAGGAGAAGGCATCCAGCCTACGCTGAGGGAGCCCGTGGTCTTACCTGGAGGCTATTCTGGTGAAGTGCTCATAGGCGTTCTCCTTGGTGGGCTGCAAGGATTTCAGCATGTTGCGAAACTCTGCGTCGTACCGCTCGTTAATGTCGTCACCGATGATGGCCAGGCGCCTTCCCACCTGGCTCCCAGTGCTGCTGAGAGGGAAGACGGCGTTACGGACAGGTCAGCAGGACGGAGGGGTGGGTCTGTAATGGAGCCTGGCTCGGGATGGGGTCGAGGGACGTGCATGCGGTTGGTATCAGTTTTACCTGCCCAGCTCCTCCTCGATCTCCACGATCTCTGGGTCCATGGGCACCTCCTCTCCTCTCTCCTCTCTCTCCTGTTGGTAGCGGTAGAAGGCATAGCTCCGAAACACCACTTCTGTCTCCTCCACCACCTGGTCTTCTAAGAGAGACAAGCGGAAGAAAAGTCAAGGGAGCAGCTCGTCTCCCCCCTTTGCCAAGTGGAAAGAGACCATTCCTTCATTTTCAGCCTAAATTTATGCTGTCTGTATTAACTCTGGCCCTTTGCAGTAAAACGAAAAGAATCCAACAAAAATTAGTTCTGAGGAAAATAATTTTGAAGCCAGTCTTTGTTCTTAGGGGCACAGGCCCACCTTTTGAATCCATTTTTGGCAAGAGACAGCTCCGGGACTGTCACAACACAAACCAGATGTTCAAGCGCTTGCGCTTGGCAGCTCTCTCCGCGCCACAGCCCCTCTCGGTAAGGGCATTGCTCAGCACAAACAAGTTCAGGAATCTCAGATCCGAACCCAAACTGGAAGCAAAGCTCCGTCTCGCGCTGCCCATCGACCCTCAGCCACCAATCTCATTTTTCAGTGTCACAGACGATCGCGCCCTTGCACGGCGTCAGCAATGACGCGGAGAGCAAAAGTTAGATTAGTTGTTTGAGTATAATTCCTTGCTGATTCTGTCGCACATCACTGGTCTCCCGTACGCCCACCGGCCCGGCAGTGGTGATGCCGGGGCTGGGTTTGCAACACCTGCCGGTGCTGCTGGCAGCAACAGAAAGGAGAAGAAATTTTGAATAACTCATAAACCCTAACCCAGATTGGTGACTCGCCATCCTGCGCTCGAAAGCGGATAAACACCCAGGGGAGAAGTCGGAACTGACCGCCTGCTCCAGCACCCCCGTCGCCGCCGGGCGAGGGGAGGCACCCAAATCCCCCGCTTCGCTGACAAATACCCGTGGAGGCAATAAGCCCGTTGCACGGGGAGCAGGAGGCTGTCGTGGGGGGAGGTTTCGGGTGCCACAGCTTCCTTCCTTCCCTCGCTCTCGTAAACAAGCAGGGCTCGGCACGGCAGGTATTCAGGGTTCGGCAGGGGAACGCGGCCGTGCGGTAACGTCACCCGGCCCCGACAGCACGTGAAAACCGACCGGGCTCCGTGCGGGCGGGAAGCGAGACAGAAACAGCCAGCGTCGATAAGCGCCTGCCTCTCTGAGAACGGCTCAGCTCCAGACCCCCACAGCACGTCCCCTGTCCCCACGCTGCTCGGGGAAGAGCAAGGGTCTGGCCGTGGCCGGGACCTGCCCCCTCGGGAGCAGGGAGCCCCCGGCGAGGCGTTTCAGTCCCGTCGGTCCCACGGTGACCGATACCTTATCACACGCGTTACATTGGTCCTGGGGAAAGTACCCGGTCTGTCACGGGATGTCTCTGATTAGAGCTCGGTTTCAGCTGGCTCGAAAAGCAATCCGGGCTGGAGCACCGGTTCCCAAACAGCCCAGCGGAGCCCTCCCCGCTGGCTCTGAGGTCCTGCTAACACAGTTCTGCCTGGTTTATTTCCTAAGATGCAAAATTCATAGGGGATGGAAACGGTACGGATGGATCAGAGCGCTGCTGCTTTGACAAGGGTATCACCCTTCAGGGTGGACATTCACAGAGGTTAAGTGAGGAGCAAAGCTCAGGTCAATGGGCGACCCGGGGGGATGTCAGACGCGCAGGACCCTGCGGACCTGTGGCTTTAGGTGACCGTCCTGCCAGGCGTGCTGCTGACCGGCGGCAGGTCGGCACATCTGCACCACCAACGCCGTCTACAGTGGTTAACACTGCAGCCAACCCCGCTAAAACCCTTTCCCAGTATATCCCAGTATATCCACCTGCCAGCACGGCCAATGCTATTCTCCGGCCACTGGAAATTGCGTTTCCAATGTGGAGATGCTCCTGCCCGAGGGCTGGGATGTGAGGACCTGGCCTGGTGGACACAACTGTCCTGGCAACACCGCTCCATAAAACCTCCTATCCAGGTCTCCAAAACATGCCACACCGCTCCTCGCAGAGTTTTTCTGGATGGTCACATCCATGTGGCCCACGTGGGGCTCCGGGGAGATGGGTCCAGTGCTGGATGGGGTGTGGGGCAGGAAGAGGACCTGGCGTGAGGAGACTCAGGTTACGTGGAGTTCAGGTTGGGTAAATAAAGGTGAAGGGAAATGACGAGCCCTGGTTGCTGTGTTTTCAGGGGATTGTTTTTTCTTTTGCGGGAAGGGGTTTATTTGGCGGTAAAGAAATCCCACCTCCCAGAGGAGCCGGGGGAGCCCATGACCGCTCCACCGAGAGCCCGAAAACGAAACTGACTGACTCACAGTTTCAGCGAGAGGCCGGGTAAACACTGCGAGGACAAAAGAGGAAATAAGTGTACCAAAAAATTCCCTGCTTTTAATTACCCCAGGCGCTATTTTTAGTAACACAAGGACAGGAGAACACGCATCTTTTTTTTCCCCCCAGGTGCAAACCTACTGGGACCATCTCTGGGTCTCTCCCAGTCAAAGGGAGAGGATGTGGATCAAGATTTGCCTTGTGGACTCCCAGTACCAGCAGCAGAGAGGGGGGAGAGCAGTTTGGAGCCCCTCTGGGATCTTTGGGCTCCGTGTGGGATCGTCGGGGCCGCTTTAAGGGGCTGTGAACCCCCACACTGCAAGGGAGGACCTGCTCCGCTTCTGCTTTACGGAGCAGCAACCCTGTCATCCTCAGTCCCACGCTCACCCTCAGCATCTACACCAGACCTACCCCAACCACAGCCTCTTGCCTGGATCCACCCCGTAGACAACGTTGACCGGACCCCAGCCAGTCTCAAACACGCCACATCTGCATTTCTGTGCGAGGTCCTTCATTTCTCACTGTTCCCATCTCCCAGAGAGCAGCTGTGCTACGGCTCAAAACTGGCAGGTCTCACCAAAGTTATCCGTCAGACCTTGTTACAACTCAATAGCGCTGCTACAGACTGTGATAGTGACAGACGCAACCTGGCAGCATCCCTTTCGAGCTCAGGAGACAGGCAGTAAGTGCGCTGAGAGGTGCATCTCTTTGCACAGAGGGAGATATCCAGCCTGGAAACAGCAACAGGCTCTGAAGAGAGCAAACAGCTCCGGTCTCCGGAGATTTCTGCCTCGAGGGGAAGCTCAGCTCCACCTCACGGCAGTTGCAATTCAAGCGTGGGATGAGCAGTAGCTGCCTTAATGGATTTGGGTTGGCTTCCACCGGGTAAGGCAGCCCCTTGGGAATCCTATCACCTGCCAACAGCGATGCCACCCAGGATCAGAGGCTGATCAACCTGACCCTGCGTCATGCCGGCATCACCCTGCACAGAGCTTCTAGACAGGGAAATGGAAAACTCCCGTCCCACCCAAAAGAGGAGCAATATTCCATGGGGTTGGACTAGATGATCTCCAGACGTCCTTTCCAACCTTGACCATTCTGTGATTCTCAAACAGCCTCCCCGCAGAGCTAACGGGCAAACGCCCCCGGTTTCAAGACAGAAATTCATCTGTCAATAAGGGAGAGTCTCTGGTCCAGATTCTGGACTGGACCCAAGAAACCTGCTTTAATTCTTACCTTCAGTGGTGTCCCACCAACACACCCAGAGTTACGGGCTCGCGGCAGGGCTGGGGGCTGCAGCAAGGTTTTGCTCTGGCACTTTGCTGCCCATGCTGAGCCCTGTCCCATATCTACCGACCTGCAAAGGGAGGCTGGGCGAGCGCCCCGCGGCATGCCCGAGGTGGGTTTGCATCTCAGCTCTGGCAATGCATCTCCCTCTGCCCCATCAAGGTTCTCATAAAAGATTTTCGGGGGCATCCTTTGCAGGCCAGAACAAAGGAGTCACGAGGCAATTCCATCGCATTTTTCCCAGCACACAGCCATCGGAAGGATGACTTTTTTTTTTCTTTTAAAAACAGAAACCACATACTGATGGGAGATGCAGTTCAATGGGAAGTCCAATACTCTGCGTCTGTGCTGGAGATAGGAACTGCGTGCGAACCAGACAAGAGAAAAGTATGTTTAAATGGTTTTGGTTGCTCTACAGAATGTATGAGAACCCACCCAGGCTTAAACAGGCAGCTCACATTTTTCCTACTCATTTTGCAAGGGGTCTTGGCAATGAAGACATGGAGATGCTCACAGTTGTATGACTACCGTCCTTAAGCAACTCTTTATCAGTTCATGGCTTGCTTCACGTGCAACGTTAAGTCCAGAGCTAAGACAAACAACCGCGGACCAAATCTGACACCTCTCCAGGTACGTTATGTGAGTGTTAAACACACACAGACGGGTGGGACAGCCCGGGTAATCTGAGGAAGAGAACAGTTGCCAATGTGACGCTGCAAACTGTGAGGTGGAGTGGCTGCGCTTTCCAGGCACAGCCCCGGCACCTCGGACATCCTCGCAGAGACTCGCATCCCGTCTCTCTCCGCTTCCCGAGCAGTAATAAGCAGATATAGCGATACATCACCTTTCTCCACAAAGCGCTTCGGGATTCCAGCTAACGTGGTGCGCACGGGAGCTAAGCGTGACCACGTGAATGATATTTTCACCGCGTGGCCTTGCCCCTCTGCAGCGCCGGGGAGCTGGGCTGCGTCTGGCACGGTTCCCTGCGAGCGTGAGGACAGCCACCTCCATGGCTCGTCCCACGGATCTGAGCCTCGATGGGATTACCCAAGCCATTCCTGTGGCTGTGTGCGTGCCCTGGCAGCACAACTGAACGGGGCAGCGCTGCCACCCCCATGATGTAGACGGCAACCGAAGGAGGGTAAGGTTAATTTGCTGAAGTACGAGCCCTGTTCCCTCAGCTCAGCTCAGCATCCTTGGTGCTGCGCCTCCCACCCCTTTGCATGGCTATTTATGAACTAAATTGCTGCTCCTTTTCATTATGTACAGCCGACAGTACGAAGCTCCTGCCTTCATCTACAACACCCTAAGAACACCACAAGCACAAATCGCCGCCCAGCCCAGACAGAAACGGCAGCATCTCCTCCATGCCCAAAGCAACGGCGGTAGAACAAGGACTCAGAATGATCATAGAATCATAGAATGGTTTAGGTTGGAAGGGACCTTGAAGATCATGGAGTTCCAACCCCCCTGGGCAGGGACACCTCCCACCAGCCCAGGTTGCTTGATGCTCAAGCAAACCCCAGAGCAGCAGGTAAATCTCTTCGCTCCCTACCGCATCCAAAGATAAACAGAGGAAGCGAGCCCTGAAGGAAAACCAGGCTTCATACCTGTTGACAAAAGCCGCCTTCTGCCCCGTAATCCCACCGCACGTCTTGGTGGAAGCTGCACATTTCTGCTTCCACTGGAGTCCATGAGGCTTCTGCCTAAGAGGCGTGCAGAGGTCCCACCTCCAAACTCCAGACGGACCCCTCTGAGTTTTGGGAAGCAGAGGGATGCCGGTACTGCCGGTAAATGTTTGCAAGTGTACAGGAAGCACGACTGTAAAACGGTGTGGTTAGAGCTCAGGGCCCGATCCTCTCACTGGTTTTCACATCAGCATCTCATTGGCCTCAACAGGAAATCAGCATATGTAAACAACTGCTCTTATTTATTTATTTTCATACCTTGTAGACTTTGGTAAGGGAAGGACAGGGTGTTTTTGCTCCCAATGTATTCATGCAGGATCTAGCACGAACGGGACTCTGAGGTGGAGAGGAGTCCAGGCAATACCAGCGTATAAATAACATTATCAGGCCAATAAACCAGCTCTGAGCTGGCGCTCAGCTCCAACACAGAGACAGTTAGGGATAGCTTCTAATCTCCATTATTGACAGAGCTGCAGTGACTCAGCCTTATTTACAAGTCCACCTGCAAAACAGGTTAAGAAGTCACCCGTGTTTAACAGCTTTCTATGCAGCAGCATTTTATCATTTTGGGATGAAACAGGAGCTGAGGTTTTTCCCAGGTTCCTTTCGGCCCCGTTCCCAGTTTCACCCATTAGTGTGAAACGCAATTACACAGTCTGCTGGGTTCGGCACACACCAGAAACGGACTGAACCGCTTCTGTGAGCGTGAGCCGTAATTTTTCATCGCTGCTATGTCACGGCACCACCGGAGGCCTGACTCCATCCAGCGGCCGACGCAGCAAGACTGAAACCAACCGTTTGAGACCAGGCGCTGCTCGCCAAGGCAGGTTTTTCTGTGCGTTTTAAGCATCAAACACCTTTTGCTCGCGTGTTCTTGGGGAAGGGAAAGTAAATGACACCAGGAACCAGCCTCACATCTCGCAGCCAGCCGGGTGCCCCCGCTACGCCTGCCTGCACGGAGCCGCCAGTGTACCCCAGAGCAGCACCTCCCCGCACGCTGTTTTCTCCGTTCCCTTCGAGCCCCTCCTGCTGCCCACCACGCTCATCCAATGCCAAACATCTCCCAAAAGCATTGACTGCGTGATCTCCCAGTTTGATTCAGCATAACTTTGCGGAACTGATTTGTTATCCCGGTCTTGCAAAGGGCCCTGGGGCTGTGAGAAAACCCCGTCTTTTCAAAGAAAACATAGCAGGGGAGAAGAGAAGAGAGGGAGAAGAGAAGAGAGGGAGAAGAGAAGAGAGGGAGAAGAGAAGAGAAGAGAAGAGAAGAGAAGAGAAGAGAAGAGAAGAGAAGAGAAGAGAAGAGAAGAGAAGAGAAGAGAAGAGAAGAGAAGAGAAGAGAAGAGAAGAGAGGGAGAAGCGAGGGAAGAGAAGAGAAGAGAAGAGAAGAGAAGAGAAGAGAAGAGAAGAGAAGAGAAGAGAAGAGAAGAGAAGAGAAGAGAAGAGAAGAGAAGAGAAGAGAAGAGAAGAGAAGAGAAGAGAAGAGAAGAGAAGAGAAGAGAAGAGAAGAGAAGAGAAGAGAAGAGAAGAGAAGAGAAGAGAAGAGAAGAGAAGAGAAGAGAAGAAGAAGAGAGGGAGAAGAGAGGGAGAAGAGAGGGAGAAGAGAGGGAGAAGAGAAGAGAGGGAGAAGAGAAGAGAGGGAGAAGAGAAGAGAGGGAGAAGAGAAGAGAGGGAGAAGAGAAGAGAGGGAGAAGAGAAGAGAGGGAGAAGAGAAGAGAGGGAGAAGAGAGGGTTGAAAATGCTTCCTCCCCCAAATCTCACAGCAAGCTTTTTACCTGAGTTGCGCTCCTGTGACAGCCTGCGCCCGTTGCTCCCCCGGCGTCCGTGGGCCCTCAGTGGGTCACCGTCGTTCCCTGAGGCCATCGCAGAGAGGTGCTCGGGAGTATCAGCTTTACCTGCAACGACAAGAGACGGTAAGTGACCCAGGTGATGAGCCACCAACGGGGACACCGGAGCCTCGCAGCTCCCTCACCCACCTCCCAGGTCAGCCTTCGGAACCCCCTTTGGCTGAGCCAAGTGCTCAAGAGGAGCGATGCCGCCCGCTTTTACCTCTGCCCGCGACCTGGCTCCTCCCTTCCCCGATTCCCGGCCACATCAGGTCCCTGGGCCAGATTTTTTCTCTCTTCCTGACTCTTCTCAGTAATGTGTTTGTGGAGAGACCGCATCTGGAGTACTGTGTCCAGTTCTGGGCTCCCCAGTTCAAGAAAGACAGGGATCTGCTGGAGAGGGTCCAGCAAAGGGCAACGAAGATGATTAGGGGATTGGAACATCTCTCCTATGGAGAAAGGCTTAGGGACTTGGTTCTCTTTAGTCTAGAGAAAAGAAGATTGAGGGGGGATCTTATTAATACATACAAATACTTAATGGGAGGATGCCAGGGGGATGGGAGCAGTCTTTTTTCAGTGGCGCCCAGTGATAGGACGAGGGGTAATGGGCATAAACTTGAACATAGGAAGTTCCATCTTAACATGAGGAGGAACTTCTTTACTTTGAGGGTAGTGGAGCACTGGCACAGGCTGCCCAGAGAGGTGGTGGAGTCTCCCACTCTGGAGACATTCAAAACCCGCCTGGACGCTGGCCTGTGTAACGTGCTGTAGGTGACCCTGCTCTGGCAGGGGGGTTGGACTAGATGATCTCCAAAGGTCCTGTGTAACGTGCTGTAGGTGACCCTGCTCTGGCAGGGGGGTTGGACTGGATGATCTCCAGAGGTCCCTTCCAACCCTAACAATTCTGTGAATTCTGTGAATTCTGTGAGAGTCATATGCCTGAGGAGGAAAGTCACACAACTCCTTACCACACTTCACCACCTCCCTACCCTTACTGGGAACCCGCCAGCTCTCCTCCGACCCACCCAGCGGGTGCCACGGGATGGGCTCTTGCTCAGCCCAGACAACAGCAGCATCTGCAGTGGCTTCACGCTGGGATGAAAGCAAAATTCACAGCACAAAGGGTTCTACAACTCCCCCGACTGCACCCGGAGAACGTGGCAGGGAGAGGAGCCGTGGGGCTTTGAAACGCTCCCGAAACACTGCTGCCCTGATGGTTCAGAGCGCGGCAGGAGCAAACCGACCCGCGACCGCACTGAGCGATGGCCCCATTTCTCCCAGCAAACACCTCCGACTTGTTTTCCACAACTTCGGCGAGAGATGAGCTCTCTGTTTTCCTACATCTCCTTCCCCCCGTTCTTTGTGTTTCTTATCCTCAGCTCCTCTCAGAATAAGAAAATTCAGTGAGAACCAAACGCAGAGCTCGTAGTGCCCCCGAACTCCACCGGTACCCTGAACCCGGAGCTGTGCTTGAGAGCTCGTCGCAGCCCTCAGCTCCTTTACCCCTCTGCTCGTTGCTCTGCCCTCACCCCCTGGTTTTTGCAGAGAAGGAAGTGAGGCCACGCAGTTACCGTCAGGGTTAGAGAGAGATCGCTGCAGGTCCTGACCTGTTGTTGGCATGCCAGTACATGTTCCCAGGCCAGACTTCTACAGGGCTAAACTGGTGGGTTTTCTGATTTGCACCCGGTCTAAATTCACGAAGACACATCGACAGCCAGCAATTTAAATTGTGGCGTGGGCCAGAATTTTAAACAGCGCTGGTTATGGATAAATAACCACCTATGTCAAGATCCGAAGTGCAAGACATGGTCCAAGCTTATATCTTCACACTAAAGATTATTCAGATGAAAAAATAAACTGAGACCATAAAGGGTAGTGTAAAGTACAGCCTGCGGCCAAGGTGGGGATGGGGGGCTGGAAATGCAGAGCTTATCAGCCTGGCTTAGAAAGCCATCGGGTATTTGCATAGCTGCGTTCAGGGAGCCTGAGCTGCGGTGACACACAGATGGAGATGCTGTTTTTTCCTATGCCCCTCCGAGGACAGGATTTCCCTTTTCCTCCCCAACCTCAAACGTCCCCATCCAAGGAAAAGCTGAAAACGCGATGAGGATCAGCAGTTGGGACTGAGGGTAAAGCAGGGAGGAGAGCTGGCTCCCGCTTGCCCAGATCAGCAGAGACCGAGCTGCTCCAGAGCCTCTCCTCTCTTTGCTCTTCTCTGCTCTGGGACGTGGTGGAGGGAGCTCAGGGCGTCCTTGGAGCTGATGCTCGTGGCCCCGTCCCCTCCTCCACAGAGGAAACCCTCCTGTGCTTCCTCCGCCGCCATCCCCAGCCCTCCTCGGGCACTGAGCAAGGCTACAGCTCCAGCCCACCTTGCACGGGAAGGGAAGCAGGACCAGACATGGGGCGGCTCTCTGGAGCGCGTGGGTAAGCGAAGCAGTATGGATTTCTACCGCACTTCACGCTGTTACAACCCGAGGATGCACCGAGCGCTGGGGAGGATGGGGACGCATCCAGCCAAAGAGTTCAGCTGCCTCTGGAGCTTTTACGGTTTGGTCTATGGGCGCAACCGGCTGTGTTCCACATCACCCCACTGCCGCTGAGCCAGACCTCAGCCACAAAGAAGAGGGAATTTCTGACGCAGACCTGACCGCTGAGTATGAAGGATGGCTGGTGAGCACAGGAGTGCAGTGCCCAAGAAGCAGCCGACTCGTGATTCTTCACGTTTGCCATCTGGCAAACCCTTAGGAAGCGGCAGGCTGCCACTGCTGCCATCGCTTAAGAGGAACTTTCATTTTCAGTTTCCTTCTCAATATAGTTTCTTGCAGCGCTTTCTTCTCTTGCAACACGGGACACCGCAGCCCTTTTGCACACATGCACATCTGGGACCAGCAGTTACGTCCCCGTCCGCACGTTGCCGCTCCGCAACCTGCTCCCCGGGGAGGACCCTGAACTCCCACTTCTGCAAACCAAGTGAACGCCCAGGAGAGCTCACTGCCAGTCTCTGCTGGGGGTCAAAGTGCCTCAGACCATCCTCTCTGCTATCAGGAGTGCCGCTGCCCTTATTCCTCCTGCTTCCCAGCCCAACGCCCCTTTGATTTGCCCCGTTCCCCTTTTTTTTTATGAGAAAACCATGCTGAAAGAGAGCAGGGAGGGGTGTGAAGGAGGGTATGACATCCATACACTTAAAGACAGCCCAAAGCTGCAGAAAATGAAGACTCTCCAGGACTTGGGCTCAAGAGACGGTTTGGGGGAAGCTGCAGGTTACTGGAAGGAGTGCCTAATTCTCAGCAGCTGCTAAAAATTCAGCTCCATCCTGACTTTTTGCTTTGCAGGAGGCCACAAAGGGTTAAAAGCAGCAGACAGCACCTAGGATGTGGATTTAGCAACACCTCCAAGATGGCACAGGAGTCTTATCTTTACTAACGAGAACATGCCATGCAAAGAATCACCTTCCTGGAACTCGACAGCCTCCCCTAATAAAAAAAAAAAAAAAAAAAGACCTTTGCCTCAACTGTTTCTCATTTCACCTTCATCTCATTTCCATAAAGGTCTCTGACACATTTTCCTGTGTGCCCTTATGATGTGCTCACTACTGCTCCCAACTTTTCTCTGAAGGAAAGTGCCTGGGTGCAGGGAAGACGGTGGGACTGGCCCAGAGAGGGTGGCAGATTTGCAAGCGGCAGGAGGGGAGAGGATGTGCAGGGGCAGCCATAATCCCTACGAACACTCCTGGCTATGGGGCTCTGCAGTCACCCCCCGACAACGTTATGAAGATCCTGTTCCAGGAAGTGCGTGGAGCATCCTCTGGGACGAGTGTTTCACAGGTCTGGCCCTGGTCCCATGCATGGGAGCGATTCCATCACTCAGTGTGCGGGGCAGCTAACCCTCTCCAGCACAGAGATCCCCCAGGGCTCCCGCGCCTGCTGCCATCCCTGCACGGGCACCGCGGATTCAGCCCCGCTCCTCCCAGCCTGGCCAAGAAGAGCAAACAGGTGAGTTTGCCCAGTTTGGGGTTTACCCACCCAGCACAACACCAGGGTCCAGCTGGCCCACGAGCCACAGACATCGCAGCCCCACAACCCCGTGCACCCACGTCCCGGAGGTCCCCGGTGCGGCTGGGCGGGAAGCTGTGCTGACGAGCCTGCAGCGTCACGCGTGCCATGGCCGTGTCTGAGGTCACAGCCCGCAGTGGGGTGAAATGGATGTCACCCCCGCTCCTCAGCGTGGCACAACGCTTCCCACCCCACAGCTCACACCATCCCGTCTACCCTGAACCCCCACACTGAGCGCTGGCTCGGGGATGCCGAGCGCGCCTGTCATCACCGCGACCTCGCGAGAGGGCGAAAAAAATATATAAATAAACACATTTGGAGGAAATATTATTAAATGAGGAAATATGCCCTCTTTGGGGCAACGATCAGCTCGGAGCGAGACCTTCCAGCTCTGCCCCAGCTATGGCACACACCGGAGCGCTGAGATCCCTTTGCGTACTTTACCCTTGTTCACCGGGCGGTGCAGGATGAGGCCCTGCGGCTCCGCACACCCCTCCCGCCTTGCCGAACTCCCCCGGAGCCCACCGGTACCCC
>NW_009649114.1:2921445-2921781 GCF_000708025.1 Charadrius vociferus
GGTATCGCCTGGCTGTGGTTTTGCTGGGAGTAGGGTTGGGGGCTGCTCTGCCAAGCTCAGTGCTGTAAGGACGGTACGGCACATCACATCCCGGCACATCCCATCCCGCCACCCTGCTCGCCACAGTTCCCCAGGAGTCTTCAGCTTCTGCCTGGATCCCAGTGATTTCATAGAATCACGGAATGGTTTGGGTTGGGAGGGACCTTAAAGACCACCCAGTGCCACCCCCCTGCCCTGGGCAGGGACACCTCCCCCCAGCCCAGGTTGCTCCAAGCCCCGTCCAACCTGGCCTTGAACACCTCCAGGGATGGGGCAGCCACAGCTTCTCGGGGCAAC
>NW_009649114.1:2922041-2924506 GCF_000708025.1 Charadrius vociferus
CAGAGGGGCACAATCCCCCCCTCGCCCTGCTGGCCACGCTGCTGGGGATGCAGCCCGGGGTGCCGGGGGCTTTCTGGGCTGCCAGGGTACATTGCCAGCTCATGCTGAGCTACTCATCACCCAACATCCCCAAGTCCTTCTCCTCAGGGCTGCTCTCCAGCCATTCTCCGCCCAGCCTGGATTTGTCCTTGGGATTGCCCTGACCCACTGCAGGACCTTGCCCTTGGCCGTGTTGAACTTAATGAGGTTCTCACAGGCCCACTTCTCAACCCTGCCAGGTCCCTCTGGATGGCATCCCTTCCCTCCAGCGTGTCGACACAGCTTGGTGTCATCAGCAAACTTGCTGAGGGGTGCACTCCATCCCACCATCCATGTTTCCAACAAAGATGTTAAACAGCTCCGGTCCCAATACTGACCCCTGAGGAACACCACTCGTCTCCATTTTCTGACCTTATTGTTCAGGCTGCGGCACCATAGCACAATGGGGTTGCCCTCTGTCAGGGTGCCCAGCAGGAAGGGCCAGGAGCCTCGTTCAAGTCATTATTGGAGCATTTCTGGTTTCTAGTAGGTAACTTCTATGTTGATCCACCAGAAAAAAAAAAAAGAAAAAAAAAAAAAGAAGTCACTGATGGCAGAGGGGGTTCACACCAAGTGACTCTGGAAACTTGAAATCCATCGAGATTAGGAAAAATCACAGTGGGTGAGATTCGCCCTGGAGAGCAAGATAGCTTCTTCCCTGGAGGCGGCTCTTCGGCTCAGCGAGCTGCCCCAGCTGCTTTTCCTCTCCGTGCTCCTTGGGAGGCTGCCAGGGGCTCCACCATCGGTGCTGAAAAATGGCCGATAAGCAGAAGTTTGGGGCCAGTATAAATGCCTGACTGCTAATGATCAAATCACCTGTCTGTCCAGCGCTGGTCGTGCCCTGGGACGACATGCCCTGGGGGATGCTCCCTGCCCCAGAACCAAACAGAAAGATTTTTTTTTTGAATCCTTGACTGACTTGGCTGAGCTTTGCCGAGGAAAACGGGCGGCTGGGTGCAGAGAGCCCTGCTCTGGCTCCAGAGATGCCCTCTGCCCTTGGAGGTGGGGGCTGCCGGGGACGCGGCCTTGGCAGACCTTTCCGAGGGCGGTAGCTGCATCGACACCAGTGAACAGCAGGTCGTTGTCGGGGTTCGGTTCTGTTCTGCCTCAAACCAGAGCGTTTGTGGAAGGGGAAGCAAAGGATGGCTGCAGTGACTGTGGGGGATGGGAGCCAGGAGAGATGCGCCCTGGTCAGAGGTGGCTTTTGGTGGGGTAAGAGTAACCACGGGGCAGAGGGAGGTGAGGAATGGGCTGATGGGGACTGTCACCATCAGCTTGGCCGCAAGGGATCTGTCTGCCTCCCAGCGTGCGCTCACGGAGAAACTCCTGCTCCTGGGGGGAGGCTCGAGGTCTCTTAATTCTGCACTGAGCCTTGGGGTGAGTTGTGGCGGTGAACGCAGCAATGGTGGCTGTTTAGCTCTGAGTGTCCCTACCTCTGGGTCATCCCAGTGCCCCTGCTGGTCTGTGCTGGTGGTGGCTGTTCTTGCGCACAGCCGATGTGATGGGCCGATGGGTTTTAGGCTGAATACCAGCACAGGCACATTGGGATGTGCTGACTGCTGGAGGATGAATCCTGTGCTTCTCTCCACCACACTACATCAATCCGGGCTGTTCCCGAGTCTCGCCACCGTTTCGGATTCAGCATCCCTTCCTTGGTAGCACCTCGCCAGGCGGCAGCCCTGGTGAGAACTTTTGAGCAAATCTCATCCAAAATCCATCTTCCTTTTCACAAACCGCTTCTCTTCCACTTCAAATACATCGCACAACACCTCTGCGGCACAGCTGGAGAAGAACAGCTGGGAAAGCGGTGATAGGTGAGCACCGGGTGTA
Organism: Charadrius vociferus; assembly: GCF_000708025.1. Taxonomy (NCBI): domain Eukaryota; kingdom Metazoa; phylum Chordata; class Aves; order Charadriiformes; family Charadriidae; genus Charadrius; species Charadrius vociferus. The sequence goes on from NW_009649114.1 coordinate 2,923,950, forward strand.
TATTCGTAGCTGCTTCTAATCACATGGAGCAGCAAAAGTTGTGGAAAATGAGCTGTGCAGGAGGATTGGGCAACTCCTCTGTGTCCCCAGCTGGGAGCTTGTGGGGACTGAGCTGTGGGTGGGCAGTGGGGATGCGAACTGTGATGTGTCTCCAAACGGCTGCTGGAGAGTGTTAAAGGAGGGGGGTGGAACATGTTAGGGATAGAGGGAAATTAGTTTGAAAGCACTAGCTCTGTTATGGGAATGGCCAATATGGACTTCAAGAAATGATGGTGGGTGGCAAGGAAGCATTTAGGAGATCATTTGATGAGAGGTCTAAATCCGGCACGTGGCTCTGCTGGTGCGGAGACAGCCTGCTGTGGGATCGCAGGGGCTTTAAGACGTGTAGGCGACAGGGAAGAAATTCCCGCACTGGCTCCGCGATTGCTGATGCTGATGTGAAATGTTCCCCGCTTTCCACCGGCAGCCCCTTTTGCTGGTGGAAATAGAGAGATGTATTTGCTGGTGGAAGTAAGAAAAAAATGGCAGAGGCAGAGAAGGAGTCTCTGCTTTCGGCA
>NW_009649114.1:2924635-2925822 GCF_000708025.1 Charadrius vociferus
CGTGATGGTTTGGGATGTGGTTGCACCGATTGGTTGATGTAGTGTAAATCCGTGCTGCTGCTGGAAAGGGGGCTGCACTCAGCTGCGCGTCCCCAGCCCTCTCACGCAAGGGGCTGACGTGAAAACACACTTTTTGCAGCGAGGAGGGCTGCGGGCTGTGCTTTGCAGGAGCCGTGCCCTGTGCCGGCCACCGGAGCCCGGCGATGGCAGAGGAAAGGAAACAGGAGGGTGCAGCTGGAGGGTGGGAGAATCTCGGTTTCAACCAGTCATGATGACATGGCAGTTTTAGATGAGGTTTTTTGAGGGGAGGAAAAAAACCCTTCTTGCAGCCGGCAGCTTGTGGGCTCGCTGAGCCAAGGGGGAGCACACATTGGCAGAGCCGCCAGCAGAAAGTGCTCGCGTAGAAGCGAAGCCGGAGTCCTAGCAGCGTGTCCCCGTCAGGGATACGTCACATCAGCGAGAGCGGCTTTACACCAGTGTTACCTGCAGTGACGGCACGGCTCTGACCAGCGCAGGAACATTGCGGGGGAAATCATGCCCCTGCCCGAGATGGTGATCCTGGGAAAATACCCACCGGGAATGTGCCTGCGTGGCCGAGGGAGAAGCGGGTCCTCGAATTTGCTGCTGCTTTGGATCCTGCCCTTATTGTCGTGAATGTATTCTGCTGCGATGGCAAATGCAGACGCCGCTTTTAAAAGCTGTTTGCTCCGTTGCTGCCGGCAGCAGCAGTCATTTCTTTTCTTTCTCTCTTTGCCCGTGGTACGGCGCTGCTGGGGGAGTTCTTGCGTGAAATTTCCGGGCTAGGACAAACTGTGGCAGAGGTGGGAATGCTGCAAGAATGAGTCACTGTGGGTGGAAGGAAGGCTACACCTTTTGGGGCCCCTCTTCTCCCCCAGCTCTGGGCTGTGCTCGCTCTGTCTTCCCCCCACCAGCCCCAGGTTCTGCATCCTTTGCCCCCCTGGCTACCATTTGCCCCCCTGGCTGCCATTTGCCCCCCTCCCCAGCCTCGTCTCGGACACTTGTCACTGTCTCGGTGCGGCAGCTCTGGGTTCTGGGCAGTTGGGGGCCGTTCGGTTCAAATCCAGTTCTGAGCCGTTGGGCCACCGCAGCCCCGATGGATGCCCTGATGGCCACCCGGGCTCCCTGCCGTCCCCCCCCTGCTCCGGCTCCTCAGGGCCTTCTTTGGG
>NW_009649114.1:2925947-2929953 GCF_000708025.1 Charadrius vociferus
GGCGTGACATGGAGCACCAGCGACACGGGGCTGGCTTGTGCCGTGGTGGATGCTCCTGTTGGTAGCCCAGCCCAGCGACACGCAGGCCACCGGGCTCGGGGGCAGCCAGGAGGGGACGGCCACGCCAGAGGCTTTCGGTGACAAAGCTCTGGAGACGTAAGCGTTGGGGCAGGGGGTGACACGGGGCCAAGGACCTGGCTTGCGCCAGTGCCCCTATCAAGGGAGCACGTCCTCGCAGACACGGATGCCCCGGGGGGACAGGGAGAAGCCCGTTTGGCTGCATCGGTCTGGTCAGAGCCCAAGCAGCCGGTGTTTTGCGGAAAGCTGCTCGTTCGGATTTTATCAACAGCTGCTCATTTGGATTTTATAAAATCCAGTTTTCCCTCTACTTCCTTAAAACATTTAAATAAGCCCAGTGTTTCCTAAGGCTGCGGGTGGCTCCCAGAACCCGCATAGCTTTGGGGCATTGTGTATGCACAGCAGGCAGGCTCCCTTCCCACCGCTGCCTGCGCTGCCCGTACCTCCCCAAAGGTCTCCCAGCAGCTCTGTGAGGACTGTGGAACCCATCAGAAACCCTGGTTAGAGTCCTTCGCAGCCTGTGGCCCCTCTAGGCTGCTGGCAAGCGATGCAACCAGATCCAGCTGCATTAGTGCTGCTGCTAGAGGGTCCGGGATGGCAACGCTGGTGGTGCTGGGCTTCGTTTGAACACCCCTAACTGTGCTTCGCCTCCAGGGATGGGCTGCTTCAAGGTCTGGGTGCTGAGGGTGAAGATGTTACCCACGGTGCAAGCCCTGAGCCAATGTTTTCATAGAATCATAGAATCATAGAGTGGTTTGGGTTGGAAAGGACCTTGAAGATCATCGAGTTCCAACCCCCCTGCCCTGGGCAGGGACACCTCCCACCAGCCCAGGTTGCCCAAGGCCACCTCCAGCCTGGCCTTGAACACCTCCAGGGATGGGGCCTCAACAACCTCTCTGGGCAACCTGTTCCAGTGCCTCACCACCCTTAAAGTGAAAAACTTCTTCCTAATGTTTAATCTAAACCTGCCCTCTTCCAGTTTATAGCCATTCCCCCTCGTCTTCTCACTACATGCCCCAGTAAAAAGTCCTTCCCCAGCTCTCCTGTAGCCCCTTTAGGGACTGGGTCCCCTTTAGGTACTCCTGTAGGCCCCCTTTAGGTACTTTTTTCTGTGGACTTTGATGCTGAGTGGGAGAAAGAGCAGCTCCTGAAAGGTGAGGGGATGGCTCAGGGGTTAAGGAGATCCCCCCTCATCCCTGAGGACTGGAGGGCTGCCTGGGGCAGCTGGTTGGTGGGAGAAGTCCTGAGGAATGACTGGTAGCCCTTCTCCCAGCCCGTGTGCTGCTTTTTGTGGATGAGCCTCGGGACTAGTGCTGCACGCTGGCTGCTGGTTTAATGTTGGCAGCAAAGCTGCGTGTTGGAGAAGACCGACCAGGGGGGATTGCCCGGGGAGTCACATCATTTGGGAGAGTCGCCGAGGGTCAGGGCAGAGGGCACTGAAAATCGCCGAGGGGCGGCGAGGGGCTGGGGCACTTCAGCCGATGGCTGCTGAATTCAGCGCCTGACGTGTCTGGCGGTGAGTCCGTTTGCTTCGCTGTTCTAGAGGACCTGGACCTGCTTGGTGTCCTCTTTCAGACGTGCCGCTGGGGACACAGTTGATGGCTGCGAGAGGACAGTGTGAAGGAAGGGAGGTGACGGCTCTGGGGAGTCACGGTTTTCTTTGGGCTTGTTTTAAACAGCAGAGGAGGGGGGGTGATCCCCCACAGCAGGGCTGTCCTGGTGGAAAAGGCTCTTCAACATGAACAGGTATCGACGGACTTCACGTAAGGTTGGTGAAAGGACACGGAGCGGGGGTCTAAGGTGGTGGTCACTCCTGAGGAGGCTCTAGATGTAGGCAGATCTAAGTGCCTTCAGGCCTTTGAAAAGGCATAGGGATAGATCAGCGTGGGCGATGCTAAAACTGATCCCTGGCACTGCCGTGGCAGAGGCTGTGGACTTTCAGGGGTGTCTTTGAAGTTCTTCTGCACCTCCGTGGCCCTTTCCAGCTGAGCAGGGAATGGTCTCAGGATGCTGCTGGTCAGCGATGGGCAACGCATGGCATTGGGATGTTTGCTGAGATGGGATGGATGGGAGTGAAATAGGGATAGTGGCAAGAGCCCGGCCTTTGGGATTCCCTTCCTGGTCTTCTTCAGACCCCCGCTGTGACTACGGTTGTTTAACTGGGGTAATTTGTTACCCACCACCCCTGAAACAAGTTGTATGTGGAAAATCATCTTGCCATCCCTGACAATCCCATTGTAATAGCTCCTGGATCTCCCTAAAACATTGAGCCAAAGTAGAACAAGGGATGACCTTGCAGGCTAGGTCTTCATCTGAGATGAGGGTCGGGTCAGGGATGGTGATTTTCCCCGAGTCTCTGCCAGGCAGTGTAAGCAAGCCCAGAGGAGGCCACGAACGGAGCAGGATGGGCGTCTCCAACCCGGGCAACACAAAGAGGGCAGGTTTGCAGCAGAGAAACAAATCCGCAGCGGGGCAGAAGCTCCAGCTGCTCGGTCGGGGCTCTGAGAGGCGCTGAGAGAGATGCAGGACCCGGTAGAGCTGCAGGAAGCAGCTGGGGCGGCGGATGGGTTGGTGGTTTAATAAAGCCGTTCTGCCGGCGCGTGGGTGTGGGGTGTGAACGGTGCCACGTGGAGATACAAGACAAATTAGGCCCCCTCTCTGCTGCATGGTGTGCAGCGCATTAAATCAGCTCTTTGAGAAATGGTCAATATTTTGTTCCAGACAGCAAAGAGGGACTCCAGGGCAGTGTTTTAAGAGTAGTCTTGGGGAGCTGCCTGAAGCTGTTAAAAAGTTGGGTTTTTAATAGATTTCCTCTCTGTACGGCATACCTATGCTACAGATCCTGCCGCTGCCTGGCAGAATGCGGGAGACCAGAGCCAAGTTAACAGTTAGAGCGTGGGAGCCTGGAGACCAGATGTCTGCTGGGTTTTGTCACTCACTCTCTGGGTGACCCTGGGCCCACCTTTTTCCCCGCTTGCCTCAGTTTCCCATCTGTGCCCAGAGGCATCTACTCAATTGCACGAAGTACTCTGAGATCTCTGGATGATAGGGGAGACCTTATCGCTCTCTGCAGCTCCCTGAAAGGAGGGTGCAGTGAGGTGGGGGTCGGCCTCTTCCCCCAAGTAACAGGCAACAGGACGAGAGGAAACAGCCTCAAATTGTGCCAGGGGAGGTTTAGATTGGATATTAGCAAAAATGTCTTCACAGAAAGGGTTTTCAAACCCTTTTTTCAGTGGTGCCCAGTGACAGGACAAGAGGGAACGGGCACAAAGGTGACCAGAGGCAGTTCCATCTCCACCTGAGGAGGGCCTTCTCTGCTGTGAGGGCGGCAGAGCAGTGGCACAGGCTGCCCAGAGAGGTGGGGGAGTCTCCCCCTCTGGAGCCATCCCAACCCCGCCTGGACGCCGTCCTGTGCCACTGCTGGAGGTGCCCCTGCTCTGGTGGGGGTGTGGTGCTGAGGGACATGGTTCAGTGATGCTTTTGGTAGTGTTAGGTTAATGGTTGGACTTGATGATCTTATAGGTCCCCTCCAACTTAGACCGTTCCATGATTCTATGATAAATTGGCATTGCGGGGAGCGGGGAAGAGAGGTAGAATTTGGTTTTATTTTCAAGATTGGCTGCTGGAATTAGCATTACATCAGAATCAAGCTGTTGTCAGAGTTGACAAAATGTCTCTGTACATCACCTTTATTTATTTATTTATTTATTTTCCCTGCTGCAGCCTCTCGCCCCAGCAACCTCGATGGAGCTGGAAAGCGAAGAGGAACCTCTTTCGGATGCGGCTGCTAACAGACCTGCGACATTGGTTGTCCCCCTCCTGCCCTTGCAAAGCCTTCTGCTGTGGTCCCTGCGGCGAGGTGAGCTGCAGGGCTCTCTCCTGGGCTCTCCCCTGCCGGGGGTGGGAGCAGCCACCCCCCACCACCCCC
>NW_009649114.1:2930001-2939340 GCF_000708025.1 Charadrius vociferus
CACAGTGTCCGCAGTGCCACCCTGGCTCCAACCGAGCCCCGGTCCGGGCTGCGGGGAGAGGGGGACAGCGGGGACAGGAGGATGGGGTACATCGAGGGACCGTCTCTGTAGGGGCCGAAGAGGTTTTCCGTCAGTCCCTGGGGCTGCTCAGCCTGGAGAGGAGAAGGCTGAGGTGGGATCTCGGCAACGCTGATGGATATCTAAAGGGCGGGTGGCAGGAGGATGGGGTCAGACTCTTCTCAGCAGTGCCCAGTGACAGGACAAGGGGCAACGGGTACAAACTGGAACACGGGAAATTCCGTCTGAACATGAGGAAAAACTTCTACTTTGTGGGTGATGGAGCACTGGAACGGGCTGCCCAGAGGTGCTCTTCTCTGGAGAAATACAAAACCCACCTGGATGTGGTCATGTCCAACCTGCTGTTGGTGACCCTGCTTTGGCAGGGAGTTGGACCAGATGATCTCCAGAGGTCCCTTCCAGCCCCTGCTGTGCTGTGATTCTGTGCCGCAGGTTTGGTCACCGCTCACAGGGGTGGGCAGGCTCACCGCCGCCAGACCCAGGACTCCAACCCCTGCCCCGTGGGCAGCTGTGGGTTGCGCAGTCCCACCACGAGCCCATGGCTCAGTCCAGCTCACCGCAGCGTTGCTTAGCTGCCCAGAGGATGTGACTAAGGGAAAGTCGCTCTCTGCTCCCCTTGCTCCTCTGGAGCTGGGTCGCTCTGCTGGTCCCCAGCAGGAGGGAGCTGGTCCAGCTTGCCTGGCTCCATGGCACCCAGTTCAGCAGTGTGACGGCTCTCCAGGGATGCTGCGGTACGGAGAGCAATCGCAACTGTGAAAAGGAACAGCCAAACTCCCTGTCGTTCATCAGGCTCTATCCACCGAGTCTCCTCCTGGTTCCCTCTGGGGTTGCTGGGGGAGGCAAAGCGCAGGGCAGGGTGGGGGGACACGGATGGTGGCAGTGCCAGGCGCCCGGGGCCGAGGTCGGAGCTGCGATGCCCCACCTCCCCGCAGAGCACAGCCGCAGTGCCAACACCACGGGTGTCTCTACGCTGAGTTTATCGCTGCTGTGCTGTCTCCTCTGGACAAAGAGAGAATATGAGGCTTCAGGCAAAGCGCTTCTCACATGCACCAGATTTATCAAATTGATTAAAAAAAAAACCCAACAGATGCAGGCCTTGTTCCTATAATAGCTATTGGAGCATGTTGGATGTTAATCAAAAGGTCTGTTTGCTGTGTCCAGGGAAGCCAACATAAGCCAGCTTGTGTTTTTCAGGCACTGGAAGAGCTGTCAAGCTGTAATCTGTTTAGGACAAAATAACTTATAAATACACCTTCTGCTAATCTGTTGTACAAATATGTGAAGGGGGCGGGGGGGGGAGGGGGTTCCTGTGACATTGTGTGTCTATCGGAGGGCTGATAAATCTCTGTGGGGGCTGAGTGTCATCGTACGGGCTCCCAAAAAGAGGGGAGGGAAGGGACTCCCAGACCTTCCTCCTTTTCACCTTTCTCACCGGCGTGGAATTCTTCTGTCCAGACCATCCCTCCTACTTTGCCCACATTACATTTGAAATATTTCAAACAACAGAGCTCCCATCTCTTCCCTCGGGAAGGCACACCATGGGCTCTGGGGTATTTTTTCCTAATCAGATAAGCAAGCTAACCCATCGTCGCGTCCTGGGTATGAGTCCCAAAGTGGGGGGCTCCTGCCAGCACCCTGAGAAGACCCTCAGATCCTTGGCACGTCAGCACAGGCAGTGCTCAAGCGCGGCAGCAGCCCTCTCTGCGGGCAAGAAGCTTGGGACAACCTGCTTATATGGTCCTGCAGGCGTGTGATGAAGTGGCCAAGCGGTCAGTGTCTGGGGTCAGTTCCTGGCTGTGAGGACACTTTCAGAGTGGTATTCCAATTTGCTGCAGGACTCGGGGTGTCTGTATCTCTGACATATTTCTTTCTCCAACCCAGGTTTTCGGACGACAGAGCAGGAGAGCGTGGCTGCTTTGGGAGAAGCTGGGTACAGCTGGCAGCAAGTGGAGCAGGAATCCCTGGAAAAGGCTGAGGTCAGTCTAGAAGAGAAAAAATGCCATCGGTGCGCTGACATGGGACATCTCTGCTGGCACCATGTGCCACCACGGTGCTCTGTGGCCACAGCTGTATTTCTGCCTCCCCCACCAAGCCGTTGTTGGACCACAGGCGAGGCACTTGTGCCAATATGCTTAAAATTGCATCGTGTCAGGTCCATAAATCCATTTTAGAAAGGCTAGTGGTTTCTATAGGGAAAAAAAAAAAACCCACAGCACCTTTCAGTGTGGTTATTTATTAAATGAGGTTAGTTTTAAGTCTCCCCTTTGAGAACACCGGCTCTGCGCTCCCTGCCTCAGTTTCCCCTTTCTCACTAGGGGCTGCACACCAACTCCTCCCCTCCAAAGCACCTCATGGATGAGCGCCGTGTTTCTAAACGCCTCTGAAATCTGGGCCGGGGAGTTTCCAAGCCTGGCTCTGCAAGGGCAGATTCGCACGCTGGTTCTCAGCCCTCGCCGATGCGAGCCGAGGGGCAGCTGCACACCAGCACGCTCCTCCTGAAGGCAGGGAGAGCCTGGGAGAGAGGAAAAAGCGACTTCCTTCACTCCACGCACAGGAAGAACACGTCTGGGAGGTGGGGAAGGGGGTGCTGGGGGGGCTGCCTGCCCTCGCCGCCCACCGGCTACATGGGGGTCACCTCACGGCATCCCCTCTTCTCCCTCGTGCGAAGCCCAGACGCGTTGTTCTGTCTTCAGTAGCTGCAACAGGGGGTTGGGAAATTCCCGAATAGCATTGGAAAACGGAACGTGGAGGCGGTTTCTTCGTCTCACGCCGCGCGGGTCAGGAGTTTTACCGGGTTGTTTGCTTGGTTAATTTTTTTATTTTTATTTTTTTTCCCCTCCGTGCTCGGCTATCTCCGCAGCCACCTCGCTCCGCAGTGCGTGGGCAGGCGCAGACTTGGAGCATTGAGGAAAGCACCCGGAGTGTAACGGGGATGCTTCTCTGTCTGAACCCCTCTGCCATGAGCGCCGGGGTGCGGGTCTGATCCCGAGAGCCCGCACAGTAGCTCCTTTCAGCCTCCGGGGGGGTGTCTGCAAACAGATGCCGGATTCATAAGCACGGGCTTCCCAGGCAGAGAAAGGCAGGGGCACGCCTGGCACGGCTCCCAGAGCCGCAGTCGGGGGGGAATTGCTGGTGTCCGGCTTCTCCAAGGCAGTAAGTGGGGCTGGAGGGGTGCAAGCAGCCGGACGGCAGTGGGGTGTCGGAGCAGCCGTGCTTCATGCTAACGGTTGCCACGTCCCGGTGTGGGTCCAGCTCTTGTAAGGAGAGATGCTGGAGGTGCCCAGAGCCCCACGGGCTGCCCAGCGGCTGCAGGTGATGGAAGGGAAGAGCTCGTTTTGGGGCCTGGGGCAGCAGCAGGAGCCCCAGTGCCAGGGGGTGGGAGCGGGCAGCAGGGCTGGTGGGAGGCAGCACCGCTCTGCATCCGCCACTTCGGTCCCCGAGGTGCATCCTTTGCCTTCCCCAGCTCCAGCTCCGGGGAGAGGTGGGGAGCAGCCCCCGATGGAGTACCCCGTGTCGGCAGCACTCCCAGAGGAGAGCGTGATGCTCCTCCTCTGCTCCCCAGCCCGATACTGTGGGCCAGGCTTAGCCCTGTCCTAAAGAGATCCTCAGCTTCAGCTTTTTCCTCCTCTTTCCCACACGTTTCCCTTTAATGAACATACCACGTTTCCCTTTTTGCTTTCTCCTTTCCCGCTCCTGGGGAAGGACCCGAGAGTATCACTCCCCTGGCTGGCACAGCCTGGCTTTGCTTTGAATTATTTATTTTTTTTTTTTAGATTAAGCATTTAGTGTGAATAAATTTTTCTCGCTTCTCCCGCTGATTATTCACTTTCCCTTATTAAACAGTTCTTTGTTGAATCACTTTTTCTCCTCTCCCAACCCCTCCACCCTCCCGCTTTTTCATGTTCTCCACATCAGTTATTCTCTGTAGCTTTTAAGGGTTTTATTTATTAATTTCGGGGTAAGAAGAGACAGGTCTCTGCCTCTGTTCCCCACCCGCTGCAGAAGGAGTGGAGGTGTTGCCTCATCTGGTTTGGCCAGTGGTGGTCTCCATCCCCTGGGGCTGCAAAGCCAACCTTTGACAGAAGTATCAGAGAGGGGTTCGGGGGGTCCTGTCCCCGTGGGGTGGAGAAATGACCCCCCTGCCCCTTCCTTGTCCCTTGGGCGCACGGCAGGAGATGCCCCATCCCCGTATCCTCTCCTCGCCCCATCCCCTGCCTCTGCCCTGAGCTGCTCGCCAGCACCGGGCGCTTGAACCACTGACCTCGGCAGCGGTTCCCAGTCCCGAGCGGCTCATTCACAGCCGGGCTGGAGGAGCTGCTGGCAGCCCGGCTCCTGCTAATCTGGGAATTGTATGCCAGGAAGCACACACCCAGCCGACCTGCCCGACACAAAGCCTGCAGTGTACGCACCAGCTCTCCCCAGGCGTTCCTCTGCGCAGCTCGGGGCTATTTTGGAGTGGTCCCCAGCGCGTGAGGCGGCACTGGTTCCCTCCCCAGACTTGCCCAAGGGTCATGCACCTGCTTTGGCTGCAGTGCCAGAGCGTGGTCCTCCCATGATGGGATGGTTTTCCCGGCCTGGCAGGGCATGAGATGCTCTCACAGCCGTCTCATGCTCCTGCCGGTCCCTGGGGTGCATCCCAAAATGGGGCTGTGGCATCTGAACTCTGCTGGCTAACCTGAAACCATGGCTGTGAAAGAGGTGAGCTCCCTGATCATCTCTGGGGTGTTTACTCTGGTCCCTAACAATGGCAAATTAACCACAGCCATCATTACTTTCTTGCAAGATTGGTTTTCAGCAGATCTGCCCTGGCAATAGACCCTTCCCACGTTGCTTTCCTGGGTACCAAAACTCTCTGTCCTTGACACACCCTTAGAAGCCTTGAGCTCCAAATAGATTTGACTTCTGTGTAAAACCTCTGAGATTTCCCGAAGAGAAGTGCTATATAAAATGTAGGTATTATTATTAGCAATCGCCCTCTGCCAGGTCATATGTCAAACACCAACACGAGGAGGTGTGAGGAGGAAGGGTTTGCCTTGGCTGAGTCATTTCACAGCAGCTTGTTTCAGGGTTATGTGCACCTCTTTGGGAAGCAGCTGGTGTCGTCTGCTAAATTAGGTCTGGCAGAGGCAGCGAGTCATTTCCACGGCATCCCAGCATCCCTGGTCAGCGCGGTCCTTGTCCCCGTGCTGTCCCCACGGCGTGGGTGGGAAGCGGAGACGCCTACGCTGAGCTGTCCTTGGCGACGTTCGCTGTTCGGGGCAGGCTGGTGGGAAGGAGCTGGGTGAGTTATTCTGCTCTCCCCTTTGAGGGCAGAGTCGGGCCCGTTGCCTCGACAAGAAGCTGCACGTTCACGTGACGCTCCCACATCCTGCTCGATGTATTTTAAGAAGGTTGTTTACAAACAGCGATGTGGTGCTAGAGCAAGCGAGGCGGCTCACAAACCCCATGAGACGGAAAAGCCTCTGCAAACCTCGTTGTCTTCCCGTGCCTTGATAGAAGATGACGATGCAGCGCTGGAGCGCTCGAACTGCTGCGGCTGTTCCATCTGCGGAGATGGATGTGCCGGTGGGACCGTTCCGGCACCGGGAGGCTCAATCCAATTTCCTGCATCGCTCTGTGCTTCGGTGCAGCCTTGGCCTGCGATGCGTGGTCTCGCTCTGCTTATTCTGCATCTTCAGTGGCACCGCGGAGCCCCAGCCCTGGCCCGCTTTGGGCAAGATGCTGCACCAACACGGAATAAAATAGACGGCCGGCTCCCGAAATCATTTTCAGGCTGAGATTTCCAGGTCTCGCAAAGCTGTTGTAAAGTTGCGTTACAAATGCGAGACACTCAGATATTACAATGATATGAGCCAACATAATAGAATGTTTTAAATGAAATATTCATCTGGATCCTCAGCCTGTGAGAGGGATAGAGCTCTGCTGGCTTCTGTGGACTCACACTAATCTATTTTTTATTACGACCCATTTGTATTATGATGGTGGCTGGGAGGTTCTAGGAGATCGCCTCCAGCCTAAGATCCCATTATTTCAGGTGCTCTAAAATCACAGAACAGCTCGACAACCTGTGCCCCAAATTTGAAACCGCTAAGGATGTAGCCTGGTATTTTTTAAAAAAAAAAACAAACCCGCTCTCTAACACCCACAGCACTTCCTCTGCGCAGGGCGGCTGCGCGGGCACGGACCCTTCCCCGGCGATTCAGACGGGCCTCAAAAGTCCTCTCTCTCTGCTGATGGTATCGCGCTCCCTGAGAAAGAGATTGTCATTTAACCAACAAAGAGCGCTTACAGCCCCAGACCAGACGGCAGAAATATTTGCCAAAAAAAGACTCTATTTTCAAGGAAATCCTCCGATTTCTGCATCGAATGAGAGAAATGATTCAAGCTCTGGAGGCAAGCGGCCGAGACAGCCCTGGGTAGGAAATTCTCATGTCATGGGCTGAGCGGTTCTCCTGCCTCGTCCACAGTGGGAGCAAAGGCGACTTTGACAAGCAGATATAATTCCTGCTTTACATTCAGGAATGATTCGAATCCCTTTGTGGACGTAGGCTACAGATACACCTATTTTCTGTTTGCACCCATCCGTAGCCCCCCCAGAGGGATGCCTCGGGGCGAAGCAGCAGAGACCCGGGGAAAGCCCGGCACGCTGCCGGCAGAGCCCCAGAGACGCTCTTAGCCAGGATGAGGAATAACAGCCCACGGCCCGACCTCTCCGGAGAAATCCAACGCAGCATTTCCAGCGAGCGTGTCCCGCACGGGGCCGGGGCCAGGCGCCTCAGAGCGTCTGCGTGCTGCTCACACCTCCCTCCCAGCAGCGTCGGGGGCATTTTGCTCACCAGAGCCGTGATTTCAATCAAAGGAAACGTTAGTCATTGGCGACTCGAGCCTTTGGGGTTAAAATTAAACGCTAGATGTTCAGCTGGTATCCACGATAAAGAAAACTCCACTTTACCAGCACGAACGTGCTTTGCGTCCCAGTTTAAAAGTCCAACGAGGCGGTGGCATCCTGCCTGGGTGCGGGATGCTCGTTAGCTGCGCTGACCCAGCGTTGCCCTGGGGACAGCCCGGGTGGGTTTTCAAGCCCTCGGCTGCCCGGTTACAGCTGCCTTTGCCTTTCCGCAGCCCCGGATGAGATGCTGATGCCTTCAGAAATTGTGGCCCAGCTGCTGCTCTGAATCAGGCAGGAAGGAGCCGCGTCTGCCGCAGCATATAAAAGAGCTTTCGGGTCTGGTGGTGGTATATAAAATGCAATATAATGTTACCTATAATTTTTAAAGCCGGCTCCGGTCCTGCGAATAAAATACCTCTACAGTTCCTTTTTTCTTTTCTTTAACAGCTATAAACTCTGCCTAACGATTCCTCTTCCCTCTCGGCTTGTGACTGTCTTGGTTTATGGCATCGCCACAACCTCCTGATTGATTTACATGTAAAGTCAGTAAACAGTCGCTCCCACCCTCTGCCGTCCCTTATCCCACGGCTCGGTGGCTGCTGGGTGACTCAGCAGCGCGAAGCACAAGCGTGACTAACTCTTCCCTCTACAACAAACAGGGATTTTGGGTCTTTGTTCAACGCATTCCTCTGTGCTGGTGGAAGCTGCCTAACGAACCACCCTGGCACAGCGGCGTGACTCATCCCAAGGAGGTGCGCGATCTCCGGGACGTGAGGATGTCCGGGTCTTCCAGCGCCGCTTCTGCACGTCTCCTGCTGCGGCAGCTCGGGCTGGACCCACGCAGGCAGCCGTGCCGGGCTGGACGCAGGCGGGACAGCCAACGTTCTCCTGCCCTCGCCGAGCCCGGCGCTCCCTCGATCACACCCAGAGAGTGTTGTTCTCAGAACTGGATGCAGCCGGTCCCTTGAAATCAGATCTGGGGCTGGTTATTATCAACCCTCCCGGTGCCGTTTGGGCTGTTTCCTCCCCAACAGCTTTTGGACCCGCTGCGGGGAGGGTTCATCAACCCCAAAGCCGATGGCTGATGGGGTTTGAATCCAGCCTCTCCTCACCCTCCAGAACCACGAGATGGGCTTGGGAGCGAGGACACCCCTCACCCGGGACATCCATCACCGTGAGGGTGGAAACGAGTCCGCTGGGGCACTGTTACCGCGCCCCCCATCTTTCCTTTCTCATTTGAAAGATTGGGAAGAAGCTGAGAGCCCAATTCTTTGGGCCAGTGACACCCAAGTGTGAGTGGGGAGGTGAGCCCACCCGGTGAGCCCACCCCAGCCCTTTAATTGCGGTGATGGGTGGGGAGGCTTTAAAGGGGAGGGAGATGGGGTATTTCCCATGGGGCTGGGGGGTGGATTTGCTTCTGGCAGCCTGGGCTGATGCCGCTCTGGGGCTGACGGGGTGCCTGACCACGGCGAGTCCTGCACCGCGAGTACCTGTGCCGGGGGGGGGTCGTAGGTGGGCAGTTGGTGCATTCAGGATTTGCCACTCTGGGACACACGCAGGAGGGATGCGAGCCTGGAGAGCTGCTCGCCCTGCGCTGGGCTTGTCTGAGAGCAGAGGGAGCACAGAGGTCCCCTGGGCTGAAAGCAAAAATGTCGTTCGTAGCCTGGGCACGTAAGCGGTGTGCTGTCTGCCTCCGGGGGTGTCCCTGTGTGCCCAGCCCTGGCACCCAGTCCTCTCCTCAGCTCCTGCTGCGGGTTTTCTGCTGCCCCGGGCTGGGTGCAGCTCTGGTCCTACGCAGCCACCCCGGTCGGGGCACGGGCAGACCCCGCTCACTGCCCTCACCTCCCCGCGCAGTCCCCGTGGGGGGGGACCCCCACGCTGAAGGGTACCGAGCCCTGCGTGGCACCTCACTCTATCGAGCACCTGTGTCCCCATGTCCCCTCTGCAATGGGGATGCTCTGACCCCAGCGGGGACCCCACCAGCAGCACGGGGACACCGCAATTGCAGAGCCAACCCTTGAGCTGCGTGTACAGAAAGTCTCCCGGTGGTCCACGCCGCTGCCGACTTGCTTGTAGTGCTGGGATGGGGGTACAGCATGGCGTGGGGTCCCCTCCCGCCGGGCACACTGCTGCATCACCCGGCTCACCCTGAGCATCTCCTTTGATCTCGGAGCTGTAACACTCGTGCAGCAGCGCGGCCGCGCTCGCAGCGTGTTTCCTTTCATTGTCACATTAACGGAGCCCATAAAACCGACTGCAAGCGCGGGCTGCGGTGGCCGGGCTCCTGCAGGCAGGGCTGCCTGCTCGCTGCCCTGCTCGGCACGCAGGAGGGGAGCAACTTCTGCTTATCGTGGCTCCCCCCCCCTCCCCCA
>NW_009649114.1:2939439-2945008 GCF_000708025.1 Charadrius vociferus
AGGAAAGCATGTGGTTATCTCAGCGAAGACTGTAATTAGGCTGCTTGGCACTAACTTGTCTCAAAAAGCTGAGGAGGAGGGAAGAACCTCAGATCAGCCATTTTATATTGAAACTTTACGGGGAGAAATGGAGGCCAGGGCAGGACAGGTCTGTAGCGGAAAGGTAGCTCCTCCGCGCTCTGTCCCTTCTCCTCTCCATGACATTCCCACACGTCCCTGCGCTCTTCAGACCAGACCCAGACCAAGAGGAGCTGGACTGGGTGCCATAGGGCACCCTGTTTCAAACGGGCATCCCCATCCCCAGCTCGGAGGCGGTGGGATGGAGCTGGAGCCCGTCCTGCCACCGGCAGCGTGCGGAGGTGGGCAGCGTGCCCGTCCCGGGCTGTAGTTGGAGAGCATTTCCCGTCCACTCTCCGATAAGATGTGTTGTTCATTCATCGCTGCGCGTTGACCGCAAGCCAGGCAAGAGGGCCTGCGTGGTCCACTTGGAGGCAGAGGAAACGCCGCTTGGCGCGGTAATCCATCTCCGAAAGAGCTATTGAAAGAAGAGGCTGCACCGTGCTGGAGCCTGGTTTGCGGTGGATCCCTCTGGATTTCTTCAGGGGCTGAGACACGCTGGTGTGATCCGATTCCAGCGGCGCTCAGGGTTGCTCTGGAGCTGCTGGCTGCTCTTGAAAACCTGCCCGTGGATGGGGACCGTGCGATGCGGTTTACTCTGGGTCGCTGCCCTGATGGGCAGGAGCGAGGAGGGCTCGGGGAAAGAAGAGGAGGCTTCGCCCGGGATGCAAACGGGCCTGTGCCCTTGGAGATGAGCCAGCAAAGCCGTTAGCGATGCTCTCACATGGGCATGACTCTAGTGGGCAACAAATCAGCTGATTTGGAGCAAAACGGTTGTGCAACTGTGGAGAAGTTTGCGCACAGAGGCGATGAGCAAGATGCGGGGCAGCGGACGGGCAGCCGAGCCAGGGAGGGGCGCCCAATGCGAAATCTCTTGGGCAATGCACCAGAAGGGATGGGGAACGGGGCTCTTCCCTCACCCGCTCTGTCCCTGCCGCTGGCTGCCATCCTGGCCCACCTCGAGGGTACGGCTGGCAACCCCAACCCCTGCTCCACCCCACAATTAACCTGTGTTTGCTTATTAGGGAAGCTACAAGCCCGTGCAAACACTTCCATTTGCTTTTGATAAAGTGAAGGTAGAAAAAAATCGTGCCCATGAGGTGTGGCCGGTCCCGGCAGGCTGCTCGCACGGGTCTGGATCGTGCTTGGTCCGGGCTCCCGAGGACCATCTGCTGATTCCCGTGTCACCCGGCCGCGCCGGCGGCTGTCCCCAGCCCTGCTGCTCTCCAGACAACCACAGCGTTTGTCCCAAACTTGGCCCGGTGTCGCTCACGGCAACTGCTAATTGTTCTCTTGTTCTGTACTATATTTAATTCCCCACTATTATTTTTTCCCCTTTTAATCATAAAAAGCCTAAATTTCCCTCGGGGAAGGTTATTGGCTCAAGTGTGGAAATATACCTGCAACTTGCACGGAGCCGAGCCACTGGGGCATTGGCTGTATTTTTAAATCCAAGTACAAAGTGTCTTCGATGCGAGTGTTGCTTAACCCTTCTCGGGAAGGGAGGGAGAGAGGGAGGGTGGGAGCGGAGGGTCCTTCCCTTCTTCTCGGCTCCGGCTGGTCATCCTGCCCATCCTCGGGACGGGATGCACCCACCCATAGGCTTGGAGCTGTGGGCAGGAGGGTGGGCAAGGAGCAAGGATGGGACTGGAGGAATTGCTCTGTTTTGCCCTATTTTCCCATGGCATCCTCCTCTCTGTCTTGTCGGGGTGAGACCAGCGTGTGGACATCCTCCCGTGCGTGGTGAGGGTCAGTCCGAGCCGGGCCACCCGTGCACCAGCATCTTCTCCTTCCCAAGCCATCTTCTGCCACCCCTGCGGGGACGGAGGTTCAGGTTCTCCGAGGTAACCTGGAGCCTCAATACCTTTGAGGATGTGGGCCAAAGTCATCCAGTCTGAGAGCTATTTTGGGGGAGCGCGGCGGCTCCCGTGAGACCGTTCGCACAGCCACAGTCGGAGACAGCCGGGCGCGAGCGGAGGCACAGATGGGACAGGCAGGAGGGAACTGGCCCTCATCTCTGCCAGTTAATGAAGTGCCCGAGGGGGGTTTCAGCCCTGCCCCGGCAGACCTTGGGTTGCCTTTCAAACGGCTGCTGGAGGGCAGGTTTGGGGTTTGCGTTTGCAGCTCAAGCGAAGCAGATTTGGGGTCCAACCCTGGTCACTGGGGGTGCACATAGCATCTTCTGCACTAAAGGAAGAAATTTTTGGGGGTGGTAGCTACTCTGGGCTCTGAAATCCTCACCCAGAAGGAGAAACAAGGTTGAAACAATCCCTTTTTTTTTGAGAGCCGTAGCCCGGAGTCAGTCCTGGCCCAACTCCACTGCTCTCTGTGGGGTGGCTGGAGTAGGAGGATGGTGCAGCAGCATGAAAGGCACCATACAGAGCCCGGACAGCCTTTGTGTTATATCCGTGGGCAGCAGCAGGGTCAGGGGGCAGCCAGGGCCAGCGAGAGGAGGGGGCAAACTCGCCTCCTGGCTGAAGAATCCCCCTCTTATGTGCATCTGTCAGCAGAGCCTTCCTGCTCCCCACTCTTCTCATGCACAAGGGACTGAGTGTCTCCCTTCCTCCTCCTTAAACAAAGGCGGCTACAGTTATTTTTCGCTTTCTTCTTCCAAGTGGTTTCACCCTTGAGTTCCCAGCCCTGATTTTCGGATGCCTGAGGAGACCCATGCAAAAGCCAGATGGGGACCTGGCAGATCGCAGGGATGCTGCTCGGGTACCACTAACCCATCGGCCTCCCCAGCCAGCATCCCTGCTTGCCATCCCCTCCATCAGCAATATATTTGCTCCCAAAGCATCCGGACAAACTTGAGCTCCAGTTGGGCCCCTGTTCAGCCCTTGGGGGGGCTAAGATTCCATCTGATCCATCGGAGGGTGGTGACATGGTTGGGAAGCCAACACTATCCCACCTCGGGGAGTGCTCGCTGCCGAGCGCCATCGAGGGAAGGGTGTGCAGGTAGAAGGGAGCTTTTGCCAAAGGAGCATCCTGTGGACAGGGCTGGGGGTCCAGGGGAGGGAGGTGGGCCTGCAGTTTGAGCAGTTGCCCCCAAAGGAGCAATTTCAACATGTGATAGGAATGTGGCTCCGATCCCACCAGAGATGCAGGCTGTGCCTTAGGGATGGGGATGACTGCTGCTGGACTGACTCACTGCCTGCCTCTCTGCAGCCGCTTCCTCTCCAGGAGGCAGAAACTCCCAGTTTTTATTTATCACGTGGCTTAAAGTAGGGGGTAAGGAAGGAAACGCTCTTATTTTTAACTCCTCTATCTCCCCGGGGCCTGGGGGAGCGAGCGCTTGGCACAGCGAGGTGGCCGCCCCGCTGCACATGCCCATGAGCATCCCTGTGGCCAGGGCTGCGCACTCACCTGCGGCCTGTTTGCAGCTCTCCGCAGTATTTTTGGGTCCGAGCCCATGCACAAAATGTCCCCGTGGGTTGGGAGCAGCCCAGAGACCCCGGGCAGAGTCAGGACACGCAGGGTGGGCAGCGTGATGGCTCAGTGTGGTCGTAGCTACGTTGAGGGCAGCTGAGACGGAATGAGCCACAGGAGAAATGCGTTTGGTTTTTTTTCTTCTAGAAGCCACCCGTCTGTGCTGCTGAGTGTGTGCCGGCAAACCCCGGGTGGCAGATGCTGGGGGTCCCCATCTGCGCCCACCACAGGGACAGAGCTGTCGCAGTCAGGGAGCTGGAGCTGCGCCTTGCCGTCCCAGTGCTGGAGGATGGGGAGGGTTTCATCCATCCCAGCTCCATCCAGGGAAGAATTGGAGACCTGGAGGTCCAGTATCCCAATCCAGAGGGTGCAGGGTATGCAGGGGGGCACCCCTGAAACACTTTTGGGTTCCCCCTCCTTGACTGAGCTGAGCTGGAATGTTCAGCCCAAATCATGGGCTGGAGATGGCGTCCACCAGCCCGTGTGCAGGGAGGGGGCTGCCTCCTGCCGTGGGGTGGGAAGGAGACTTCAAGAGGCTTCGTCTTGGTGCTCCCCGTTCCCCTGGGTGAGAGAAACCAGGCCAGATGCTTGTTTGTTTAGTGTGATGGGTTTTTTGCACTTTCAAATGATTTTTACTGCTCAGCGCTCTGCAAACATGAGCCATCCCTGGGGGGTGACGGGTTCACGGGGAGCCCAGTTTGGTCCAGGCTGGGAGAGGTGATGTCTGGCCCAGCTGTGCCCAGCGAGGCTGGTGGGACTGGTGTGGGCACTGGCGTGGGCACGCCATGGTGGCCCTTGGCTGAGATGATGCTCGTGCCTTCCATCAAAGCGGCTGATCTGTGCACAAAGTTTTGGTCTTTGATTCCTCGGGGGCTTTCTTTGAGCTCCTGTTGTGAAACCTTCATTTGCTTTTAACAGCAGCAATTTTTTTTTTCTTATGATCTTCTCTTTTCCCCCTCTGTTGCCCTGAGATAAAGGCTTCTAAATTTGTCCTGTGCTGAAAATGCAGCTAATCCTGATGGACCTGAATTCGCATCTCCCCCGGAGGAATTGCACTAATTTTTTTCCCTTTGTTCTGCCAGGGGACCTGTCCGTTTCCTAGTGGAAAAAAAAAAATTCACTATTTAGGGCAAGGTTTATATTCCTGAAACCTGTGTATTTGTTTGTGAGAAAAGAGGACAGGAGGGAAATAAGTGAGAAAAGCATCATGCTTTTTATTTTTTTTTCCCTTCTGATATTGTTTTTACAGCAGGCAAGTTTTAATTAAAGTGAGGAACTAGGGCACTTGTGCTGTCCAGAAGATGCTCTGAGGACGTGGTCCTTTTCCACCAGTGTTTACTGGGAGCCCGGAGCTGCTCGCCCAGCCCTGCGGTGTTGGGTTGGCTGCGGAGAGGCTCCTTCTGGGCTGCGGGGACCGGGTGGGCTTCGGCGGATGGGGGGGACTCCTCACAGCTCCCGGTGGTGATGGGTGGGTTGGGAGCAGCTGTGTCGGGGGCTGGGGGAACCCTGCAGCGCCCCGGGATGGGGAGGGCGGCCGGAGTGTCACCCTGCTTTGGGGAGACAGGGGGAAAGCTCGTGCATCGAACTGGGAGAGAGTTTGGGCAATGGTGTGGGGGCGGGAAGGGGACACAGGTGGCGAGAGGCGAAGCAGGTCTGAACTGGAAGGGCTTTGGGAGCAGCACGCTGGCGGGAGGCAGCCGGGCTTCAGGGAGCCGCAAGTGCTCGCCTGGGGCAGAAAAATCCAGCGAGAGCCGCCTAGTCCTCGCCTGGGGCTTTCCCCGCTCCGGGTGGCACAGGATGCCAGGGCAAGCACTGGCCGAAGGGTGTAGGGGTCTTGGGGTGTCGGGTCTTGGGGTGTAGGAGAGGGGACGGGGATGGAGAGCTGCGGCTCCTGGTGTCTGGTGCTGCTGCAAAGTGAGGAGGAAGATGAAGCGAACGGCGAGAGCGGGACCTGGGCTGTGGGGTGCTGGGGTAGCAGGAGAGGGGCTCGGTGGGACAGGGGCTGGTTGGGGGAGCCGGGGGGGCT
>NW_009649114.1:2946467-2951630 GCF_000708025.1 Charadrius vociferus
CAGGAATCGCTTCAGGGCCACCAACACGTGGGTGCTCATGGCCACCAAGTGCTGCTCAGGGCTGGGGGGACCAGGGCACTGCCAGCTCCAGGCTGAGCCGACTCCTTGCAGCCCCTTGGACATGTCAGCATGGGTGAGGGGATCCCACAGCCCGACCTGGGGAGACGAGCGGAGAGCTCGGGGCCCTGTCCCTTGTCCCCACTGTTTCCATGCAAGCCAACGGTGCTGCTAAAGCAGCACCCGGGCAAAGCCAGGCCAAGAGATGCCCTTCTCCATCCGCCGGCTGCATGTTCCTGCCAGGAGCGTGTTTGCCCTGCGGCACCGGGAGGGCTCTGGCGGGACTGCCGGATGCCCCTGAGCACGGGTGGGTTTTTTCCTTACCCCGAAGCAGGGACCCAAACCTTGCCCGCAGCCCTAAGCGGGTGGATGTGGGTCTGTGCCAGCACTTCTGCCCCATGCTGGTTGTAGGAGAGGCTGAGCTCAGCCAGGAATGCTGACTTGGATGGGATTCCTGGGGCAGGAGCTGCCCGGCTCTATAATCTGCGATGAATGCACTTGCTCCCACATGCCTATGTATAACCGGAGACGTACATACCTTCGCCTACACATGTTCGCGCACCCACCGCTGGGCAGGCACAGCCTCTGGGTTAATGCCCACCGAAGCCTTCCACCGGTTGGTGGTGGGATGCGGTTCAGAAATGGGCTGCTTGGTGCAAGTGGCACAAAATCCCTGTCCGTGCAACTATACGGTGTCGGGCAGAAGGTCCTGCACATGCAGGATGCAGCCTGGCTGTGCCCAACCTTCCCTGGATGGGTGGGAGGACGTCCCCACGTTCCTTTTCGGAGAGGTCTCCTTGTAGCTGACCTGCTCTCCCGGCGGCAGAGCTGTCCCGAGGCAGGGACTGCGGCCGCAGCCGCTGAGCGCTGAGCACCCCTCCAGCCTGTCTGTGGAATCAGGTCCGGAGGCGGCTCCGCTGGGACCCAACGCTGGTTATGAGCACATCCTCCAGCATGTCCCAACGGCTGAATTAAGAGGTGTTTAGGCTCTTTGGAGCTCCAGTCCCTTTCCAGCTCTGGACCCCAGGTCCCCCTTTTTTACAGAGTGCTTCTCTAGACTGACTTACAAGCATCTGAAAAGCAGGGCTTGCTTGGAGACCCTCTTTTCCCAGGCCCCAGCACGGCTTTTGCTGGGCAGTCCCACTTTCCCGCTGTTCTGCTTTCTCCCGGTTGTTTCCCGCCCTCTGAAATTGTTTTCTCTTGTGTCCTACGACCTGGGAGACCCAACCACACCTTAAATCACTCCTGCGGTAAGGGACTGGGTGACTCACCTGGGGTGCTTCTCCCAAGCCTTCCTGCCACAGCTCGGGACCTTATTTAGCTCATTTGCAAGGCAAATAGCTCTGCCAGCCCCATGCCCGGTGCTGAGCACCCTGCCGGAAGTGTTCCCTCCATCCTTCCTCGCAGAGGGACTGGTTTTGGCTGTGGGACGGCTGAGGGTCTGCAGTGGGACCCTCTCTTTATACAGGATGATATGGAGTGTCTCCAGGTGCTGGTCACAAGTGTCACATTAAGGGATGTACCCCAGTGTGCCGGTGCTGTGACAGAGAATCATGGAATGGTTTGGGCTGGAAGGGGCCTTGGAGCCCATCCAGTGCCACCCCCTGCCCTGGGCAGGGACACCTCCCCCCAGCCCAGGTTGCTCCAAGCCCCGTCCAACCTGGCCTTGACCACCTCCAGGGATGGGGCAGCCACAGCTTCTCGGGGCAACCTGCCCCAGGGGCTCACCGCCCTCACAGGAGAGAATTTCTTCCTAAGATCTTGTTTAAATCTACCTTCTTCTAGTTTGAAGCCATTACCCCTCACCCTCTCACTCCATGCCCTTGTAAAAAGTCCTTCCCCAGCTCTCCTGTAGCCCCTTTAGGGACTGGAAGGACATCCCCATGCCAGCATCCTGGCAGGGCAGTGAGCTCCCCCCGAGAGCGCTGCTGGTGTCGCCGGGCTGTCCCGACTGATGCAGGTGTGAATGTCACCTAAATACTGACCCGGTGGTGCTTACAGGTGTCCCTGTGGGACACTCAGGGCTCTGTCCATCTGTGCTGGGGTGCACCGCTGGTGGGAGGCACAGTGGAGTTTGGAGCCCCGTGCACCGAGCTCCTCCGCGGCTGCGTTTGCCAAATGCCCGGAGAGGCTGAGGAAGGGGAAAGGGGTCTGACGAGAGCACGGGGAAGGAGGTGGGATGCGCACTGGGGATGCTTCCTCCTGCCTGGCTCTGCTGCAGCTCCCGCTTCGTGTTCAACCCATTATTCCCAGTGCTTTGTCGCTGGTGGTGTCTGGCCCAGAAGCAGCGAGTCTGGGAGCCCTGCCGCCCCGGTGACAGGGCGAAGTCCTGCCCTGGGCTGTGGGGGAATGGGAAGAGAAGGGTCTCGGCCAGGGCTGAGCTGGCTGCTCTTGCCTTCCTTGCCTTCAGAGGGACGGGGGCCATCGTTTGCGGGAGCTCGCCAGGCTCTTCGCAGCTCCGTCAGGAAAGCAGCAGCTTTCCCTTGAGCCCCGGCTGCCTGGGGGTCCCCGGGGACTGCACCGGCCACTCGCGCAGCACTGGACTTCCCTCTTCATACATACAGGTGTCCCACGGTCAGGGGAATGCCTTGCAAAGCAGCAAGGAAGCAGAATCAGGCCCTTTATTAACGCTAAGTCTCAGTTTATTTTATTTTATTTTATTTTTTTGCAGTGCTTTCCTCCTTTTGTACAGGCAACTCGCTGAGGATGATGGAGGGGGACGGCGGCAGAAGTGGAGGGAGCCCTGCAGCCTCTGGCTGAGCTTCCTCTGCTCCCGGTCCCCCCCCAAATCGCACCCGTGAAGGCTCCCGGGCACAAACCCTTCCTCCCGCACACCCTCTCTGCAGTGGGCGTTTGCTCTGAAGGAGGAAAAACATCCCGTCGAAGGGTGGGGAGTAATCCTGTGTGCTCAAATGCTGGGCTAGGTGGGAGAACGCTGAGCCAAAATACCCAAACTAGCTAAAACGTTAAAGCCAGCCCAAAAGGAGGAGGTGACTTAAGAAGCCCCACGGGAAGGCAGGGCGAGAGCTGGCGGCTGTAGAGCAGCAGAGCCCCGAGGTGTCGGGGGAAGGGGGCTGAGGGCAGCCACGCCGCTGGTCGCATCTCTCGGCTGTGCCGCTCAGCGCCGCGGTCCCCTGGGGGAGATGGGGGGACAGGAACGGTGTATCGGAGATGCCAGAAGTGGTTTCGGGGACACAGGAAGGTGCCCAGGAGGAGTCTGTGAGATGCAGGGATCCGAGGGTGGTTTGGTCTTCCCTCTTGGCTCTGTTCGGGGCTACTCCCGGCCGGGAGGTGGGGAAGGGCTCTGCGGGGCTGCCCGACTTTGCTGCTGCAAATGAAAGGTGTCCGAGGAGATGGCAGCTTGAAACAGTTCGGGACAAAAGCAGCCGTGTGGGTCAGGGATGTGGGGTTGGCGCTGGGGAGCGGCTTTGCCAGGGCATGGCACACCGCTGCGGAGAGCTTCTACGTGCAGCTGCTTTGGGACTGTGGCTGGTAACTCCTGTGCTTGGGGAGAGGGAACTTTTGGGACTGGGTGTGGGATGGGGAGGAACAGCCGCTGATGTGGGGTGCCCTGTGGGGATCATTCAGGCAAAGCAAAGCGGTGGCCGAGCAGGGAAAGGAGCTCGGAGACCTTGATTTGGTTCCCGCCCCAGCGTGATGGATGGGGTGATGCTGTGAGCCCTGGGAGACACTGCTGTCACCAGTATCCCCATCTTATCTGGTGGCCCTGACAAGCCGGCACCGAATGGCCGGAGCCAGAAAGGAGTAGAAATGCAGTGCAGGCGCCTGCGCTTGCCGGGGGATACGTGCTGCCCCGTCCCTGCCATCCCTGGGGGGCTCCCAGGACCTGCTGGGGGCTCGGGGACCGGCACTGTGGGCTTGCGGAGGGGAAGGGACGATGGCAAACCTGCCTGAATGGCCGTTGGCTGTTTAAGGTGAAATAACACCTTTGATAGCTGTAATTGTGATTGCAGGTGGATTTGCAGGGTGGAGCAGTTCAGGGAAACGCAGCTGGTTAAAGGGTAACTCCGGCTCTGCCGGGTCAGGACGAACTTGGCTCTGCGGGGAGGAGAAGCACACGAGGCCAAGAGCAGAAAAGGAGGAAAAACTGCGTTTCTGTATCTTCCCTGCATTCGCTCACTTTATTTTTGTTCCTCCCTGCGGGCTCAGCGCCCGTCTTGCACCCCGAGCCAGAGGGGCTGACCCAGCGCTGTGCCCAACGGCGAGGTCTCCTCCTCCTCCTCCTCCTCCTCCTCCTCACCTCCGGGGGTTGGTGGGCTTTGTGGCCGGGTGCTCCTGCCTGGGTTGGGGCTCCCCTCCATCCCAGAGCGTTCCTTTCCCGTGCACCCCTGGACCGCGGCGTGCCGGAGCTCCCCTCGGCATCGGGGGCACCGCAGCCAGGGAAGACTCCATCCTTTTCTCCAGCCCAGGTTCTGGTTGCAGGAGCAACGCCTCCACGTCAGCCCCAGCTGGCCGCCGTCCCCGGGGAGGTTCAGGGTGTCCGACCGCTGCAGATTGCAGCGCTGGACGAGCTGCTTTTCCCCTGACCTCCGGCAAAGGCTCTGCCTCGCGCGAGGCCAAACGCGCTGGCCCCGGGCCAGGGAATCACTTTGTGCTCGATTTTATTTTTTTTATTTATTTATTTAAAAAAAAAAAAAAAAAAGGGAAAAAAAAGGCATGCAGAAAGCCCCACTGGAACCGCTGCGATGACTTGCACGGCTTAAAACTAAGCAGATGCTCACCTGCGCTTTGCTGGGCTAAAAAAAGCGTTGCTGCTCCGCCCAGGATCTTCCTCCGGCTGCTCACGCGCCAACAGCCCCTTTTTCTCATTAACACCTGAGAAATGCAAGCTGCCTTCTCCTGTGCCCGCAGCCCGGCACGGCAGCGAGCGCCCGCGCGTCCCCGCTGCTCTAATAGCGGAGGGAGCTCCGCTTTGCCCCGTCCCGCCGCGCGAAGGAGGGTTGTTAGCGGAAGCGCATCCTGGCCCCAGCAGTCGCCCAGGTGACTCATGTCCACCCTGTCAGAATCCTTTTATTTTCAGCAATTTTTAACGGAAGAATGTTAGTCTGGAGTATCAGTTTAATGAAAATAACACTTTGCATTCCT
>NW_009649114.1:2951863-2952180 GCF_000708025.1 Charadrius vociferus
TCCCCCTCGCCACGACCACGGAGGATTTTTAGTTTTTGAAGGGCACGGGTGAATTGAACCCTCTGCTTTTGGAGGTACCGGTGGGCGCCGGGCACGTGCTGGGGGTTGGTGCGTTGCTCCGTGCGCCTGACCCGCGGGTCGGCCCAGGGCTCAGCCTTCGGTGAGCGTCAAAAGGGTTTGTTCCTCCCTGTCCCCCATCAAAATGATAGTAATAGAAACCAAAACCGCCTACAAGTGGCATCGGGGCTGGGCTGAGGCTTTGAGTATCTCCTGCGAGGTGAGACGAGCGGTACAGCCCCTGTCCACAGCTGCTTTCG
>NW_009649114.1:2952230-2954021 GCF_000708025.1 Charadrius vociferus
AGGCTCCACGTCCTGCAGGAACGTGTCCAACTCCTTCCCTGCTCTCATGGCCCATGGAAAAGGCATTAATTGCGTTTGGGCAGCCCCCAAACCCCCTTACGCTGCCGACCACGAGTGTTTGCAAAGCCAACATCAGCCCGGTCCAGCGAACGGTGCACCGGGCTTTTGCTGAAACCTCATGGGTTTGGGGGTGGTTTTTTTACAATCTTCTAGGTCTTTGCTAATTGTTTTTCAGCTTCCGCTGCCACCAAAAGCGTTAGAGAAATGGTTTTTCTCTCTTTATTTGAAACCGAAGGTTAATCTCTCCCAACCCCGGGGAGCTTCAGCGAGAGCTGGGAGCCGGTGGCGGGGGCAGTAGCGGCACTGGGTGTTGAGAGCACCGCGCCAGCCCGCGCCTCCGCTGCCGAGGACGCAGCAGCGCCGGGGTCCCCGGGGTCCCAATCCATCAGCGCCGAGGCCAAATTCCTCTCTGCCGAGCTATTGAAAGGAATTTTCCCCTCCTCCAGAGAGCGGCTGGGCTGGGGGAAGGAGGCTGGATCTGCCAGCGGGATATCTGTCGCTTTTGCCAACCCATTGCAGCGCAGCGTGTCCTGCTCCAGCAATGTTTTGGCTGTTTGCTTTGTTAGGAGGGGGGCACGTTGAGAGTCCCTTGGGGAGCGGAGGGGGCTGCACGGGCTCCGCTGTGCCCATCGCTACCGTGCCACAAGCCCCTGACTGGTTTTTGCCAGGCTGCATCTTCCCTCCTGTCCCGGGGACAGAGCTGCCCCCGCGATGGATGCTCCCTCCCGGAATGGCATCCCGGGTGCATTCCCGCACCCACTACCGCCTGAATTCAACCTCCGCAGGTGGGGACACGCTTCTCACTTCCTCACCCGGGACGGGAGCGTAGTTTCTCTCACTGCATCGCTTCCCAGGGACCGGGAGAAAGCGGGCGAGCGGGTACAGCCTGTCTCGCTGGAGCACCGAGTTCCCTTGAAAGCCTGGCGGGGCCCGTGCAGACGAGCTCCGGGTGGCCCCGGCGCCGCGAGCCCCTCGGGCAGTGCTCGTCCCTCCGCGTTTTTGGGGGCTGAGCAGAATCTCGTGCCGGGTTACGCTTCGCTGGTCTCCGTAGCTTTGAAAAGCAGCGTCCCATCTGCCCTGAAAGCGGTCCTCAGCACCCGCAGCCAAACATGCAGAATTTTTGCTCAACACTGGGAAAACAAAGAGGTGGGCAGGGAGGAGACACACAGCCCTTCGCATCTGATGGGCACAGCCAGCACCTCTGATCAGATAATAATTAATAACTGGTTTTGGGGGGGGGTGGCCCTACCACCTCCATCTGCAGCAGCTCCACCCTCCGTGTCCCGGTGGGGTGAGCTCCCAGCCGGAGAAGGAGAACCATCGCATGAAAGTTGAACTCATCGCATTTTTGCCAGATTAACAGTGAAATAACACCGTAGCCAGTGCAGCGTGCCGGGGGTGGGGGTGGTGGATTCGGCTCGGCCGGGAGCTGGGCAAGGCAGGATTCCCTCTGGCAGGACGCGGGTGTCACAGCCTCCCGCACGGGTGGCTGAGCAAAGGCCCCGGCAGCGCGGCTGACACGGAGCACCACGCTTCTTCGCTGCCGATTTGCATCTGCTGCCGTTTGCCCCAAGGGATGGGGATGAAAAACCGCCACGTGAAAGAAATGGCGGGTGGTGGGGAGCAAGGGGCGACACGTTCGGAGCAAGCACCCGAGAGCGGCTGCGTGCTCCGCGAGCCGAGCGGTGTCGTGCGAAATGTTTGTAGGGCGCCAGTGGGGGGGGAACAGGA
>NW_009649114.1:2954127-2956466 GCF_000708025.1 Charadrius vociferus
GTGGACCCGGCCGCCGGCGACCTGGACAACCCGCCCAAGAAGTTTCGAGGTGAGACTGGGACGGGGCTGGGGCAGCTCCATCACTGCCATGAGCAGCCTCGGGGACGATGCTGGCCCCGAGCATCCATGCCAGGGACAGGGACCGGGATCCCAGACATTCCAGCTCGCCCGGAGCTGGGACTTGCTGCTTGTCCTTTGCAGAGGAGCCTGGAGGGATCTCAGACAGCCTCCCTAGACTTGTTTCTGTGGCTTGGCCAAACCACCTACCCTCCTCTGTTTGCCTCTGGGGGCATTTATGCATTTATTGTAACCACCTCCACGGTGGGATGGTCCTTGGGACCCCTTAGCTCAGCCCTAAGGAGCGGGGGTGGCCAGGAACCACCCTTGCCAAAGGTGGGTCCGACCATCCCCAGATGCATCCCCAGGGATGCCGGCAGCCGGGTGTTTACCCACCAGGAGACAGGGACGGGAGGGGACAGCCGTAGGGGCAGTTGCGACAGGCAAACTATTTCAAGGCGAGTCTGTTAGCGCTCCGCACTAATTACATCTGCCGTGCTTGGCTGCGCCTCAGAGAGAGCCGGGGGATTAAATCGCCCACTTAGGAGGCGGGCAGGGCTTGGGAAGGGATGGTAAATCCCGATCTGTCCTCGGCTGTCACGTTTTGGGCTGCGTCGTCTCCTCCGGCGCTCCGGGCTGCGCTCGTCGTTTCCCATTTGGGCGAGGGGCAGCCCCGGGCGGGAACGGGCGGCCGTGGCCACGTCCAGGCGGAAAAGGGGATGAGTCATTGGAAGCCGGGGCGGCTCCAGGCCTGTGGAAACGCTCTGGAGAAGCCAGGACTGGCCGCCTGGAAAAGCAGATCGTGCCTCCCGCTTCCCCTGTTTGCAAGCCCTGGGGCCGGCCGGCGAGGTGGCCTCGGACCTTCGGGCTCCCCCCGGGGGAAGCGAAGGGCTGCGCTGAGCCCGGGGCATCACGTCTCTGCTCTCGCCGCACCCGGGAGATGCGGTTCGTGTGCCTGCCTGGCCCGTGTGCGCGGCAAAACGCAGCGGAAGGGCCGTGTCCCAAAGAACATCCCAGTTGGGTTTGGGTGGCCAGTGCTCAGGGCACAGAGGGTGTACGTAGAGCTGCGCTGAGAAAATAGCCCCACACCGGTGATGACATTGTTGGATTCGGGGTTTCTTTAAGGCAGCCGTTCTTTTCATCCCAGCTACTGTAATTTCAAGTCCCCTTTAAAAAAAAAAAAAGGCTTGAAATATTGGTTGCCCACTCTGCTCAGTGCCTCCACCTCTTGCTCGGGGTGGCTTCGGCATCCCGCAGTGGGGTGCCGTGCAGGCACCCTTCCCCACGGGGGTCCTACCCGAGCAGCGACCTGCCTCTCTCCGTGGCAGCTGCTGCCACTAATTTGTACACGGGGCTGATTAACGATCCATCCCACAGCTCCCCGGAGTCCCACAGCCCGGGGAGCCGTCCCGGCCATCGCCAGACTGTCACCCGGGGCTGGATGGGAAGAGCCAGGAGCAGCCGTGGGGTGACCGGTGCAATCCTCACGGCAGCGGCCGCACCGTCTCCCTGCCCGGACACGGGCGGGTGTTGAATCTCTTTTCCAGGCGCAGGTCTGGTCTAGACTCAGCCCTGCTCCATGCAAACCCTATCAGGATATCCAGGCGCTTGTTTTAATGGCCGGAAAAGTAGCGGTCTGCCTTCTCGATAGCTATCACCGCGAGGGAGGTAAAAACAACGGGCTGCTGCCGTTTCCTTGCCGCAGCACCGAGAGGCTTAAGAGGATTTTCATGTGCTGTTGCCGTCCCTGTATCCTGTGGCCGGACCCTGCCCTATCCTGCGCTGCGGTGAGGCGCACGTGGGTCGCTCCGGGACTCGGCTTGGCTTCCCAGTGGGAAAACAGGACCCTTCTCCCAGAGTCAGGTCCTAATGGTTTTTTGGAAATGCCAAAACCCACCCGGGAGCCTGTCCCTGCGGCAAGGGATGCCCGGCGTGGCCACACCGGGGCTCGGCCCTCCGGGACGGCTGGCACCTCTCAGTTATTTGCTTTTCTTTGCGGTTTCTTCCCCCCTCGCCCCCCCCAAGGCTCTTCCCAGCGCTGCATTCAGGCACATCAGGAAAAAAAAGCAAATAAAGCGCTTCAATCCTGCGCTGCGCAGGCGCTGCGATGGCTGCAAGGCGAGCGGGCAGCGAGACCCCCGGCCGTGCCGCTGCCCAAAATGCCCCGCTCCCCCCGCTGCGGGTTCGCCGGAGGGTTTTGCCTCGTTGGCCGCGTGGGTCGTGGCTGCTCGGCCGGGCATCGCTCTGCTGGCTGGCTCCCGCCGGGGCGGGGTGGTCTGGGA
>NW_009649114.1:2956803-2965615 GCF_000708025.1 Charadrius vociferus
TTTAATGAAAACGATTTCGGGTGCTGCAGGTGGGTGGGGGGTTTGGGTAGCGCTGGGGGGAAGGGGGGGGGCAGTGGGAGAAGGCAGCCCGGCGTTGCGGCAGCTGAAACGGGGCGCCCGGTGAAAAACCCAGCGTCACGGCCTCCTTGGCACGGGATGTGCCATTAGCAAACAGACCTGTAAAACGAAATGTGAAACTTGGCCTCCTCCCAGCAGCCCGAGCCGGTGAGAACTGTGCTCTGCGCTTGTTTGTTCGTCACTCCCAGGTAAATAAATACGTGCTTGCCAGCCGCTCGGGACCGGGGCCAGAGATGGAAGTGATTTTTATTTTTTTTTTCTTTTCTTTTTGTCTCTGAAGTTTCTGGGCTGCTATTTCAGGCGTAATTAGGGCGATCCGGGCTGCAGAGCCCTTCCTGCCTTCGCCCCGTACAGCTTCCAGCCCTGAATGAGGGTTGGGGAGATGTAAGTGCCTCCTCCTCTCCGGACATCTCTCGTGCTTCGCTTCCCAAAGCCTGGACCTGGGTGGGCTGCACTTCCCACCCCCCATCCCGGCCACAGCAGCCTGGGCATAAAACAGGCAAATTGGGGCAATCTGCAGAGCACAGCTACGCTGCGAGCGTTTGGGAGAGCTGGGATGCAAACCTATGCCCTTCGGGTCTCCAAAATGTTTCTTTTAAGACTTGAAATGCAGCTGTTGACATACAGATTTTTAGGAGGGGTTTGCTCATCGCTTCCAGCACCGGTAATTGCGGCTCCTCGTGAGCAGTGACGGGAGAACAGCAGCGTGTCTGCGAAACCAGCGTGTCCCGATGGCACGGGCGCCGCGGGGCAGCAGCCTGCGGTCCTGCTGGCTCAGCGTGTCCCATGGGCAGGGTAACGAGGGGGATGCGGAGATGTCCGCTCGTGTCTCGGCCTCGCGGCGGCCGTGTCCTGCTGCCTGCTCTCCTTCCCGGCAGGATCCTCTCCTCGTTTAGGTACAGCTGGGCTTCATCAGTACTTTTTCTTTCCCTGAAGTTTTCCTTCCCAAATTGCACAGCCATTTCCAATGGGAACACTTCTAATCGCGAGTCCAAGAAGTGGAGTCACTCCTGGACTCATTATTTGCTGTGATTTGAAACTAATCCACCAACAAATACAAGGTGACGTGACC
The DNA here is from genome assembly GCF_000708025.1 of Charadrius vociferus. NCBI lineage: Eukaryota > Metazoa > Chordata > Aves > Charadriiformes > Charadriidae > Charadrius > Charadrius vociferus. The sequence goes on from NW_009649114.1 coordinate 2,957,954, forward strand.
CTCCACCAGTCCCGGCCAGGTCTCCCTTGGACCCCCAGCAGCAGATGGGTTGGTTGTGGGTTAGGAGGACCATCTGCCAGTGATGCTGCTGGGACGGGAGCAGTGTCCCGGAGTGCCCCTCAGTGACGATGGCCCTGTTGGCTGGTGGCCGGGGGGCTGCTGCAGCCTCATGTTTGTCTTCCTCTCCTCCCAGATTGCCTCTTCAAAGTATGTCCCATGAACCGCTACTCTGCCCAGAAGCAGTACTGGAAGGCCAAGCAAACCAAGCAGGACAAGGAGAAGATCGCGGACGTGGTGCTGCTGCAGAAACTCCAGGTGAGGGGGGGGTCCCTGGGGCGGGGAGGGGGCGTACGGGACCGTCTTCCCCGGGGCAGACAGTCCCCATGAGTTGGTTGGGTGATGATGCCTGAACCTCTCACCGTGCAAATCCTGATACGTTTTGCTTCCCAGAAGACAGCCGGCGTGCAGGCTGCCCTGGGTTTTGCTGTCCTCAGGGTGTCCCTCTGCTCAGCTCTGTTGTCCCCCGTCCCACTGCTGTCCCCTCCCCATGGACCATTAGCCACAGCCACCTTTTCTAGAGGAACGGCTCCTGTAGCCCTCAGCTCTTAATTAATCATGGCATGCGGTCTCTAATAAGGGGGTTGAGATGGGACCTCTGGGAAGTCCTTTGCGCCGGCGCCTGCAGGACGGAGGGTTGTGGTCCCCGGATGGACTGGCCCCCGGGGATGGGCGCTGCACCCTGGGTTCCCCTTCTTGGGAGATGCTCTTATCTGCCCTCTGACGTGAGAGGCGATTGAACCGTGGATCCTGCCACAGGCTCCCGATGGAGCTGCCATGCCGTGCCCGCACGCGTGCCCTCGGCGCAGCGGGGAGCCCTGGGCAGCGTGGCATGGCCAGGCTTGGTCCACGCCGTGATGGTACAGGGTGAATACAGCAGCAACTGGGGAGCCACAGTTGATTTTATTGCTCCCGGTGCAATGGAGATGTCGCAGGGAAGACCTGCAGAGATGGAGCTGAGGAGGTGGGAAGAGGAAGGGAGAGCTGCAGTGCTGCTTTTGGGATGAGAGGTGATGCCCACTTGCATCTCCACCCTCGCCGCCGTGCCCGGCCTTTGCTGTCCCAGCCCTTGTGATGCTCCTTGTGCGGAGGAGCCCATGGCAGAGCAGGGAGAGATGCTCCGTGAGTGCAGCCCCGCACCCCCGGCAGCACCCAGGGGTGCCTGGTGCGGAGGAGGGAGCCGCCGCGGCTCGGACCTGCTCCAAAGGGCTGGGGAAGAGAAAGGCTCCTGTTGACTTCCATGAGGTTTGGAAAAGACCCATGTTAAACATTGCATAATCGCCTCAGACAGCTGGCGAGGCCCCGAGGATGATTCATAAAACCGAAGCTCAGGAGGGATTCATTAAATCATCTCGTCAGGCTTGAAGCCCAGCCCCACAGGTCCCCCAGTTCTGCCCGTGCGGAGCGAGGGCTGGTGCGATGTCCGGACAGGGCGTCCCAGCTCGGTTCGGAGATGCCGGGACAGGGTCGGCGCCTCCTGCCACGTCCAGCCGTACGTGGTCACCGGCATATGGAAACACTATTTTCCTGCTCCGGTTAGACTGTAACTTGTAATGTCGACAGCTGTACTGGCCACGACTGGACGGAGAGGCTCATTTCTGAGCCTGATTGATTGCACCTTGGTTAAGATTTGTCTTAAAGAGATTCTGTCATTTCCTTGCTCTTTTCCGCTGCTCCCAGTGTTGCCCTTTTGGCAAATGCTCCGGCGCATCCGGAGCAGAGCGCTGGAGGAGCCCGGGCAGGGAGGGAGCTCTCTGTAAAGCACTGCCCGTGCTGCCGCGAAGCCCCTGGATGTCCCGGCAGGACGCTGGACTCCAGGCTGTGATTTATTAGTGTCTCCCACAGGCTGAAAACATCTTCCAACTCACGGAGATAATTTCCTGAAGCAGAAGCAGCGCGGCTCTCCAGCAGAGAAACCCTGCCTGGCTCTCCGCGATGCCCGCGGTTGCCTTTCCGAGCTCGTGCTCTTCCACTGGTGTTTTTAGAGGGTTTAAGGCTCGGTGTTTTCTGGGCTGACTAATTGTAGGTGCAGCCAGACGCAGTGCAGACACGCCGTGGAGGCTTTCCTCCCGCTCTGCTCGTGCCTCCTCATCCTCCCTGCGCCCTCCCGGGCTGCTCACCCCCCTGTGCGTGTCCCTCACACCCCATCCCACCATGGCTTGGGGACAGACCCTGTCTCATCCAAGAGACAGACTGGGAACATCAGCCCCCGTGGGCTTGTGTGCTCGGGGCAGGCGGTTCCCATTCCCGGCCCCGCAGGCTTTCGGCAAGGGAGGAGCTCAGATCTGGACGCAGATTTAGGACACGCCGCGGTGCCGGATCTATTGTGGGAGCCGTGTTGCTCCATGGGGTGGTTGTTCAACTCCCCGCTCCGCATCAGTGCGGGCTTTCTTGGCAGCGGGTTTGTTTTCCTGATGGCAGCACCCGGGGGGCTCACGTCTCCGGGTGGCACCCAGGGCTGCGTGGGGACGGAGAGGGAACTAAAGTGGTGGCAACATTCAAAAGAGCAAAGGGTTTGTACCGCCACAACGTGTGCCAGGCGTGTTCACAGCGCCGTCATCGCCTGCTTGGGCACTCACAGACCGGCTGCCTCATCCTCCCAGTGCGGAGCTGTGATTCCAGCTGTGTTTCCCAGTTCTTCTGCCCTCGAGTGAAAAGGGGGCGAAAGCAGGATTGGAAAGGATAGATGCTCTCCCAGCTCCATCCCTCACCGCTGTTTGCCATCCCAGCTGTGGGGGAACATCGGGCTGGCGCCGGGGCTGTTGGCACACCCTCGCCGTTCCCAGACAGATCCGCTGCGGGAGCAAGTTCCTGCCTCGCTCCACGTATGTCAACATCGCTCCGCCGACTGTCGGAGCCACCGGGAGGAAAATGTCTGTGGTTTTGGAGAGAGGGGCTGCAAGTGGTGCTGAGCAATTCACTCCCGAGGCGTCTTGCCCGGTAGGGACCCATCCTGCCACGTCTGCAGCAGCAGGTCTGGACCCGCAGCCGCCTCCGGGCACGGCGCTGCCGGCACGGCGCCTTTTGGTTTTTGGTCTCGGTGTTGTTGGGAGCCCCCAGTCCCCACAGCCCTGCTGCAGCGGAGCTGAGATGGGTGCATCACCCGAGCACCGAGTCCCCTTTTACTGCTGCCCTGCAAGACCTGCCGGGGCTTTTGGGGTTATTTCAGTGCCATTTTGCCCCTGTCCAAATTTTTAAGTCCTTGGTTTAAAGCTCAGGGCCACACCGGGGTCCCCGGCTGAGCTGTCGGACGCTATTATAGCTGTGGCCCATGTTGTGTTGGGGACAGAGGGATGCTGATGCTGCATCCCAGCCGGTCCCGTCCTCCCCATAGCAGAGGGTGCAGGTGACCCCTCTGGGGTTCGCTCCCGGGGAGCGAGGAGAGTGCTGCTACACTCGGCTCTTCTCCTTTTGGTGTTCAGCATGCGGCCCAGATGGAGCAGAAGCAGAACGAAACGGAGAACAAGAAAGTGCATGGGGACGTGGTGAAATACGGCAGCGTCATACAGGTATGGACGGGCGCTCGCTCTCCCCTCCTCTGCGCTCGGCCGATGGGTTTTCGGGGAGATGCACAGATCCAGCACGTGCGAGTCAGGCAGCTGCTGGGAAGGGGCTGGTGGCATCGCTCCTGGGTATGACCAGCCCTGGGGACCTTGAGGGGCTGTACCACCACCGCAGCTCACCCCGGAGTTTGCCTTTCCAGCTCCTCCACATGAAGAGCAACAAGTACCTGACGGTGAACAAGCGGCTGCCGGCCCTGCTGGAGAAAAACGCCATGCGGGTGACGCTGGATGCCACTGGCAACGAAGGATCCTGGCTCTTCATCCAGCCCTTCTGGAAGCTGAGGAGCAATGGAGATAACGTGAGCGTGGGGCCAAAAAAGTCCCCAAAGGAAGATGCGCAGAAAGCACCGTGTGTGCCACCAGCCCCTGCCGGGCGCCCCGGCCTCATCCTCCCTCTCCCCTTTGCCGTTTCGCTCCCCAGGTAGTCGTGGGAGACAAAGTCATCCTGAACCCCGTCAACGCCGGGCAGCCGCTGCACGCCAGCAACTACGAGCTTGCTGACAACGCCGGCTGCAAGGAGGTACGGGGTGGCTGGGCTGCATGTGTGGGGTCGGACTTTTGGGGTTCGCCTGTTGTTTTTTTTCCTTTTTCTTCCTTTTTTTCCTGTGTCCCAGGGGTCGTGACTGTGCTCTCTTGCTCCTTAGGTGAACTCAGTCAATTGTAACACCAGCTGGAAAATCAACCTTTTCATGCAGTTCTGCGACCACATGGAGGAAGTGCTGAAAGGGGTAAGGAAGGAGGTTCGGCCGCCGCCGGCCGCCCGGGACGCGGTGGGCTCTGGGGACCCGGCCCCGGTCCCCTGTGGGGGCAGGACGTGTGAACGGCCGTTTGGCTGTGTGACAAGGGCAGAGGAAAGAGATCCTGCCTCGAGGACCTTAATTTCTAGGAGCATTCATCACTTGGAGAACTTAACAGCAAGCTAGAGTTGGATATTTTAGTGTCTCCTGGCAGCAGGTACCCAGAGGGGGCATGAAATTACCCTCCGCCTTATTGTATTGATTTGGCTTTTGAGGACAATACGAGGCACACGTAGCGCCAGCAGTGGCTTCTAGCTGCGAGGATGATTTTCGGCTGTTTAGCCGTGCGGCAGGGCTGGCTGTTGCCTGGGAAAGGAACTTTCCCTGCGGAGCTATTGTTCGGGGCTGAGGTCCTCCAGGAAGCAGCTGGATGGATATTGATTGTTATGATCTTACAGACCCTCGTCCCCAGGCGCCACGCTTATCCCCGGCTTCCCGCATCCATTGCATCCTCCTCCCCGGAGCGTTAATGCCTTAAACACATTGGTGAGCGGAGCCTCTGCTCACTCCAGGGGTGTAAAGTGGGGGGTTTGTACCCCTTCTGCAGCCCGGGGAGGGGAAGCAGAGAGAAGTGACTTGCCTTAGTAAACGGAGTGATGGCATCGCGGAGCGCAGGGTGCCCCGTGCCCACGCAAGGTGCCCTTCCCTGGGTTCGGAGGAGCATTTGTGCTGCTAGAGGCAGGTTTTGGCATGGCTGAGGTAGGTAGGATTGGAAGAGCTGATGGTGCCCTGCGATGCCCGGGCTCCCACGGTCCTGCCGTGCCATGTCTGGGAGCTGTGCTCTGCTCTGGACCACATACAGGGGATCCCATGCCCTTGCAGGGCTGGGGGGTCACAGGAGGGGATACGCGGCTCGTAGGAGAGCCATGTCCCTGGGTCTCACCATCATGTTCTGGTCCAGGGGGACGTGGTGAGGCTGTTCCATGCCGAGCAGGAGAAGTTTCTCACCTGTGACGAGTACAAAGGCAAGCTGCACGTCTTCCTCCGCACCACCCTGAGGCAGTCGGCAACCTCGGCCACCAGCTCCAACGCCCTGTGGGAGGTGGAGGTGAGCAGGGAGGGGATGGAGCACGTGTCTGTGGGTTTTCGGGGGACCTCCGTGGGCTGCTGTGCTTTCACTGGGAGGGGGGGCTGGTAGAAGCAGGGGTTATTTCTATACGTTTCCACCTCTGGTAACCAGCTAAGCCTTGAGCTCCCTGAGAGATCTGGGAACCGCAGCTGCCCATGGACGGGTGCTGGTGTCTGTCTGAGCTCCGCACGCCCAGTGTACCTGCTCGTGGCCACCTCTGAGAGAGGACGGGGCTTTAGCACCAGTGTGTTTACCCGGGAGGGGGCAGGAACAGCATCCCTGTTCCCATTCCCTTCCCAGCCCCACGCACCGCTGGCTGAGCTCTCCTCTGCTTCTCCCAGGTGGTCCACCATGACCCATGTCGAGGGGGAGCCGGCCACTGGAACGGCTTGTACCGCTTCAAGCACCTTGCCACGGGCAACTACCTGGCAGCAGAGGTAAGGAGGCGAGCAGAGGGACGCAGAAACCCGCCCTGCCCGCGAGAGGCTGGTACCATCCCGAGGAAAGGCAGTGCCCACCTCCCTTAGAGTGGCGATGCCCGGCATTGCCTCTGGCCCCGCTCCGGTTCGCTTTGGGAACCGTCCTGCCCTGGGTCCTCCGCGGCTCCTCCTCGCTCGCAGGAGGTGTTGGCACCGGGGCTGTGAGCATCACCGCCATCTCCTTGTTCGCAGGGCTAGGCTTTCCCCCCTAAAATCCCCCACCCCACGGTGCAGGGGTTCGCTTGCCAAAATTGCTGTTCCTGGCTCCCTCCTCTTCTGGCTGGAGGGAGAGGAGGGGGTGGGTCGGGTTTTTCCTCTATTTCTTCACTCTGGGCCATGCGACTGTGCTGGCATAACCACCATCAATGGAAGCAGGAGATAGTTCATCTCCTGCTGTGTTTAACTCTTCCCCATCAGGTTTTGCCCATCCTCATCCTCTGGTCCACAGCAGCATCCAGAGCTGTCCTTGCCTGGGGAGAGTGTGGGCAAAATCTGGGCCTGGAAACACCATCTGCCAATTTTTTATTATTTTTTGGGGGCTCCTATTTAAGGCCAACTCAAGGCCTCCTGATAGAGGCACAAAGAGTTTTCCATGCTTAGATAATGTGGTTTATATGACACTAATTAGCTGCCACTACCAAGGGAAAGACAGAGTTACACCCTGCTGCCAGGGGAGCAGGGACGTACCGGGGGGTCTCAGTGCTCCTTAGCTGATGAAGACAACCAAAGGCAGCCCCCGGCGTCCCTTCCACCACTGCAGGATGGAAACCGGCAAATACCGGGGCTCTGAAATGGCTGCTTTAAACCAAAAAGACACTCAGGTGACATCTTCTGCAGAGGAAAGAAGATCGCAGAGCGATCCCCATCCTGGGCTGGTGCTGCCCATCTTGTGTTGCTCACCGAGACCTCAGCGTGGGGCCTCGAGGGATTGACAGCAAGAGCTCGTCTTGCTGCAGCGCAGAGCCCCGGGTCCGCTCCCCAGAGCTCACCCCCTCCCGCTCCTCGGGGACGGAGCGCTGCGCTCTGGGTACGGGTCGCCTCCTCCAGCCCCAGCTGGGCAGGTGTCCTCTCTCTGCGACGCGCTCGAGGAAGGCAGGAGTAGAGATAACACCCCACGCTCAGGGTTTGTGGAGGGACCGAGCGGGAGGACTGATAGCTGTCTTTCATCTCCCTCTTTAACTTTTCAGGAAAACCCAAGTTATAAAGGAGACGTGGCTGAGCCCAAAGCAGCGCCCACGGTGAGCTGTGTGCAGCCCCGCTAGCAGAAATGCTGCTGCCGCTGCCTGAAATCACGCCGTCTCTTAGATTCTGCCTGAAAGCAGGGAAATGCCCCGAAACAGAGCCTGCTGTGGGGACGGTGCCCGCGCTGTGCCGCCGTGCCCCGCTTGGTGCCGAGGCTGCGGCCGGAGGCTGTCCCGCTGCCCAGCAGAGCATCCCCGCGCTCTAGAGTAGCATCCCTACATCCCGCTTGCGAGAGGCCCTTTGCCGAAATCTCTTGGAGGGGTCCCGGTGCATGTTGGATCCCCAGACCACGGGGAAGTGCTGGTAGAAGAGAGATTTGGACTTTTCAGGGTTTTGGTGTTTTTTCCTCTTTGCTGTCGGTGAGATTTGGAGAAGGGGTGGCCTCGTAGCTCAGGTGCATCCCGCCGCGCTTGTGCTCTTGCAGCTCCTCCTGCGGCTCTGCGCTGCGAGGCTCA
>NW_009649114.1:2965670-2978866 GCF_000708025.1 Charadrius vociferus
CCCTCTCCTCGGTGGGGGGGCGGAAGCGGCGGCGCCAGCCGCAGGAACACGGGGGAGAAGATCAAATACCGGCTGGTGGCCGTGCCCCACGGCAATGACATCGCCTCCCTCTTCGAGCTGGACCCTACCACGCTGCAGAAGACGGACTCCTTCGTCCCGCGGTACGTGAGCATGCGCCGCCACGGTGGGGTTGAAAGAAAGAAGGGGGGCTTCACTGCATGGTGTGAAGTTGTGGCAAGGCTGGGCCTACCGGCGGCTGCGCTGGGGGAGGTGGTGGGCGTTGGCGTGTCCATGTGGGTGTCCATACAGGGATCGCTCACCGGGACACTGTGCCATTTTGCAGGAACTCCTACGTGAGGCTGCGCCACCTCTGCACCAACACCTGGATCCAGAGCACCAACGTGCCCATTGACATCGATGAGGAGAGGCCCATTCGCCTCATGGTACGACGCCGCTTCCCCCTCCTGCGCCTGGATTTACCCTCTGTGCCCCAATAGCTCTTAGCATGCTCCTTCCCACCCAGCACCCAGGCTTCATCCAGGGACTGAAATACCCTGATGATCCAAGGGGGTGGCTGGACACCAGCCTAGAGCTCCCCCCCCAGTAACCCAGAGCTCACCCCAGCCCATCTGATGGGGACAAACTGGGTCATTGAAGTCCCCCGAGGTGGGGGGTGGATGGTGGGGACATGTTTGACATTGCCCTGTCTGTGTGATGCTGCTTCCCCGTTGCTTCCCAGCTGGGCACGTGCCCCACCAAAGAAGACAAAGAAGCTTTCGCCATCGTCTCCGTGCCCGTATCTGAGATCCGGGACCTGGACTTTGCGAATGACGCCAGCTCGATGCTGGCCAACGTGGTGGAGAAGATGAACGAAGGTTTTCTCAGCCAGAATGACCGGAGGTAAAAAGTCATTTCCCCTGGGAGATGGGGCCGTGCCGGGCCACTCCAAGGGCTCTCCGGCATCGCTGCGGGATGGGGCCCCTGCCTGGGTCTTGGTGCCAGCGCTGTCTTGCTTTCCTGCCCACAACCCAAATCCACGCCTGCTTCTCCCAGGAGCCTGGCGAGGAAACCAGATAACGCCACAGCCCCGCTCCGGCCCCTCCTTTGCCGCTAGAAAAAATATCCGAGGGGCTGAGAGATGGCCCCACGATAGGGGCAGGCGGGTTAGTCACGGTATTATTTTTAGGTGGGTGGGTTCTTGGTGCTTCCTGAGCAAACACAGATCCCCCGTGGGACAGAGCGAGCTGCCTTCCGCCCTGCCAGCCCGCCTCCCGCGGGTCCCACAAGGGTGACGAAGGGGGCAGAGGCGTTAAATGTGAATCACAAGGAAAAGCCCCTGGTGTTCACCCTGGCACGTGTGGGTTCCTTAAGAACCATAGGGGCTGTAAAACCTCTTGCTTCAGGACAACCATTAATGTCTAGTAAGGAGGGGAGGATCAGCCAGCAGCTTCCCTGGGAGCCCTCAACATGGGCTCTTTGGTCCTCCAAAATGCGCCGGCACCATTGTAGGGACCCGAGTCTGGGTGGGCTCTTTGGGGTGGACGAGCAGCCCCCCCCACCCCGGCTGGAGAGTCCTACCACCCCGCTTGCATCGTGCCCCTTTGCAGGTTCGTCATCCAGCTGTTGGAGGACTTGGTGTTTTTCGTCAGCGATGTCCCCAACAATGGCCAGAACGTGCTGGACATCGTGGTGACCAAACCCAACCGGGAGAGGCAGAAGCTGATGCGGGAGCAGAACATCCTGAAGCAGGTGAGTGGCCCCGGGGACCTGCATCCCAGCAAGGCTGCGGTCCTGCGGAGCTGTCCTGTGCTGCCCAGGGCGGGGTGGACGAGCAGCACCCCCCCCGGCTGGAGAGTCCTACCACCCCGCTTGCACCGTGCCCCTTTGCAGGTTCGTCATCCAGCTGTTGGAGGACTTGGTGTTTTTCGTCAGCGATGTCCCCAACAATGGCCAGAACGTGCTGGACATCGTGGTGACCAAACCCAACCGGGAGAGGCAGAAGCTGATGCGGGAGCAGAACATCCTGAAGCAGGTGAGTGGCCCCGGGGACCTGCATCCCAGCAAGGCTGCGGTCCTGCGGAGCTGTCCTGTGCTGCCCAGGGCCACGCTGGAGGCCAGGGATCTGGAAACCCCATGGAGGAGGTGTCGCTGGTCTCCAGCTCATGCCCCAGTGGTGCATCAAGCCCACTTGGCAAGCATGGCTAGTGTCCATGGGGGTGATGGTGTGAAGGGAGACACAGCGCTTGTCATCTCTGCTTTTGGACAGATCTTTGGGATCCTGAAAGCCCCTTTCAAGGACAAGGGTGGGGAAGGGCCCCTGGTGCGGCTAGAAGAGCTGTCGGACCAGAAGAATGCTCCCTACCAGTACATGTTTCGACTGTGCTACCGCGTGCTCCGGCACTCCCAGGAGGACTATCGCAAGAACCAGGTGCATGGGGGTGGCAGGGAGAACCCCCATCCTGCCACATGTTGCAAAGCCCTGGGGGGCTGTTGAGGTCTCGGTGGGGCAGGGGGGCATTGCCAAACCCTGACACGCAGCCCCACATGCTCACCACCTCTCTGCCCGCTCCAGGAGCACATTGCCAAGCAGTTCGGCATGATGCAGTCCCAAATCGGCTACGACATCCTCGCTGAGGACACCATCACGGCCCTGCTGCACAACAACCGCAAGCTGCTGGAGAAGCACATCACAAAGACGGAGGTGGAGACCTTCGTCAGCCTGGTGCGCAAGAACCGCGAGCCACGGTGCGTGTCTGGAAAGGCCCCATCCCAAAGGGCTTTGGGCTGCGTGATGGGTGGGATGTGCCTGGACCAGAGGTGGAGAGAGCCCCCATGGATCCCCCTTTCACAGCGAGCTGTTTCTGCTCTGTAGGTTTTTGGACTACCTCTCGGACCTGTGCGTGTCCAACCACATTGCCATCCCCGTCACCCAGGAGCTGATCTGCAAGTGCGTGCTGGACCCAAAGAACAGTGACATCCTCATCAAAACAGAGTGAGTAGCCAAGGGCAGAGGTTGGCCACCTTTGGGATCCTCCATCTCCTGCAGTGCCCTGGTAAAACGCTCATCACCCCTCGAGGTGCTGCCACTCCCTGTCCACAGCAGCGTCTCCAGTTTTACCCCTTTTCTGTCCTAGGCTGAGGCCAGTGAAGGAGATGTCCCAGACCCATGAGTACCTGAGCATCGAGTACTCGGAGGAGGAGGTCTGGCTCACCTGGACGGACAAGAACAATGACCACCATGAGAAAAGCATCCGGCAGCTGGCGCAGGAGGCCCGGGCTGGCAATGCCCATGATGAGAATGTCCTCAGCTACTACAGGTGACGATCCCACACCATCTTCTCTCCAGGTGAGGGTGTAAGGGTTGCACATCCTCACTCCCTCTCCCTCTCCCCCTCATCCCTGGGCAGGTACCAGCTGAAGCTCTTTGCCCGCATGTGTCTGGATCGCCAGTACCTGGCCATCAAGGAGATCTCCCAGCAGCTGGGTGTGGACCTGATCTTCCTCTGCATGGCAGATGAGATGCTGCCCTTCGATCTCCGGGCATCCTTCTGCCACCTCATGTTGCACGTGCACGTGGACAGGGACCCCCAGGAGCTGGTGATGCCCGTGAAGTTTGCACGGCTCTGGACCGAGATCCCCACAGCCATCACAATCAAAGAGTGAGACATGTTGGGGCTTGCAGCGGCTTTGAGGGACAGGGCAGGAGGTGGGATGGCAGATGCCATCCAGTGTAGGAACTGGTTTGGCTTTAGTAGGGACTGGGAGGGGGGCATTTGTGGACTGACGTTGGTAGGTCTCAGCCTTCAGAAGGAAGTAGGCTCCATTACAGTCATGAGCATCACTTCTGGCCACGATGGCTCAGCAGCTGCCTGGACGGTGCTCCTTCTAGGCTGGTTGCGAGGAGACTCGCTGCCATCCAGCTCACCCCCACTGTCTCCCCTCGCAGCTACGACTCCAACCTCAACGTCTCACGTGATGACAAGAAGAACAAGTTTGCCAGCACCATGGAGTTTGTGGAGGACTACCTCAACAACGTGGTGAGCGAGGCGGTGCCCTTCGCCAACGAGGAGAAGAACAAGCTCACCTTCGAGGTGCGAGTCCTGCCAGCGTCACTGGCACGTTGCAGAATGCAACACGGTTTGGCTGCAACTGCCTCTGCATTGAGGGTGGCCACGCTGTCATCCCTCTCCCCTGTGTTTGTTCCTCCCGCTCAGCCCCGCATACGGCGAGGTCTGGAGTTGCCTTGTCCTTCCCTAGGTTGTCAGCCTTGCCCACAACCTCATCTACTTCGGCTTCTACAGCTTCAGCGAGCTGCTGCGCCTCACACGGACGCTGCTGGGCATCATTGACTGCGTCCAAAACCCCCAGCTGATGATGCAGGCGGTCTACAACGACGAGGTGACGGGTGAGTCCTTGCTCCATAACCAGGCATGGTCCTGCTGGAAGGTGTTTTCCACTGTCTGCCCAGTGCTTTCCAGTTTTGGCTGCAAGAAAACAAGCCACTGGTTTGCTGACATGGAAACTTTGGATGAGTCTGCATTGGGAGACAAGAGGTGTTGAGCTTATGGCCATGCCAGAGAAATGGCCAATCCCTCCTGCTCATTCTCTGGTTAATGTCTACAGCGTTTTCCAGTCTAAGTGGATCCTTCCATTGGTCCTCTGCCACCTCCCTTTCTGTCTGCATTAACTCTACCCCATATGGCTGCCTCTATAGGGAAGAACGTGCGGAGGTCAATCCAGGGCGTTGGGCAGATGATGTCCACCATGGTGCTGAGCAGGAAACAGTCCATCTTCAGCTCCCCGAGCCTCAGTGCTGGGTCTGCCCCGGAGCAAGTGGACAGAGGGAGGAGCATCGAGAATGAGAACATTGTGGTGATGGAGACCAAGCTGAAGATCCTGGAGATCTTGCAGGTTGGAGCCAGTGGGGAGGGAGAAGCATTGTGGAGCTGTGGGTGGAACCTGTGGGATGGGGTGGTGTGGGGAAGACAGGATTTTCTGATGCAGAGAGACAGCTGGTATGAAGAGGGTGCTCACTTTTGCTTTCTTCTTTGCTGCTGCTGCCAGTTCATCCTGAACGTGCGGCTGGACTACAGGATTTCCTACCTGCTTTCTGTCTTCAAGAAGGAGTTTGTGGAAGTCTACCCCATGCAGGACAGTGCGGCTGATGGCACGGCTCCAGCCTTTGACTCCACAAGTAACTTTTCTACTTTGCTCCTGGTACACCTTCAACTCAGCACACCCCACAGGCTGGGGACGCACAGGTGGGGGAGGTGACAGCTCCAGCAGCCCTCCCCCCACCGCTGCTGCTGGCAGGGAGCATGGAGCGGGTTGGAGTCTAGGCAGATGGGGTGAGGTGTCCTATGTCCGGCATCGATGCTCGGAGCGGTGGCCAGGGAGCTGAGTTGGTTCCTGCGGGTTTCTGCTGATGCCCAGGGATGACGTTGGCTGTCCCTTTCATCTCCTTTTCCTCTCCCTCCAGCTGCGGCCATGAACCTGGACCGGATCGGCGAGCATGCAGAAGCCATGTTCGGTGTGGGGTGAGTCCCTGCCCCGTCCGGTGCATAGTTAGCCTGGCCGTAGGGCTCTTCCTCTCCTGTCCATGCTGCCGAGGCTGAAAGCTGCAGGTGATGAGGAAGATGAGGCTCTAAAGGCTAATGCAGCTGTCCCCATCAGCCCCGAGGGGTGACTGAGCGCACGCAAGCTCCCACGTGGCTGCTAACGCCAAGCGCTTTCATCTCGGCTTCAGGAAGACGAGCAGCATGTTAGAGGTGGATGACGAGGGAGGGAGGATGTTTCTACGGGTGCTGATCCACCTGACGATGCACGACTACCCACCGCTCATCTCCGGCTCCCTGCAGCTCCTCTTCAAGCACTTCAGCCAGAGGCAGGAGGTCTTGCACACCTTCAAACAGGTAACCCTGGTGGGACGCTGCTCTGGAGCACCTCTAAGCCCACACTTGGCTGTGGGTGCGGGACGTGGGATGGGTCCCGGCCTCTTTCCTTGGGATGGAAGTCTGGAAGAGGAAGGGAATGGGTTTTGTGCCCCAAACTGGAAACCCCTGGGAATGTCACTGCAGGTTCAGCTCCTGATCTCAGCCCAGGATGTCGAGAATTACAAGGTGATCAAGTCAGAGCTGGACAAACTCCGCACTATGGTGGAGAAATCAGAGCTCTGGGTGGACAAGAAGGGCAGCAGCAAAGGGGACAGCACGGTGGACGGGAACAAGAAAGAGAAGAAAGAGGTGAGAGCCCTGAGCAAGACCCGGGGAACCGGGGCAGGAGAGGAGTGGGAGGCAGAGGTGCAGCTCGCTTCAATCCAACACCCAACGCCTCTCGATGGGCCGTGCACCCCTCGCCCTGGAAGAGGAAGGTCAGGGAGGGTCCCGTGGGGTGTAGGTATGCCACAGGCTTTGTCCCCTTGCAGCATGCTGCTGATGAAGAGGTCATTGCTCCGGGAGAGAAGAGCAGCGAGAACTATCAGATAGTGAAGGGGGTAAGTGAGACCGAATCCCGTCCCCAGGGCTGTTCCTGGTGGCACGGCCGGTGATGTCGGGCTGGCACGGGGGCACCAGCGAGAAGGGAAAGGGTGAAATCATGGAGGGGATTTCCAAGCTCTGCTGGGTTTCAGAAGCAACAAGTCAAAGCCAGGGCTTGTTCCTACCAGCTCAGCGCAAGGAGGAGCCCTGTTACATCCCCAGGGCTCGCCAGTGAGCCTTGCACTGGGGGGACTGGAGGGGAGAGGGTTGGTGATGGTGCACGGGCTCTCTGCATGACACTGCACAGAGGATTTCTGAGGGAGGTGCCAAGATTTGCGAGCGACGCAGGGAGCACCTGGGTTTATGGAGGACACATCTGGATTGCAAGCAAGCCATCAGTGCTGGTGGCCATCCTGATGGGCTCCCGGGCTCCATTCCCCTCTGCCATGGTCCTTCTCTCCCCAGATCCTGGAACGGCTGAATAAGATGTGTGGGGTTGGAGAGCAAGTGCGCAAGAAGCAGCAGCGCCTTCTGAAGAACATGGACGCCCACAAAGTGATGCTGGATCTGCTGCAGATCCCTTACGAGAAGGTAGGTGGGCAGAAGCTGGCTGGTCCTGAGGTGCCTAGGGCAAGGGGTGGGGGACATGGGGACCCCCCATGCACAGGCAAGGCAGGAGGGGCAGCAGCCTGCTCCTGCTCTCCATCCCTCGCCAACTCCGGCCATTTCTCTTCTCTCCCCTCCCTCAGGGTGATGCCAAGATGATGGAGATCCTGAAATTCACCCACCAGTTCCTGCAGAAGTTTTGTGCCGGCAATCAGGAAAACCAGGCCCTGCTGCACAAACACCTCAACCTGTTCCTGACCCCCGGGGTAAGGAGAGGGGACCGAAGGGCGGTGGCAGACAGCAGCACAGGGGGAGACTTCGGTACCCCTCTTGGGGCTGAGAGCAAGAGATGCAAAAGCATCTGAGGAGACCCCAGGAGAGGAAGGGTCAGGGCAGGAGGGTTCCGCGCAGCCCCCCAGCCTCACTCTGCTCCCCTGGTCCCGCAGCTCCTGGAGGCAGAGACGATGCAGCACATCTTCCTCAACAACTACCAGCTCTGCTCGGAGATCAACGAGACGGTGCCGCAGCACTTCATCCACTGCGTGGCCACCCACGGCCGCCACGTGCAGTACCTCGACTTCCTGCACACCATCATCAAGGCCGAGGGCAAGTACGTCAAGAAGTGCCAGGACATGATCATGACTGAGGTGAGCACCTCTCCCCGCAGCCTGTGGGGCGTGAACGTGGGGTGTAGCAGGCATGGCTCCTGGGAGGTGCATGGTTGGCTTCTTCCTTGAGGAAGAGCCTTCCTGGCCATGCTGGCCTCTCCCTGGAGCAGGAAACATCTCCAGGAGCTTAATGCTCCTGTTTTGGAGTCCCGCAAGCTGTGATTTTTTTGATTGCACTGCAAATGCCTGGTTCTTCCTGGAAATGCACAGCCCTTTTACCTTTCACTGGCTGCTGCCTCTCATCGCCCCACTGCAGAGGACACCGCTTTCTGCCTTGTGAGGTTTCTGACCCTCCTTCTCTGGAGTGGTGACCGCTGACCCTTCCCTGCAGCTCACCAACGCTGGGGACGATGTGGTGGTTTTCTACAATGACAAGGCTTCACTGGCCACCCTTCTGGAGATGATGACGGCAGCCAGGGATGGGGTGGAGGAGAACAGCCCGTTGATGTACCACATCTCACTGGTGGACCTGCTGGCTGCCTGCGCCGAGGGCAAGAACGTCTACACAGAGATCAAGTGCACATCCCTGCTGCCCTTGGAGGACGTGGTGCGGGTGGTGACCCATGAGGATTGCATCACGGAGGTACGGGGTATCCAGTGAGGAGGCTGCCAGGGGCTTTGCACTGGTTGCCTTCTCCTGATGATGTCTCTGCCTCCCCTCCTTCCCTCCCCGGCAGGTGAAGATGGCCTACGTGAACTTTGTCAACCACTGCTACGTGGACACAGAGGTAGAGATGAAGGAGATCTACACCAGCAACCACATCTGGACTCTCTTTGAGAACTTCACCCTGGACATGGCCTGGGTGTGTGGGGAGGGGTGGGTGGGAGGCTGCTGTATTGGATGGGGACAGGCTGGTGTCACTGAGGCTCCCTTGAAGCCTGGGCAGCCAGACATAGAATCATAGAATTGTCTAGGTTGGAAGAGACCCTTGGGATCATCGAGTCCAACCACATAGGATGTGGGCACTATGGGGACTTGTGTAGCTGCCACCCTAGGGGCTGGGGAGCTGTCAGGGCTCTCTGGCGTAGACCCAGGAACTGTCATCTGCCACATCCTTCAGCTTAGCAAGGTGCCAGCTGGCCAGGATGTGTGCTCACCTCGCCCTGGTGCCATCAGCGTCTTCCCTTCTCCTCCCAGATGTGCAAGAAGCGAGAGAAACGCCTGCCAGACGCTACGCTGGAGAAATACGTGCTGACGGTGGTGCTGGACACCATCAATGCGTTCTTCAGCTCCCCCTTCTCGGAGAACAGCACCTCGCTGCAGGTAAGAAGGGGCTGCATGGACAGACCATGGCTGGGGGGGAGAAAGCAGCTCATCGAGCCCCCCTGAAACAAGGTCTGGACACACCTTGCACTGATACATACCTGCCCGCTCTCTCCTTCAGACCCACCAGACCATTGTGGTGCAGCTTCTCCAGTCCACCATGAGGCTGCTGGAGTGCCCCTGGCTGCAGCAGCAGCACAAGAGCTCGGTGGAAAGCTGCATCCGCACGCTGGCCATGGTCGGTAAGGAGCCGCGCCAGAGGGATGCTCTGTCTCCCACTGCCCAGGAGGATGCAGCTACCTTTGGCTGCCTCTGCTCCAGCGGCGAGCAAGAACCATCGTCCCTACCGCGGGTCTTGGCAGGGCGCCCCAGCGAGAGCCTGCCGGCTGGGAACGGGGAGATTTGGCTCCAGGATGTGCTTTTTTTCTTTTTTCTTGGGTTTTTTTTTTTTTTTTTTTTGGGCTACATCTCCAGGCATGACCATGGTGGTATGGGGATAACGGAAGCCTGGGCTTGGTTGGGAGATCCCTGGTGTGTCCCTGCTGGTGAAGGGCCTGGAAACAAAGGCAGTGTTTGTAGTGGTTTTCCCTCGCCAGGACTTTGTCCTCAGCCTGCTTGTGGC
The DNA here is from genome assembly GCF_000708025.1 of Charadrius vociferus. Lineage (NCBI taxonomy): Eukaryota > Metazoa > Chordata > Aves > Charadriiformes > Charadriidae > Charadrius > Charadrius vociferus. Next base: position 2,975,307 of record NW_009649114.1, read on the forward strand.
TGCCTGGCTCGGGTCAAGGGTTGTTAGCACTGAGTCACCCTGTGGAAAGGATTGCTTGCTCGGTGGTTAGATGCTGGGTGGGGATTTCCCTTTGTAATTTGAGGCAGGGTGCTTACAACTTCTCCACGCTGGGCTTTCCCAACCGAAAACTGGAGGTGGTGCCTCTTTCCATCCTCTGTTGGACTTGGCAGGGGGGGCTGTGGACAATGTTGTGCTTCAGTAGGGAGGGAGGGATGGATGGAAATACTCCACCCCTCACTAGTCTGGAGGAGTTTGCCCTTGTATTTAAGCCAAATCTTCTCTGCTGCAAATGAAGAGCTGGTGAAGGGGTGCCTGGCCCACAGCAGTGTGGTAGGACCCAGCTGATGGGGTGGGCTGCGTCTTGACTGTCCCCAACTCTGGGTCCGTCTCGTGCAGCCAAGAGCCGCTCCATCGCGCTGCCCATGGACCTGGATGCCCATGTCAGCTCCCTGCTCAACAGCAGCTCCACCAGCACCGTCCAGAGGAACACGTCCAACTACAAGACGGCCACAAGGACCTTCCCCCGTGTCTCCACCACCCCCAACCAGTGGGACTACAAGAACATCATAGAGAAGCTGCAGGTATGGGACAGGGAAGCAGCAGTGGCGTGGATCAGTGCATGATAGCAAGAAGGTGCTGGCGTTGCAGGGGGCCTTCTCCCATGCTCGTGTCTCCTAGGCATGCTTTGGCCCTAAAGGTGTGTGCTGTGACTTGTAGGACATCATCAACGCCCTGGAGGATCGCTTGAAACCGCTGGTTGAAGCTGAGCTGTCTGTCCTGGTGGATGTCCTCCACCGGCCAGAGCTGCTCTTCATGGAGGGGACAGAGGCGTTTCAGCGGTGCGAGAGCGGAGGTTTTTTGTCCAAGTAAGGATGCTTTGCAGTTGCCCAGGGGTTGTTGGGAGTGCAGGGAAGGGCTGGTGACCTTCAGCCTTTGCGGGTTGTGCATCCTGTTGTGCACCTGCAGAGTGAAGGGGCGGTGGGGCTGTTCCCTCGGGGACCGCCTTGTCCCTCTCAGCTGTGTGATGGTGGCTTTGCTGTGCCAGGCTGGTGCAGCACACCAAGGACCTCATGGAGACGGAGGAGAAGCTGTGCATCAAGGTGCTGAGGACGCTGCAGCAGATGCTGGTGAAGAGGAACAGATACGGCGAGAGGGTGAGCACCAGCACGGTGGTCCCATGACACCTCCCAGCCCCGCTCCTCATCCCTAGAGCCCCTCCACCCATGCAGTGCCCTCCCCGCTGCAGCCCATGGGTGCTCAGCCTTGTTCCGCTCTAGCGCTGGCCTTGGCGTCGGGAGACTCGTGATGTTTATTTGTCTTGGCAGGGCAACCTGCTGCGGAAAATGCTCCTGAACAATTACCTGCAGAACAAGAAGTCCAGCTCCAAAGGGGAAATTGCGGACGCTGCTGGGGGAGGTGAGTGGCCCTCTCCTGCGCCTTCCCTGTCTCTCTGCGCTGCTCACACACCCCTCGAATTCCCGGCTCCTGAGCCATGATGGGATCGGGTCTGTAGGTGGTCACCGTTCTCCCACCTCCATGGGAGTAAAGGAACCGGGGAGATGAAGGGATGGGACTGAGATGCCTCTGGCAGCAATTTAGCTGTGCTCAATCTCCTGCACTACCACAGCATCGCATCTGTCTGTGCCTTCTCCTGCAGGCCAAGACCAGGACTGGTCCGCTATTGCTGCTGTCCAGTGCCGGCTGGACCGAGAAGGGGCCACCAAGTTGGTGGCTGACCTCATCATGAACACCAAGAACGAGAAGATCTTCCAAGAGAGCATCCTGCTTGCCATCCGCCTGCTGGACGGAGGCAACACCGAGATCCAGGTGCTGAGCACCGGCTGCGCAGTGGGCACCGGCCCCGGGGGAATTGGGCAGCCAGGGTTTGATGGGTGCAGCGTAATGGTCCCAGCACTTGGAAGATGTGGGTTCAGGGGAGTCCTCCATCCTGGGTTGGCACCTGGATAGCAGGCTTGGCCAAAACGCTGTTTGGTTGCATGTGTTGGCTGGCCAGAGGAGGAACTGTAGAAATCTGTCTGGTTTTGAGTTTTCCAGCTTGGTGGCTGCGTGGAGCCGGAGGGTTGGATGCTGCGAAAGGGGCAGGTTGCTGCAGGTTGTTTCTGGAGTAATGCTGATGCCCTCTGCCGGGTACTGCTAAAATGACTCAGTGCTGCAGCTCTTGGGCGATAACTCCTGGGTTATCTTGAATCCTTTATCACAGGGAAGCTGACAAATTAATTGTACATGCAAAACCCAGTAGGGCTCCAGGCATGGAGCCGCTCTAATCGCTGTTTGCTCCAGCCCTAACCCTGCTTTTAGGGTAAAGGAGAGCACAGCGGCAGGGGACGATCCACCCCTGTAAATCCAAGAGGACTGTGATGTCCAGGGTTGTAGCATGGAAATAAACCTGCTCGCCAGGTTTTCTCAGAGAAGGTCTTGAGTGCTGGAGGCTACCAAATCAGTGGGGCAGGCAGTTTGGACCCCATGATGGAGACTTGTCCCTCTCTCCTCCCAGAAATCCTTTTACAACCTCATGACGAGTGACAAGAAGTCCGAGAAGTTCTTCAAAGTTTTGCACGACCGGATGAAGAAGGCACAGCAGGAGACCAAGTCTACGGTGTCTGTGAACATGAGTGACATCGGGAACAAGCCTCGTGAGGACAAAGAGGAGCCTGACCCTGGCACCAAAGGTATGGGGTTGTGTCCCCTTGGTGGAGCCAATGTCTGTCTCGTTGGATGGTCCGATGCTAACGAGGTTGGATTGCCCTCTAGGACGAGGAGACACCTTCCTGATGCCTGGCACCCCCTCCCGATACCCGATGGCCATAGGGTTTCGGAAGGGCCATGACACTGGGGAGCAAGGTCAGAACAACGAAATGGGGGTGACGGTCCTGATCATGGAGCCCATCCTGCGATTCCTTCAACTGCTCTGCGAGAACCACAACCGGGACCTGCAGGTTGGTTACAGGGGCTGCCAGGGTCGGGGGCCAGGGCAGAGACCATAGGACTGGGGTGTGGGAAGGATGGGCTCTGCCTTAATTTGGTCCAAGAAACCATTGCACCAGCCCCTCCGTGCCTCAGTTTCCCCATCTGTAAATGTGACGTCCCTTATGGATAACTTTGCTTAGTGATGTGGAAGTTCACAGCATGACCGTGTCCATGGGATTGAGTGCTGCTCTTGGAGGTCTCTACGTTACAGCCACAGCCCAATTCTCCATCGAACTGCAGCTGGAGGGGGTGTTGGGAGGGGGATCGGGACTGACCCCCCATCAGAGCGATGCCGTTCGGCCCCGTAACTGCAGCCTTTGCTCAACAGAACTTCCTCCGGTGCCAGAACAACAAGACCAATTACAACCTGGTGTGTGAGACGCTGCAGTTCCTCGACATCATGTGCGGCAGCACCACGGGGGGGTTGGGGCTGCTGGGCCTCTACATCAACGAGTACAACGTGGCCCTCATCACCCAGACCCTGGAGACCCTGACCGAGTACTGCCAGGGGCCCTGCCACGAGAACCAGGTCTGTGGGTACCTCTGCGGGT
>NW_009649114.1:2978897-2993841 GCF_000708025.1 Charadrius vociferus
GAGCAGGGATGCCCGTGGGAGGATTTTGGGGATATGAGTGGGAAAAGAGCAGAGACAGGGCCAGCTTTTGACTTCAGGGTGTGAAGAGGAGCAGAACGTGGGCAGCAGAAGATGCCAAGGGTGCAGAGGGGTGCTGCAGGGGTTGTGAGCTACTGCTTGGCTAGATAATATGGTGATGCAGATGGGGGTTAAATAATATAGTGGTGCAAACAGTGCCCTTTGCATGGAGATGGGAGATTTGGGGCTCCTGGGGCAATCAGGCAGGGTCAGAGCCGTAGGCAGGGCACCGTTTTGGACCTGGGATGCGTTGGAAGGTGAAGCTGGGAGGACCGGCAGCATCCGTGGGATAACACATTGCATTGCTCCCCCAGAGCTGCATCGTGACCCACGAGTCCAATGGGATCGACATCATCACAGCCCTCATCCTCAATGACATCAGCCCCCTCTGCAAGTACCGCATGGACCTGGTCCTGCAGCTGAAGGTGGGCAGAGCCTCGGGCTAGGATGGTGGGCACGCGTGGGCTTGCTGCCGTGGCTGTGGGGTGTGCTGTGGGGTGAGGTGGCTGCTGTAGTGGGGACTGTGGACATGTCAGGCCCTCAAGTGTGGGAGCACGTGGGCTTGGTGGGATGGGGCTGGTGCATCTCCACCGTGTGAGGCTCAGACGCCTCTAGCACGGGGGAGTTAGAGCTGACCGGGGCACGGGGGAGGTTCTGCTCACCCTGGAGCCCTGGGCAGAGTCAGGGCACAGCTCCCCTCAGCGAGGGTTTCTCCTCGCCAGGACAATGCCTCCAAGCTCCTCTTGGCCCTCATGGAGAGCAGACACGACAGCGAAAACGCCGAGCGGATCCTCATCAGCCTCCGCCCACAGGAACTGGTAAGGGCTGACAGTGAGACACCCCCAGCCTTGCCCCAGTGAGCCCCCAGCATCCCCCCAGCCCACTGCTGGTCCTCTTCTGCCTGTGGGTTCTGATGCTGTTGCTGGTTTACAGTCCAGTAACCATCTCCTCTGCCATGCTGCTGGGCACCGTCCCTGCGCAGCATCCTTGCCTAAAGGTTTTCCCAGAGCCATTCGTGGGCAGAGGAGGAAAACAGGGCAAGGAGGTGGGGAGAAGCTCACTGTCCCTCTGCTGCCTTCCAGGTGGACGTGATTAAGAAAGCCTATCTGCAGGAGGAGGAGTGTGAAAACGCTGAGGTTTCTCCCCGGGAAGTTGGCCACAACATTTATATACTGGCGCTGCAGGTACGGAGCGGTGACAGCAGCGTCCCTGCCAGGCTGGGCTCCCCATGCCGCACTGGGCTCCCAGCATGGCTGGGAAATGGGCTTTTGGCTCCTGTTAGAAGACCCCCCCCATCCCCTCGCCCCCCCCGAGGCTTACCGTCCGGCTCCCCTGAGCACCCCATGTCCCGCTCCCGTGTGCGCCGGTGGCTGCTCACCAGCCTGGGCTCACCCGGCCATCACTGTCCCTCTTCCAGCTGTCCCGACACAACAAGTCTCTGCAGCAGCTCCTGAAGCCGGTGAAGCGAATCCAGGAGGAGGAGGAGGAGGGCATCTCGTCCATGGTACGGAGAGGCCTTGGGAATGGAGGCAAAGCCCTTCCGAACCGCCCTAACCCTGACCGGAGACTGCAAAGAGCCTCCCACCCCTGCTGGACCACCCTGGGTTTCGTTGTTTAAGATTTGATGGGTCTTGGTGTTCCTCAGGGGAACTAAAGAAAGAAGAAAGACTTATCGGTGCCCTTGTAGCCCAAACTCCAAGCCCAAAGGCATGTGCACCTTTTATAACCAAGCTGCGGAGAGCTGTATTTGGAGGGGTCCCCGAGGGAGGCTCAGCCGTAGGGTGATGTCCAGCTCACCACAGGGACAGGCTGGTGGCCCCGATGGGGTCCTGCTGGCACTCACTTTCTCCCCTTCCTGTTAGAAAAGGAAGGGCTGAGTCCTTTGCTGTCATTTCTTGCCTACGTACCCTAGATCCCAAACGAGATTCAGCGGTAATATGATTTCCCTGGGGTTTTATGGGCATTGATTTGTAATTTGTGGATGAGCAGCACTTGGATGTAATTATTGCAGGGAATCGAATGTCTGTCACCTCGGGGAGGGCCCGTACCCCTTTTGGAAGCTTTAATTCATTTGCTTCTCCCTGAAACCTCATCAGCTTTGGTAGATTTTTGAGGAACGCTGTTGTCAGTGCAGAGTTAGACCTGACCTCCCCCGGCGGAGGCCACCCTCATCCTCTCTCCCTCTCCCCGCATCCCAGCTCAGCCTAAACAACAAGCAGCTGACGCAGATGCTGAAGTCGACGGCCCCGGTCCAGGAAGAAGAGGAGGACCCGCTGGCGTACTACGAGAAACACACGTCCCAAATTGAGGCAAGACCTGTTAGCTGTGGGGCTGCCAGCGTGCACGTGGCCGGTGAATCCCAACTGTGCTCCAGCTGCCTCGTGCCTGGTGATTCTGCACCAGGAGCCTTCCCATCCTTGTGTCGGCAAGAAGAAGATGGGGCTTTTGCTCTGCAGAGAGCTGGAGGCGTTAGCAGAGCCCGTGCGGAGCTGGGGGAACGAGCTGCCCCCCGGACCCTTCCTTTCGCTCCCCGGAGCAGTGGGGATGCAGCCGTTTCGGCCGCCCCGTCCCTGCTTGCCAGCGTGGAGCTCCTTGGGGATGGACCAGCAAGGGTCCACGCGCTCTCAGCTTTCCTCCGGCACAGCCGGGGCTGCCTTTGCTGGGTGGATTTGTAGCGTTATGGCCGAGCGGCCGGTGATGTTTGGATCCCGGTGGAGTGGGAGGGAGGAGGGGAAGGCACAGCCGGGTCTAGGAAAGAGGAAACCAAAGGCTGGCAGGGGCAGGATCTGACGGCACCGTCCCCTTTCGCCCTGCTTCCTGCAGATTGTGCGCCTGGACCGAAGCATGGAGCAGATAATCTTCCCGGTGCCTGGCATCTGTGAGTTCCTCACCAAGGAGACCAAGTACCGGCTCTTCACCACCACGGAGCAGGACGAGCAGGGCAGCAAAGTCAGTGATTTCTTCGACCAGTCGTCCTTCCTCCACAACGAGATGGAATGGCAGAAGAAACTGCGCAGTAAGAGCAAGGCAGACCTTCCCTTGGGGCTCCCCCCGGCCAGCACGGGCACTTCGCATAGCCCCTGTTGTGAAAATGGGAGGCAGCCCGGCTTTGAAAGGGTTCCTGGCCTGCAGATCACATCTCTGAGCATCTTGTGTCGTGCTCTGCAGAGCAAGGGCCGCGCTTGGCAGTTCGCAGGTGGTGGAGGTTAATCAAGTTCCCCGGGATGTATTTCCCCCATGCCCGTTAGCGCAGTTCTTCGGTAGTCTGAAATGCGTCTTGCGGCACGTTCCCTGGGATTACACCTGCAGGTGTTTTCCCCTGGAAAGCCCTCTCCTCATTTGCTTTCAGCTGCCTTCTCCTAAGCCGGGATCTAGCAGCTACATGTGGGAAATAAAACTTGTTTCTCCGCTCCCTGCAGACCTGCTTAGGTGCTTTCAGGGCTGCATCAGGACGGAAATCCTGCCTTAAAATAACAGGAGCTCGATAGAGAGCCACACTATAACTACTGCGATGCAGCTAAGGGGCAGCGTAGCAGCTCCGAAAACACTTGCACATCCAGTCAAAACTATCTTAGGAATTCGGCAGGAAACAAGTTTCCAGTATGGATGGGAAATTGCTGGCTGGGTCCCCTCTGGGACCAGAACCAGCGCTGAAAACACAAAGATACTGTTGTTTTGAAGGATGTGAGGCTGTAGGAGGTGGGAGACGGGGAGGAGGGAGAGGAGGAGAGCAGAGCCCATCGTATTCCGAGGTGCCAGAGCAGGTCAAAGGGCCGAGAAGCCGAGAAGTGTGAGCAGTGACGTGTTGAACTTGCACTCCTATTTCAGCAGATGAGGAGGGAGCTTTCATTAACGTTCTGAAGGAAGTGGGAGGCGAGGGGCCCTGCGGCCCCACTAGCTGTGCTGAGCCCAACCCCTCGGATGTCGGGCAGGACAAAGCCTTCCCCGGCTGGCGCGAGGTTGGCTGAGATTTGTGTGTCTGCCTCCTCTCCCTCCAGGCATGCCGCTGATGTACTGGTTCTCCCGCAGAATGACTCTCTGGGGGAGCATTTCCTTCAACCTGGCTGTCTTCATCAACATAATCATTGCTTTCTTCTACCCCTACGTCGAAGCCACTTCCATGGGTAAGTGGCACAGCATCTGCTGCTCCTCGAGGTGGAAGAAAAAGGGGACCCTCCTGTGGAGGGAAACTGGTCCCCTTACCTGTACTCTCCCCACCTTCAGTCTCCTTTTGGACTCCTAAAGCCCCACGTCCTCTCTGCAGGTCAAAGGAAGGGACCGAGTGAAGATTCCAGTTGCCAGCCCTCCCCATGCTTCCTTCTTAGGGAAAAGTCCCTTCTCCCTGGGCTGCCCTTTCCCTGCTTGTAAAATGGGGGAGGCAGCGACAGCATTGAACCCGCTGTCAGGCACAGCCTCCGTCATTTACAGTGGTTTTGAGATCTCGGCTAAAAGATGTTAGAAAAATGTATCAGTAAGAACCATCTTAGCCAATACGAGTCCTTGCAGTCAAGCGTGACGTCTCTCTGATAATCAGCACATTAGTTTTTCTGGACAGTCTGGGCAGCAGCACCGTGTCTGACTGACAGCGTGCATTTCATCTCACGCCATTTAATTGCTGTGGGTCTTCTCTTCCCAGGAGTGCTGGATTCCCCACTGATCTCACTGCTCTTCTGGATTCTGATCTGCTTCTCCATCATGGCCTTGTTCACTAAGCGCTACGGTGTCAGACCGCTCCTCGTGGCACTGATCTTGCGATCGATCTATTACTTGGGGATCGGACTCACTCTGAATATACTGGGAACTCTCAATGTAAGTTCTCCGCGTGCTGCTGGAGAAATAGCGTAGCAGCCCATAGCAGAGGAGGCTGTTCTGCGTTCCTAAAGTGCGGCAAACCCCACTCCCTCCCGTTTCTGGTTGTTCCCCAGCTGACCAACAAGATTGTGTTTGTGGTGAGCTTCGTGGGCAATCGCGGGACCTTCATCCGGGGCTACAAGGCCATGATCATGGATGTGGAGTTTCTTTACCACGTTGGCTACATCCTGACGAGCGTCCTGGGACTCTTTGTGCACGAACTCTTCTACAGCATCCTGGTACAATAAATGCAGGTGTTTGGGGCGCAGAGGGAGCCTGTCTGCCCTGAGAGAAGCTGGAAGGTTCTTGTGACACCTTCCAGGGGCTGATTGATAACAGCAGAGAGAACAATTCACTGTGCTCTAATCTTTGCGTAGGCGGATCTTTCTGCCTTCCGACAGTATCTATTACTGTCTCTCTCCCGGTCTTTTGCTATTTCTCTCTTTCTAATCTCTACTGTGTACTTTATCTGGGTCAGCTGGGAGACAACGTGAGCTGGTGAGGGCAGAGGCAGGGTGCATGTGTCCTATTCTTGGCTCTCCTGCTGTGCACAAGTCACTTCCTTCTTCTCTGCTCCCCTACAGTAAGCTGGGAAACTTAAATGCTTTGTGTGAAAGTTAGTCAAGGTCTGCTGAGCGATCCAAGAGCTCGGGATAAAAGGGGATATAGGTAGGCTAGGCATTGTCAAGAAAAGCATCCTGCGGCATTTCTTTGCTCCTGGGTCCTTTCAGCTGTTTGACTTGATCTACCGTGAGGAGACCTTGTTTAATGTCATCAAAAGCGTGACGCGGAACGGGCGCTCCATCCTGCTGACAGCCCTCCTGGCTCTCATCCTCGTCTACCTCTTCTCCATCGTGGGCTTCCTGTTCCTGAAGGATGACTTCATCCTGGAGGTGGACCGCCTGCCGGACAGCAAAGCCAAAGGTTGTTCAGCCCTTGTCCTCGTTGGCTGCGGTGCTTGGGCGAGAGAGGGGCCGGGCAGAGCGTGGGTCCCCGTCTGCAGCCGGACCATTGCATGAGACCTCGCTGCAGAAGCACGCGTGTGTCTGCACATCGTGGGGTTTATACCCTCGGCACAAACTCCTGGTGGCACTGGTTTGGGGAGGTTTTAGCAGAGAAGACAGCTGCTTGTGCCGACTGAAGAACCTCGAGAGAGCAGGGGTTTGGGGGTCGGAGTGATTGCAGAGAAGGGGGCGGGCAGCTACAAATGAAGTTTTAGCGCTGTAGAGCTGAAACTTGAGCAAAAGATTCAAAGCCTAGAAAAGGCTAGGAGAATGATGCAACTATTTTTTTAAGAAGCTTGAAAGCTACACGAAGAGGCAGTTGAGGTGGGAGTTGACCTGTTCTGTCGCGTACCAGGTGATAGAACAAGAGGAAATGGCTTCAAGTTGCACCAAGGGCAGTTTAGTTTGGATATTAGGGAGAATTTCTTTACTGGAAGGGTCATCAGGCACTGGAACACGTTACCCGGGGCAGTGGTGGAGTCCCCATCGCTGGAGGTATTTAAGGGTCGTGTAGATATAGCGCTCAGGGACATGGGTTAGTGGTGGGCTTGATAGTGTCAGGTTAATGATTGGACTAGATGATCTTACAGGGCTTTTCCAATCTAGGGGATTCTGTGATTCTGTGAAAAGCGCCCGTGACAGCAAGGAAGAGCTTTACTAAGGCAAACTGATGCTCTGACAAGGCTGCGGTCTCTTTTACTTGCAGATGACCCCTTGGGGATGCAAAGGAACATGGAGACCTTCATGGAGTCGTGCAGCAGTGACAAAATTAGCTGCTCTGCTGTGCCCACTGCTTTGGAAGGTAAGTGAGCTCATTAGGAAGGTTGACTCTGTTAGTGGCAGAGTAGCTTGGCTGCCTGGTTTGTCAGCGAGCTCAGAAAAACCCTAGCTTTTTCGAAGCTGGAAGCAAGCAACCCACTTTCTGGCACATATGAGGCAAGAGGGCTGCAAATTTTGCACTGACCGTGGCATAAAAAATGTTGAAGTAGATTCGGTTTAGTCATAAAGAAAGTGGGAGCGCCGGGAGCGCTCAGCCAAACACCTCCGCAGCGAGAAGCATGCTGGAGGAGCTGCTGGGAAGGTGCTGCTTGGGAGATCCGCATCTGCTCCCAGGAGATTTGGCACCGCAGCAGGAGCCATCCCCGCAGCTCTGCATTCTTTGTAACGGTCTGGTGCTTCTGCCCTGTCTATGCTCTGGGTTTTTGCTTTTATTCCCCCCCCCGGTACCCTAGAAACAGAGGCTGACCAGTGGGAACGCGCCTGCGACACGCTGCTCATGTGCATCGTCACTGTCCTGAACCACGGCCTGAGGAACGGAGGGGGCGTGGGTGACATTCTGCGGAAGCCATCGAAGGACGTGAGTTTGGGCAGCACGTGGGACCCCTTCCTTCTGCCAAGTCCTGCCACATTTACCGCTGCGCAGCTGCCGTCGCTCCCTGGAAACTGTGACACTTCCAGCTGCGTCCCCCGCACTGTCCCCCACTGCTTTTCCCCTCTCTTCCCCATCACAGCCTTTACTCTTCCTCACCTGGTACCCTCACCCAACCCTCACCAACGCCCCAACGGGGCGGCACGGTTAGCGTGGCTGGAGGAGAGGTGTGCGAGAGACACACATTTATCCCTTCCATCCGTTACAGGAATCCTTGTTTCCTGCTCGGGTTGTCTACGACCTCCTCTTCTTCTTTATTGTCATTATCATCGTCCTTAACCTCATCTTTGGGGTCATTATTGACACCTTTGCTGACCTGAGGAGCGAGAAGCAAAAGAAGGAAGAGATACTGAAGACCACCTGTTTCATCTGTGGTGAGCGCTGGGACCTACAGAGGAATTGCCCCAAAGCTCTTCCTCTCTTCTCAGGCTGAGGGGAGGAAAGGAGTCTCAGTTGGTTTCTGGGTTTCAAAACTCAAATCTGTTCACGGATGGGTCACTGCGGGGCGAGAAGGCTTAATCAAGGACACAAACTGAGCGGGGAAATTATCTGTGGTGTTCCTCACCTTCTGTTAATGAGGTGTTAAACTAAGCACCACATTGTGGAGTTCTTGTCGCTGTGCATCTATCACTCCTGAGACCATCGCTTAGCCAGTGGAAAAAAAGCACCGTATCACTAAGGAAATAAAATACAGAAAATGTTCTGGAGTCATTGTAAGGCATCCAAAAAGGAAAAAAAAAAAATCCAATCAACCTAGCTGCTTTTTTTCTTAAAAGATGCACTGGGTGGATTTTGTGCTTTTAGATACATAGGCAGGAAGCACAGCTAGTAGTACTTTAAATAGATGCCTCCTGAATACACAACTGGTTTGTTTTCCCCCTGGTTTGCATGCTTGTTGTATGCTAAATGCCAACTAATTATTAAAAGCGCTTCTGGAAAGGCACACCTGGGAGAGGACGCAATTATCTCTATTTCCTTTCGCATTTGTTTGCTTGCTCACTTCTTCCCTTCTCCTCCCCTCCCCGTCTCCCCCCTCCGCCATCTCCGCTCTTGCCTGCCTTTCCCAGGACTCGAAAGGGACAAGTTCGACAACAAGACAGTGTCCTTTGAGGAGCATATTAAATATGAGCACAACATGTGGAACTACTTGTACTTCATCGTGCTGGTGCGAGTGAAGAACAAGACCGACTACACAGGGCCGGAGAGTTACGTGGCGCAGATGATAAAGGTACGTGTCCTCTCGGGGAAGATCTTTCACTATCGCAACCTGCCTACCCCAGGGAGATACTTGAGAACAAGGGGCTTGCCAAAGAAAAAAGGGTTCTGAGAAGGAGCTTTTGGAAAATATTTAGTAACATGGTCGTGCCTTAGTTCTTTCCTAACTGGTTGTTTCCACTTCGCAGTCTCAGCCAACACCACATTGTCTGTTTGATGTTTTGTACTGTGTATTTAAGGATTGAACCAAGAGCAGAGAGCGTGACTTCAAGGTGATTTCAAGGCAAGGAGGGGAGGGAAAGGAAATTTAGAAAAGAAAAACTTCTGAACTTGAGCCCAGAAGGCTGTAAGGAAAAAAGCTGGAAATGGACTATTTGTGGAAAAATTTGCAAAGATACAGACAAGATGAGCCTTTGGGAATTTCATTAATCCCTAAGCATAGGCAGGCTTCCTGTTAAATCCTACCAGCTCTCTTCCCTCCTCCTCACCCCCTCTCCAACTCCCATTTTCCACGGTCGCCTTTCCAGAACAAGAACCTCGACTGGTTCCCCCGGATGCGAGCCATGTCGCTGGTCAGCAATGAAGGGGAAGGGGAACAGAATGAGATCCGTAATCTTCAAGACAAACTCAACACCACGATGAAGCTGGTGTCCCATCTCACCTCCCAGCTGAATGAGCTGAAGGAACAGGTACTTAACAGTTTTAAGAATCGGAACACTTGAGGAACACCTGACTGTAGCAACCCGCTGTCCTTACCAAAATAGACACCAATTCCAAGGAAGAGGTGGCAGAACCAGCCCAAGGCAGTACAACTTCAGACACAAAGCAAAGGGCTCCTGCAGCTCTTTTCGGGGGGGTCAGGGTACATTTGGGACAAGTGCTTTTTGATACTTTACCTCCTCATCAGCTCGAGTCCAACTCACAGGGTTTTCTGGCAGATGCTTAAAGCAGCCCGCTCAGTCACGCACTGGAGGAGCACGTTAGCGAATGTAAAGGCAGCTCGGTTTCCTCCCTCACTCGTGTCCTTGTTTGCACTCTAGATGACAGAGCAACGGAAGCGCAGACAAAGGATGGGGTTTGTGGATGTCCAGAATACCATGAACCACTAAGACGGAGAAGAAGCATCAGCTTCACCCACTGGGGGACTACACGTATACATGTCAGCTAACGAGGCTGCTTATTCCTGGGTTCCATGCCTGGACGTCGCTGTCAGAGAAAGACAGACCATGTGGAAGAGCTTCACGGTCAACATTTTCCCTAGAGCGCTTGTAAGCAATTCAGGAGCCAGGGACCGGCCAGGATTCCTCACAATACCTGGACCCACACGTTACTCTAATGCCCTTGTAGGAAGATAAATTATACAGGACTTTCATTCCTCATTGCAATAACTCTTTATTTTGCAAATGTGGAGGGTTGTATCTTTATCTCCATGCACTACATTCTGATGGCCTCAGGTGTAGTGTAACTAGCTGTAGGGCTGCAGTATTTAACTTATTCCAAAAGTGTCACTAGTACATGTGGATCTTTGCAAACCAGCCATCGTATTTGCTGTAACTGCTCCGTGCTGATCCCTCTCCATTTAAAGAATTCTGTTCATCACTGTGGTGCAGTAAAGAGGAGCTAAACTCAAGGAGGTGGATTTGTTTAATTTAACTCACCAGATGAGGATGAGTATCCAAGCTTGTACTAGTGTGAACTAGTCTTTTGCCTTCTGTGGACCAAGGATATCTGGGCAGTAGTAGTAGGAGACTGCAGGTTTACAGGAGTTCACTGTGAAGGGGTGTCCTGTGTTTTAGTTTCATCTCTGGTGTAATGTTTTACCTTTTTTTTTTTTTTGGTTATTGTTGTTAGTTAAGAACTAAAATGTAAATTGCCTTAACTAAATTAAATACAAAATCATGTTATAATAAAAACTGAAACATGGTAAAGAAAGAGCCCTTCCTGTGCCCTCTGGTATGTAACGGGGTTGTTACAGATAGAAATACGGAACAATCCGAAGACCCAAGGTGCTCCACAACCCCATGCTCGCAGCTCCAGCTGTTAAACATTAAAATATAGTGTAATGCTCCAGTCAGAAGTTGAAGAAGAATGCTGCCATGAAGAACTACCTTGAGCACCAGCCTTGTTTTCTGAAGCTTCGGATTAGAGCCTGCTGCAAAGTTTCAAATTCTTTCACTACTTGCCAGGAAAACACTGTTCAAATACATAAAAAGGAGCAGCTGTTGGTGCTGCCTGGAGCCAAGCAGCGTCCTGGCATAGCTGTGTTCTAGACACTCATCCTTCCCCAGCCAACTACAGTCCTGTGCCTCTGCCTCCCAAGAATAGACACTGATGCAAGCATTAAAGCTTTAAAAATGAATAAAAATAGGCCACAGCAATGGACTAATCACACTTAAGATTTGTTTATGGCCCTATATACCAACATGTCATTAAAACCTATCTTTATCCCTCAGATATGCAGCAACCCTTAGAGAACCATCTCTTCCTGCGGAGGGAAACCGGCATATAGCTATGTCAACCAGCAACGCACCGCTGCAGCACTGGATTGAAATCTCAATTAAATCCTTCCACTGTTCCACTGTCCCCATGGTAAACAGTCACCCTCAGTCCCCTCCTGTGTCTTAAAGAAAAATAAATGTGGTGCTTAAAGTTATCCCTCCCTCAATTTCACCGTTACCAGTGCTAACAGACAGAAACACAAGCACAGCTACATTGTCACACCATCACTATTGTTATATTCACAAGCAAATTTAAAGCTAACATGGTTGCACCTACTTGCTCTGTGCATCTCCTGGTTGTTCCGTTTTTTGTAACACAAAGGATCTGGTCTAACACCACAAAGTTCTTTCCTCTACGCTACACTGCTCCAATACGGTTTCAGCACAGATGTGTTAAGTTATGTCCTAGATTTCCAGGGAAAAAAGAGGAGGCACTAAAAATGAAGGGTGTAAGGTGTAAGTCTGAACAAAAATGCTGTTGCTAAGAGGAATAAATGGTTTTATTCATCATGGCAACATACAGTGCTTTAGGAATATATACAGTGGAGAATCTGGGAGTTAGCCTGTCACTTTGAGTCCTCTTCGGGTTTCTTGGCATAAAACTTTTCTCGCAGTTTTTTCCATGTCCCTTTTTTCATGTCTTCCATCTGTTTCAGAATGTCTGCAAAAGGGGAAGAGAGAGCAAGATGGGGAAAGAGGAAGAAAAGCAGAAAAGCAAAGGAATGAAAGCCCTCTTATAAAAGCTTTGCCTTATATATATATTTCTTTTTTGACTTTTCATCTTGATGAATTTCTATTTCAGGGCCTGAGGGAAGTTTGTTTCCCTTTCCAATCAACTGTGCGGGGAGTCCCTTATCACTAACAACTAATATTCAGTTTCCACACGCTGCAATGAAAGTTAGGAACTGGAGCAGAACAAAACTGCACTGCCTTCCTACATTGCACTTCATAAATGATCTGGCTGAGAGTATTTCTGCATCATGGTACCCTGTCTAATACAAAAGGAGAAATACTGAAGGGAATTTGACCATGGTGAAACAGAAGCTGAGAATTTTTTGAATGACGTAGTAAACGTGCATTTCTTTCACATAGCTCCTACTATCTGATCTCAAAGAGCCCTTGCAAACCCTTTGCTGTTACTGCCCAGTGTAAAATGCAATTTATTTTTCACCCTGATAGATTACTGATGATCTCCTCAATTATTCCTGAACTTACTCCTCATTAAACATCCTAATATACTTGCACGGCAGTCCCATTCTGTCTTTTAATCACAGGTGTTTAGTAGAAATGTTGCGGTAAACACCACAAAGACTAGAATGTACTTTATCTCCTGCACTGACTTATTCTCAAATCAAGCACAGTATTAGTACCTGTTGCTAATATCATCTTGCAATCTTCTACTGTCACTCCAGTGAAGCTTGTGTCTTTCAGGCGCGGATACTTCATAAACAAGCAAGTAGGTGAGGGAAGGAGAGAGAGAAAAAAAAATGTTACTTGCAGTGCATTAACAAAAGTAAAAATGTCACCATACGGTAAAGTCTGAGCTCATTTTCAGTCAAGCTCTAAGAATTCTGTTCATCCATACCAAGAACTACCATCTGCATTGTTCATACATGTCACAGAGGCCAAGATGTGACCAAAGGCACCAGGTAGAGCTGCAGAGCGCTCATTTGTCTGTTAGACATTCCCAGAAACCCTGCTGGGACAAGGCAGCCAACTGCGGTAGGTTGTGACTCACCCCCTAAAAGAGGGATGATGGCTAATGCCAAAGCTCACCTTGTTTTTGTAGTAGTTGGTGTGGATTCTGACTAAGCTCTCGTACATTCGGTCACAGGTCTCAGGGTCAGCGATCTGGAAAGGGATAAATGTATCACACAAGTCTTAATTTAAACCTCCATAGCAAAAACCACCTCATTTCAAAGCTTGTGAGAAGGACAGTCAAGGAGCAGCTCAGGTGACTTCTCAGTGCAATGTAGGATACTGGTGACCCCTAATACGCTGCTCCAGAATGCAGATCATTTTCTTTCCCCTCCGCTTCTCACCAGCTTGGCCTACAAGAATAATGAGGCATGTGATTTCCAGAACAGACCTTAAAAACTGCTCAAAAAGATTTGACAGATCAGCTGTGAATACATAGTTAATGAGATCATTGCTGGACAGTTTTCTTCTCACGTTTATTTGCCACTGCTGCAAAATCTGTGAGACTTCTTGCTCAGAGGCCAGCTTTGCCGCCTGTTTTATTCTAAAGTATCAAATGGGATCATGTACTAGGGTGGAATTTAGAAAATCCCGGTGCAGGCTAAAAGCAGTTTATAATTGGTTAGGGAAAAGCAGCACGAGACACTGAACAGCTTGTGAAGGGTAAATGGGTTTCTATTTTGGTCGAGTAAGTTGGAAAGATTTTGCTAATACCTAAACCTCTGCTAGGTGCCTCGGACAGGTGCATCTGCCTTGCAGAGGCATCGATTTAGCAGTGTGGATGCCATGTCATCTTGTTTTTCTGTTTTACAATGGGGGCCAACTTGACCAGAACTCTGCATTGCTGCTCGATGACATCAAACATAAATGATTAAAACAGATACACAAATAAGAATAGTATCAACAGAAACATGGCAGGATAAAATGACACGGCTCATGTGTCCTTGGGACATTGGCACAGGTTCAGCACAAGGCCGGTAATGCCTCCTCTGTGCAAACGAGGAAGACGAAGGAAAAGAGCTCCTTATTCAGTAGGTAATGGCTGCTGCAGGAGAGAAGATGTAGGGACAGACAGTCAAGAGTAAGCACCATCACGCTGCAGGCGATCGACTGCTTAACGTATCCTGCAGTCACATTTCAAATGACCCTGCTAATGTTTTAGTAACAACAGCAGAAATAGCTATTAAATGGGTAGCAGAAACAGTGTCCCTCCCTCCCGTAAAATCAGTGAATCTTATTCTACGTGAATAAAACAGACATTAGACTGATAAAGCATCCTTTACGGTGCTAGTTCTTTTCTCAGACATTCCTCCTGCTGTCTGCCAGTACATTTCCCTTTGCTGTATTAAACCTTTACACATACAAATTGACATCAGTGCTGCAGGCATCAATTTAGGTTCTCAAGACAAGTGGCAGCGTTGGGATCTTGTAGCCAATTGGTGCAGCAAATTCAGCTACCCTGAGCGTATGAAAAAGCAATAAGCACTTTCCAAAATGTCTGCTGCAGACTATTCTGGTGACCAATATAGAATTAGGTGCCTATAATGGCCCCTTGAAGTAGAAAATGCATATCTGGAACAATGTTTTTATGCTAAGAAAGGGCGCATTTACATTCCACAGCACCACCTTCAAGCCTGTAAAGATCTGCAGCCCAAGCAGATTAGCTTCTCTCATTTATTTCAGCACCAAAGCCTAAACTCCAACGCAATTACAACTGCAGCTAGAATCCAATTTTATAACCGCTGTACCCTAACAGTGCGTTTCACTGTGTACTCCACACTGCATCGCACCATCATCCTGTCATCGCGGGAAGCCCAAACGCACTAATCTACTCGATTCCAGCATGGCACTGATGAATTCACTATGCTTTGCGTCCCACCTCCACAATCAGCGGGACGGGGCTCTCCAAAGCAGACGGTGTAAATGGTGGAAGGATCTGGCACACAGGGCAGCTTGTCCTGTTCGAGGCACACGCTACGCGGCTGCCGGGGCCTGTGTTTCAAAGGCCTATCCTGGGCCCTGAGGAGACCCGAGGGAAGCTCGCTTCACAGCCAAGGCCCGCAGGCGCAACCTTCTTCTCAACTGTAACCCCGAGAACTCCCCCCAAAACCCCCGTGTCAGCACTAAACTCCCAAGGTTCGCGCCCAAAAACCGCCACAGCCTCCTCAGACCGACCGTTAAACCGCCGGGAG
>NW_009649114.1:2994430-3002325 GCF_000708025.1 Charadrius vociferus
AGAAAAGGCTCCAGGGAGACCTTATAGCGCACTTCCAGAACCTAAAAGGAGCCTACAGGAGAGCCGGGGAAGGACTTTTTACACAGGCATGTAGCGCTAGGATGAGGGGGAATGGCTTCGAACTGGAAGAAGGAAGATTTAGATCAGATATTTGGAAGAAATTTTTCGCTTTGAGGGTGGTAAGGCACTGGGACAGGTTCCCCGGCGAAGTTGTGGAAGCTCTGGCCCTGGAGGTGTTCAAGGCCAGGCTGGATGGGGCTTGGTGCAACCTGGGCTGGTGGGAGGTGTCTCTGCCTATGGCAGGGGGGTTGGAACTCGATCTGCAAGGTCCCTTCCAACCTAGACCATTCTATGAGTCTATGCTTGTTGCCTACTCAGCCTGGCTGTCTGCTTTGTGCAGCTGGCAAAGGGATCTTCCTCCTGCGGTGCTGCTAATACCCGGGCCAGGCAGCCGGCAGCACTGTGTGTAATAGCTACCTTAATGCTTGGCTCCTGGCCGTTCTGAAACCTAGAAAGTCTTGCCTGTTTTTTCTCCCTTCTCCACATGGAGTACATAAGGTTCAAGGCTGGCTCAGAGCTCCTCCTCTCGGCAGGCAAATGGCTAAATACCTGATAATTAAGTGCTTGAATATAAGGGGTGAGCAGAGAAGGAGCAGGATGCCTTCTGTCACTATTCAAGCAACTGTTGCTGTTTTCTTTCCAGGAGCGGTGGCAGGTGAGGCCTGCAGCCAAGGCGGGTGTTTTGCTCTGCTGACAAGGGGCTTTGGCTGCTGGTGTCATGCTTAGACCCTTCTCCACCCTTCCCCGCGTTCAGAGCTGCCGTCCCGGCCAGCAGGGATGCAGATGCTGAGGTGGGTCTGTATAAAGCCCATCAGCAGAGCTGGTGACAGCCACAATTAGCACTGATTGTGAGACTGCACTGCACACGTGTGAGCCAAGACAATTGATGGCTCAATCCTTTCACTACTGAAGCAGAGTGTTTGCGGCTTTTCTTTATAGTCATCTGAGTTTGTGGGCAACAAATACGTAACACTGTGAACGATATCCAGTAAATAATGAGGTCTTTCCAGATGGACTTTAGGCCAAGTAAAATATGCAACTGGGCCAGATGACTTAAATTTTCCAGCTATAAATTGTAGCAATTCACCAGCTGTACACAGTAAAATACAAGTGAAGGGGTCTCCCTTGAGATCTGGTGCTTAAACCTGCGGAAATAATGGCTTTTTTTTCAAAACATGCAGCCCTAAACAAAAGGTAACATAACGTAAGGGTGCTCTGGAGGTGAAAAAGAGATGGACAACAGGTGAGAGTTACTTAGACAATTTTATTTGGATCCCCACTCCCCAGTAATGGGGTTCTGTAGCTCTGTTCCTTGTGTAAGGACTTTTTTTTTTCAGGTTTCCCACACCATGCAGGAAGGAATTATGTTTGTTCTGTAATAATAAAATCTGTCCACAAAAGCTGTAAACATTTTGAGTCTTTTGTTACTGTCTCTTCCAAACACACACACACAATATTTGTATCAAAGAATTTCTAGGTGACCTTTAATGTCTAGTCCCTGACTCAATCTCACACTTTTTTTTTCTTTTTTTTTTTCTTTCTTTTTTTAAGCAAAAATCCCTTGATGTGAATGTTTTTTTTGTGACTGGTACCTGACAGAATCATCGCATTCCTTTTCTTCCAGCCCCTACGGAGCCCCTTGCTTAGAAAGTTTCTGAAACTTTTAATCCCGCTGGGCTATTAAACCTTTGCGAGGTCGAGTTCTTGGTCTGAGGTCTCCCTGCTTTTATACCTTAAGCAGCGCAGAACCTCTGCAGCGTCTCGTCCGGCTGTGTTTCCACACCCGCGCTGCACACAGAACACCCGTCCGTCCTGCAGCGCTGGGCAGGTGGAGCGTGAATGTCAGGGTGCGCGTTTTTCTCTCCCGCTGGTGTGTCTCTGCCTCCAGCCCATAGTGTTGAGCATGAGCTGAAAGTAATACTGCAGTCTGTTCCGACCTGCCAGCTCATTTTAATAGTCTCACTCAAATGCACAATATCTCCTTAGCCCGCGTGGCTTCGTGAGCGTAGAGGTGAGCAGGTCCTATTTTATCATTAAGACTCTTTCAAGTAATGCTTTCTTTTGGCTCACAAATAAATCAAGGACAGCGGTAAAACAAGAAAGGAAAATAAATCTTGTGATTGATTGCGGACAGAGCAGATTCTTTCAGCTCTTTGCTTTTTACGCTTGAGTTCAGTAATGGCACGTAGCGTTTTTTTCGCACTTTCCTAGCAAGCTGCCCGTGCTCTTATTCCAAACCATGCACGTGGCAGCCGGCAGCTGTGAGGGTCCCATACAACTGACCCGGTGCGGTACTTTTCAGGGCTATCGGTCACTAGTAAATCCAGGCTATTTCACAGAATTTGTCATTTTCCTTCTGAGATATTCTGAAGGATTTTGATGAGATTCTCCAGGCCAAAAATATAGCCGTGGTCTGGCCCGTCGTAAGTGGTGTGATTGCATTTGGAGCCTTTGAAAGTGGTGTGGGCAAAGTCTATCATGCGGACGTCAACTCTGGAGTGATTGGTGCCCTGTGACGTGGTGCAGTTTGTTTTTTGGAAGTGAAGGTGGTTATCCAAGGGTGCCGTGTTCTCCTTGTGCTCCTGTCCATCATAAATGATGAGAAGTGAGCTGGAGTAGAACCTGTAAGAGCTTTGCTTCCTAATGACGGAGAGCAGAGCTTTCAGCCGCAGGATGATGGGCTCCAGGAGATCCGTTCGCAGGTGGTTACCGTTGCACAGGAACTGGCGCAAGGTTTGCCTGAATCCCTCCGGTGAGAGTTTCCTGCCATAATACTTATCTTTGCAGAGAAAATGGCCAGTGTCCGCTTGGTAAACCTGGAGGAAAGAAAGAAACAATCTGGATTCGATTGTTCAGTTTTCCCCCAAAGCTCTAGATTTTGCCCTAAACTCAAAAGTTCGGAGCCAGGCTGAGGACTGGGACACAGATCCTCCGCAGTCTGGCGATACCTAGCAATGCTGGCAATGCACTGCATTCTCACTGAATCCCACCTCCTGTCTTTTCTGGAGATTTAAACTATTCAATTTAAACCACTAGTGCAGGTTCTTGTTGTACTGCTGTAAATTACCCCTTTGTGAAACCCAAATAGCTGTAAGTCATAGCCGTGTCACTGGCGATTTACAGCATTTTCCCTCTGGCTATGGTCGGAGTTTGCAGCAGCACAGGAATACCCCAGCTTTGTACCTTCTCGCAATAGGGACTGTGGCAATACTCTTGCTTTCTTAAACACAGGGAGAAAAGACGTAGACAGAAATTTCTGTGTGAAGCTCGGGTAACACTGACTAAGAAATGAGGGAGTGGATTTAGAATTAGCTCACACGCCAGTTGTAATTTAAAGGATAATCTGCTCAACAGAAGGATGTCAGAGACCAGAAAGGGACACAGGTTTTGACACCGAGTGTTTACGCTGCTGTATATGTGCTTTATAATCATCATTGTCATAATTATCCTTCAGGCACAGCAGAACAACGGTTTGAAACCTGCCTGAGAAGTGTGAGTGAAACCAATGTGTGGTTTCTAGGAGGAAGGGCGGCGATTTTGAGCAAGAGGAACCATAACATTTAGCTCAAAACAAACCCCTGGCTCTCACAGCGACAGGCTGAGCCAGCCCTGCGAAGGCATGAGCGGGGCAAGGGATGCTTTTTTGGTTTTCTTTATTGTGCAGCAGCCAGGGGGAGCATGAGAGGGGAATCTGTGTTCATGTACAGGCAGATTCTCGGCTGGGGTAAACTGGTTCCAGCTGCTCACACTGGTGGCAGTGGTGTGGGGTGGTGTTATGCAGCCACCGCTTGTGAAAGCAACCAAATCTCCCGAAGTCGAAGAGGGGATATGGGCAAGGGTTACCCTATACGTGCCATGTTCTACACTCTTCCCTAAGCATCTGCTCCTGGTTGAGGATGGGCCACACAGCCGAGTGGCCAATTCTTACAGCCTGTATTTGGTGGGAGACGAGAATAAACCCGCTTCCATTTACACCAACAGAGAGTCCCTTTAGATTTCCAGCGTGGTTTCAAGCCATGTGTTGGGCAAACAGCAAAAGGAGGGAGGCTCTGTCTTACCTGCATCCCACAGATGCGAACTCCCAAAGAGGCAGAGGTGCTTTGTTCACACTTCTTGATGTGCCGCGCTTTCTTCTCCTCTGAGGCATCATCACCGTGCTGCCGGGTTCCCATCTTTAAGTCCAGGATGCAGGGGTAGTTGTATTTTGACACCACGTTCTCAAGCAATAGAAACTCTGAACATGAGTTAAGGGAAACCCAATACTTTCAAATTCTAATGGAAAGAGGTCCTAAATCAGAGCGACTGCTGACGCTCTCCATAATGGCTCACAACTGTAATGAGACATTCTGAGCCAATTTTACCAACACGTCATTGCTATAGCCCCCTTGCTGCCAATTTCAGTTAATTTACGGTAGTACAGTCCTACTAATTAAAGCACCACCAGCTCCATTCTCTAGTGACACGATAGCCCTGGGCTGTCAGTCCGACACCTCGCCTCGGTGCTGTACTCACTCCGGTGGGTGTGGGGGAAATTGTTAAACTCTATTACTCACATGACTGGTGAGTAATGAGGTGTAATAGGAAAATAAAAGGCGAGGCAGCTGCTAATTCCTCTGTAGTTGTGTTTTTAAATGTATGCCAAGGGGATCCTTGTGCTGGATACCATTTATGGGAAGTGGGGGTCTGTTTTAGGCTTTTTAGAATAGAAAAGAGTAGAGTAGAATAGAATAGAATAGAATAGAATAGAATAGAATAGAATAGAATAGAACAGAATAGAATAGAACAGAATAGAACCACATAGAACAGAACCGCGTAGAAGAATAGAATAGAATAGAACAGAACAGAATAGCACAGAACAGAACAGAAGAATAAAACAGAACAGAACAGAACAGAATAGAATAGAATTTCAGTTGGAAGGGACCTACAATGATCATCTAGTCCAACTGAACAGTGGCAGAAGATAACAGAGCAACTATACTCTGTATATTCTGTATTTTCCCAGGGACTGGGCAGAGGAGGGAAGCATACCCCCTGCCATAAAACACACATTGATTACGAGCTGGTATTTGTAGCCAAGACTAGGCTGGAGGGGAGAGAGGAAAAAGGATACGATGAAGTTTGTTCTCATTATGCTTGGAGGACATGCGGTTCAGGTGCTGCCTGTGACAGTGCAGTCCCCAGGGGTTGTAGCTGTTTCTTTCTGGCTGGTTTCTGTTTGCATCTTCCAAAAGTGAATCTGTGTGGTACTGAAGGTCTGTCCTCAATAGCATCTTCCCCGGGCAGCTAGACAAAACACACAAAAGAACACGTTTGGTTTATAAGCTCCAGAAGAGAATATTCCTCCCCTGTTTCTTTTGTAGAGCCTCAAACTTGATAAGGTAAATTTTCAGGGACTCTCAAAGGAAACATATTCATCATGTCCAACCTGCGGAGATCCTTTGTTACTCCGTAAAAGTAATTTTCAGAAAGCCAGCTATTGCTGCATGCCAATATTTTCTTTCATTATAATTTCAAAGTGTGCTTGGCTCCTACGAAAAGCACCATTTATAGCGCCAATGACCAGGAATGTCTATTTATCTACCTAACGGGCACAACACGGCAAATCGTCCAACAATAGGAATGACTCCCAACATAGAGGGGCTGGCTTCGAGGAGGGGAGGGAGCAAAGAGGAGATTTGTTCTCCTTACAGGGTCATTCCTTGATCTTGCTCATCCAAAAACCACAACTCCCTTCGCACCGCGGGCAGCGGGTTCACGGGAGCAATGTTACAGCCTTCAGGCGTAGCTGCCCTCGGTCTTTCCTGAACCAGTGTGAGAGGAAAGATGTCTTGCGGCAAACCTCTGCAAGCCCTAAGGTCGCTTGCAAGCACCGCAGTGCCTTTCAGAGATGGCTCTGCCCTGGGACAAGGACAGGATCGAACCACCCTCGAGGTGGGTACTTCTGGCCGGGTACCAGCAGAAGGGCGTTCGGTGCTGTGTGCTTGGTGGCTGTTCTCCTCCTTTTGGAGCACGCTGCACTCCAAGGAGATGGGTTTAAAGCAGTTTGAGGCACATATTTAAGCAAAAGCATCACAGTGACAGCCAAATCTGCCCCACTCCATCCCCAAGCTGGAGAAGAGATGAACTATGAAGCCACCAAGCTGGGCTTTGCTTTCCTTCACCTTGGCTGGGCATTGATTTTGCTCATTTTGCCTTAAACCAGGAGTTCTGCCACCAAAACCATCCCGGTTAGACCCTACCCCAAGCAGAAGGTGAGGACCAGGAGGTTTGCAGGGAGCAGCAGACCCTCACCTGTCTTTGAAGGTCTTGGTGAGCTGCGTGTGACTCCACTTGACGAGTGTGTGCTCGCTGCCGGTGACGGCGCTGGCAGCCCACTTGCGTTTGTGCCATATCGTCACCGAGGAGTCGCCGATGGCGTTATCCAGCCGGCCACAGCTCTCCGTCTGCAGGCTGGGGATGGCGATCAGGGTCAGGTTGCCAAGGCTGTCCTTTTTGAGGTGCACCGAAACGATACCTGGACAAAAAAGGGGAAAAAAACCAAACCAGAATGAGATTAGAATCATCATAGAATTATAGAATGGTTTGGGTTGGAAGGGGCCTTGAAGACCATCCAGTGGCACCCCCTGCCCTGGGCAGGGACACCTCCCCCCAGCCCAGGTTGCTCCAAGCCCCGTCCCACCTGGCCTTGAACACCTCCAGGGATGGGGCAGCCACAGCTTCTCGGGGCAATCTGCGCCAGGGGCTCACCGCCCGCACAGGGAAGAATTTCTTCCTAATGTTTAATCTAAATCCCCCCTCTTCCAGTTTAAAGCCATTCCCCCTCATCCTATCACTCCATGCCCTTGTGAAAAGTCCCTCCCCAGCTCTCCTGGAGCCCCTTTAGGGACTGGAAGGCCACCATAAGGTCTTCCTGGAGCCTTCTCTTCTCCAGGCTGAACAGGCCCAACTCTCCCAACCTTTCCTCATAGCAGAGCGGCTCCTAATTAACTCGTGGGTTGCTGTGGCTTAGCCACCATCTGCACCAGCCCAGGGTGATCCAGCCATCCTGAGAGGGCTGGTGCTTAGCAGGACAGCTGCCTCCTCGTATTTTAGCAGCCTCTTGCACTGATCCCACTCCAATTTGAGGTCCAATAAACACCATTAGCCCGAGACCCTGGAAAACAGCCACAGGCTTTTCTAACGTTCCCTCCTCTGAAGGCTCGGCTTGAAACCTGCCTCCTCTGAACACCATGTTCCTTTGTCCTCCATCCCTCCAGGCTCTGCTGTGCCGCAAGTGATGCAGTAAAGACCCCCGTGTTGGACCAGGAGCTCCTGGTTTATTTCTGACAAGGGATTTAGGTCTCACTTTTTAAGACGGGAGAAGGTTGGAAATGCTTTTCGTTGGCAGGAAGCAATGGGAGGGTTGGGGACCAGGAATTTTCCAAAGACAACCAGTGTGCCAACTCCTTCCTTTAATTGGAGAGCCCCCAGGAGCCAGGGCAGAGGCATGTGCATGGGCTGGCAGCGCTGCCCGCGTACGTGATGCCCGTACATTGTCATGGTCATGTCCTTCCCCAGGCGCCAAGGACCAGCACCCAAACGGCCGATGGGGGGGGACCGGACCCTCACACGTCCGGTGTTCGTGCACGAGGGGGAACATGACCGTGACCGGGGATTATCACTTTCCACCCTAAGTGCTTAAAACGCCATTGTGTCTTTTAGCATCGCAATTTTCCCTGACTCTAACGGGAATCACAGGGCTCAAATGCCATTCAGCCCATCACATATTTAGCCCAGTCTCAGCCCATCCCTGGCGTGGGGACGGCTGCCTCCCAGTCTCAAATGACAGAGCAGGA
>NW_009649114.1:3002357-3011369 GCF_000708025.1 Charadrius vociferus
GGGAAAAGGCTGATAACCGCAGTGCCGCTCCTGCAGCTCTCTGTCAGGGCTGTCTGAGCCTCTCAAGGCAGCAGAGGCATTTTTCGAGCATCGCCCCTTTGGGTCTCAGAGGGGATGCCAGCCGCATGAGCCGTGCCCTGCTGCTTTCAAGTCTCGCCGCAGTAAGGCAGGTCCAAAAGAGGACAGTCGAGGCTGTTGGAGTAGCAAAACTCATCGCTGGAAAGAGCCCCCGTTAGCAACACGTGGAGCTGGGTTTTATCCAACTGTCCCCAGGGTATCCTCGCTTGGTCTGTTGGGCACTGCGGGGAGATGCGTTTCGGCAGCTTTACAAACAAGGGAGCTCTGTTCTCTCCAGCAAATTTGCCAAAGCAAATAAATACGCAGACTCCCTTCTCTCCATTTAAAGTGAGATTATAGTGAGTACACACAGACAGAAGGCTTTGCCCTCTCTCTGTCTGCGCAGAGGGTCCTCCTGCCTGCGGAGCTTTGCTGGCAGAGGGAGGTTTTCACCGCCTGAATTGCGGTGTCTGTGTGTCTGCAGCCCCCGACCACCTCCGTTCGGTTGGGGGTGCCCGTCCCTCCCCGGGTCCTGCACCCCGTAACTCTCCAGCTCCAGCTGTATTCGGATGTGCTTCCGTCCCACCCCCCATACAGCCCCTCTGCTCACGTACCACAACCATTTCCATTCCCTTTTGCTGGAAAATCAGCGTTAATCCGAAGAGCGTGCCGTGGCAGGCTTGGTTAAATTGGCTAATTTTGCATTGAAATGGGGGAGGAATACACACAGGCTGCTTTGCTAAGGGGGCTGGAAACCTTAATTAGGGGGTAAGTAATATTTTTAGCTATCTCAGTCCTTTGCTGATGGTGATGGTGAGCACAGGTTGCTCTGTCTTCCTCGGGCTCCACCATTACCCACAGGATTTTCACTGAGTCCCATTCTTAAAAAATCCATGTTACAGATAACTGAGAGCAAGTGAAATTCTTATCAGCTCGGATGCCGGCTTTGAATTTTCACAGGACGTAGGCAGGAAAAAAAAAAAAAAGCCAGCATATCTTAGGCCTAAATCAAAGCCTTTTTATTTTTAAAAAGTCACTGCGAGGCGAACAGAGTCCTCGATTCCAAATCTAGTGCTCTGCCTCAGTCAGGGCGCTGTAGCAGGCTGTAACCTTAAAAACTGCCCCAATTACATATCTGCAAGTCAATGGAGCTGTGCTCATTTGCATAGTGCTGACAATCTGGCCCTAAAAACGTTATATATAGCATGAAACTAAGAGTTCTTAAGTATCTTAAATTAATATGAAAATTAACGGGGAGATTTTCAAAGGCAAGAATGAGCAGTTAAATTGCGAGGGAATGTGATCCTCTCGCTCCTTCCAGCTGAAAGCTCTGCCTTCAAAAACCGACGTCTCAGCTTGAAAAATGCTTTTGTTTCCCAGTGTGCTTCCAAACAGGTTTTGCCGATGTCCTGCAAGTGACCTACATGTGCAAAACAGACCTATAACAGATGGCTACTGACCTTCTCTTTTATGGCCACAAGAAAACATCTACCTGGGAGCAAAGGTGTATTTAGGTACTTCTCTTTGCTGGCATTTTAGTGTCACCAAAACCGCAGTCCCCCTCCTGCCCAGCACCAGGGCGGCAGCCAGCGGGTATTTATGGGTGCTGTCACCACGCTAGTGGCATCCCGGTGATCCTCCGGAGCGTTTTGCTATTCGGCTCTACCCTCACGGATTTATTTTTAAATTTACAAGCGCATTTATTTACCGTCGCGTGCAATAGGAATCTGAGCAGAACCGGGCTTGAAAACAAGTCCAGCATCCCCTCGCAAGCTCAGCTCGGGGCAGGCAGAGGTTTGCAAGGGGATGGTGGGGGCAAAGCCGGTCCCAAGGTCACCAACCTGCCCAAAACGGTTAACCGAGCGGTGGACTTTTTTTTTTTTTTTGAAGCAGCCGACTCGGCGTTAGATTTGAATGATGACATTTGATCAGCATTACACATAATGTCATCATTACATAATGGTCCCCGAGCTGTCCCTTCCCCCCCCGCCCCCTGCAGCCTAAGAATAGAGATGAGGAACATGGACACGTGTGAACGGGTGATGAAGACCTCAGGATTATTCCCTCTGATGCTCATCCCCCTCCATCACCCTCGTGGGAAAATATTCCACCTCTATAATTTGCCCGGCACTCCCGGCTGGGACAGTTACCATCAGAATTAAAAACATGTGCCCAATGCTGAAATGGAGACGAATTGCTATTTAATTACCCCTTGTCGCAAAACTCACTGGGACTTGCAACAGAAGAGGAAAAGAAGACAGAAAGGTATTAATAACCGGGCCACCCGTGAACTGATAAGCTTGGACTGCTTAACATCTTCATTAGAGAGCCAGAGCAGGGCCCAGCTCTCCAGC
Source organism: Charadrius vociferus (assembly GCF_000708025.1). Taxonomy (NCBI): domain Eukaryota; kingdom Metazoa; phylum Chordata; class Aves; order Charadriiformes; family Charadriidae; genus Charadrius; species Charadrius vociferus. Next base: position 3,004,769 of record NW_009649114.1, read on the forward strand.
ACCGAACCCTGGCCCCTGCTAAAGAAAACTGCTTAGAGGAAGACTTGTTTTCTTTCTTAAGCATCTTTTTAATATTGCCCCGTAAATCTGCAAAGGCCCCAGACTTTCTGGGAAAAGGGCGAGATTGGATTGGAAGCGCATCGAAACCGCGGCTGACACTCTGAGCTCTTTTCTGCGACGCCGAAGGACCAAAAGATATTTTAAGTTTTTAGGTGACAGCTGAGCTTCTCGCCTCTCGCAAAAATCCAGGGTCGGGAGCTTTATGAGCAGCACAAGTCTGGCAGTAAAAGCAGAAATAGTGAGGGAATAAGAAAGGGAGGGAAGGATGGAGGGAGAATGGCTTTAAAAAAAATGCCAGGCCCCCCACAGGCAGCAAGTGCTGATTTTCAATAGCTAAGCTGGGAAATTCAGCTGGGAAGGTGGTTCAGGGCAAGGAGAGTTAGGGACAGGGAAAGCGAAGGGGGACACCGGGCAGTGACGGGGGCACCGAGTGGGGGCGCAGGCGGGAGGCTCTCCCCTGTCCCGGGAAGGTCTCGCTGGTGGCAGGACAGCTGCCTGGATGGGATTTTTAAGAAGTTAAGTGCTCTGTGCCTCTGGTTTTCCAGGCACCGAGGCTTAGAGGAGCGGGGCTTGGCTAAGGAGGAGCAACCGGCAAAAGTGATGCTGGAGACCACTCCGGGCTGTTTTCTTCAGGTTCGGGGTATCATGGTGGCCCCACAGAGCATCTCTCCCCCAGGTCGTGCTAGTGCCAGCCCTGACCCTTTCCTTGCTCTCCCCAACTTCTCTGCTTCTGACACAAACCTTCACCTCCTCTAAAGCCAAGGGCCAGAGCAACGTGGGGCGAAGGCACCCCGAGCTCTGCTCTGGGTACAGAAAACCTCTTTTATCAACGGATGCTGATTCAAAGCTCTACTGAACAGAGCACGTACTGGGTCAGATCGTAGGAATCCTGTTTGGAACAAGACTCTCCTAGTCGCTGCTGTCCTGCAGCCATTCAGTGCCGCCATTCACATGCCATCAGACCGACCTGTCTGGGGCCATGACCTGCAAAATCCTCAAAGCCATCACTGATGGGGAACCCCAGCCTATTCCTGCCCCTTGTTCTCTGTTTTTTGTGTGTTCACCCTCGCTGTCTCACTCCTGTGCTGCTCCCGGGGAGAGGATTGTGTTCCTGCTCTCAGCCTCCACCTTCTCACGCCTATCCCTCATGAGCAAACCAACTTCATCCCTACTTGACATAAAGAGAGTCCCCATGTGTTACCAAGGCCAACCATAGCAGCAAGGGGATGGGCAGCGGGAAGGATCTCCTGGTGCCATCAGCCAGCGCTCAACCCTTATTAGACATCAGAGACTCCACCCTACCCAAACCACAGAGACTCAGAAAACCCTCCCAGTCTCACAGACCAGCTCCTGTGCGCACTCACTCGGGAAGCATCCTTGCACAAGTGATGGGTCTCCACAGCTCAGAGCCAGCCCCAACCGACCCACCGGTACCTCCCGCTCTGCCACTCGCCCCACCAGCCCTTGTCCCAGTCTCAGGACTGATCCTGGTGACAACACCCACCCTTCGCTCCTTCCCCGGTGTCTCTCCTTACCTTTGTACTGGGGCGTGAACTGTCTCATGGCCAAGGGCAGCGACTCGTAGAAGCTCAGCTCCTGCGAGACCAGGGGCTTGCAGACCGTGTGCTCGTCGTACGTCATCATGCTCATGTGGCCGCCCACCTGATGGACGAAAGGCTCCAGGAGGACGGCGGTCCTGCTCTCGCTGGGGTCCAGGGGGCTCTGCCCCACCATGGTGCTGGGCGAAAGGCGGACGGGGGTCTCGGTCCTCTTTAGTAGCAGCGAAAGGAGGTCGGAAGCGGGATTTGGGACATACTGCGCTGGGCCAGCTAACACCCACTCTGGGTTTTCACCGACGGCGTCTGCAAAACAGAGGGTACGGGCGAGCGTGAGAAAGGGGGATGAACCACTACAAAGCCACCTTCTGCGCCGGCATCCCGCAGCCGGGGCTGGGCATCCAGGGTGGGATGAGATCTTTAGGTGTCCAGGGGCTGGCAGGGAGCCTCAGCCTGACATACAGAGCCCAGAAATGACCCAATTTAGACCTGTTGGGGGCAAAAGAAACAGAGAGGAATGATCGAGAAGAGCTATCAAGTTAATGCGGTGGCCTCGTCAAAGCAGCTGGATCAGGGCATTCCTTGGATCGGTAATGCCAAGTTATTAATATGCTGTATTAATGACACCCCTTGCTGTGAGAGAGCCCCAGTTTGCCTTATGAGACAGTGTTAATGATGGTCTTAGTCTTTCCCAAGCTAGAACATTCCTTGCAAAGGAGGTTTATAAATAAAGCGTCTGCAAGCTCATGTCCCTGGGCAGTCCCTTGCCCCTTGACACTGCTGATGGCGTTAGCAGCATTTTCTGCACCTTCTAAAGAAACCTCAGTTTGGGACATTCCCTGTCATTTAACACCAGAGCATCAGCAGGAGCGTTTCCTCCACCGTGCTAACACGTAGCACCAGGACGTGTCAGACCAGCACCGAGATGGTTTGCACCCAAGCGCCGGCTCCCCCCGAGCTCTCCAGCCCTCTGCGACAGCCCAAGGCGGCATCCGCCAACGGATCCATTCCTGATTCCAGCCCTGGAGAGAAATTCCTCCTTGATTTTGACAGCAACAAGTCCGGGCTCTGAAACAGTAAGGTCGGAAAAGCACATGCATGGACCACGTCTGTGCTGTACTGCCTTGGTTTCTCCTGCAAGCACCCAGCAACACCCACCCCTTCGCTCATGGATGAAGACCAGGGATGGCTCTTGCTCTGGTGGACATCAGGCAGGGGAATCCCGTAGCCACCGAGGAAGACAAAAAGGCAGCTGAGCTAATATTTACGCTGCAGAAGCAGTCTGGCTTCATACCGTCGAGGCAGTAAAATCAGAGGAAGACACTCCAGACCCCAAATTAAAAGGGATGGGGGAAAAAAAAAAAATTAAAATCATCCTTTTGAGGATGGGTCTGTGTTCCTGCAGCCCTCAGAAAGGGTGTGCTGAGCCCTGGTTTGCCTGTCCCTCTTAGCACAGGTGACTTTCTCCTTCTTCCTCCAGCTTCAGCCTAGCTTGGGGAGTTTTGCATCTTTATTTTTCCAGAAGAAACCCAGTACAGTTGATAATAACATCTTTGGAAGAAGTCGAGGCAGTAAAATCAGAGGAAGACACTCCAGACCCCAAATTAAAAGGGATGGGGAAAAAAAAAAAAAAATTAAAATCATCCTTTTGAGGATGGGTCTGTGTTCCTGCAGCCCTCAGAAAGGGTGTGCTGAGCCCTGGTTTGCCTGTCCCTCTTAGCACAGGTGACTTTCTCCTTCTTCCTCCAGCTTCAGCCTAGCTTGGGGAGTTTTGCATCTTTATTTTTGCCAGAAGAAACCCAGTACAGTTGATAATAACATCTTTGGAAGAACCGTTTCTCTCCAGCAAAGCCTCCAGGCTGTGTTTCTGGGTGAGCGACACCACCTCCGCCAACCCCAAGCCTTACCGGGACCGGGGCAGCACCATCACCCCCTCCTTGACCAGGAGACACCCAGTAGCCGAGGGATGGTGGTACCTCCCTGCTCGCGCCAAGGAATAAACCTGGCATTGCCCATGGCGCCGAATAAACCTGGCGTTCCCCGCTCTCCAAGGATGGCAGGCTCAGCCTTTCCTCCGGCGTCAGCGCTCACAGCCCGCCCTGGGAGCTTCCCCACCCCCGAAACTCAGCCCATTCCTCATCCCGCCACAACGAGCCAAAGCTCTGCTGCTTAATTTTCCCCTTCACGCTCCTCCTGCGGCAATTAAACCCCCGAGCAAACAAGCCCTCGGCGCAGGTGCCCGCTTTGTTTTTCGCCGGCGGGAGTGGGATGGAGCGGGATGGAGCGGGTTGAAGGCAGAGAAGGGCGAGAAGAAACACTCCTACCCCCAGAACACACGAAGCGGCTCCTTTACCTTCCCCCCAAGGTGTTGTGGGTTTGGTTTTTTTTTTTTTTTCTCCCCCCATTTTTCTATTCTTTCATCACCCCACACTTCGGAGAGGAATTTCTGCTCTACAATTACCAGCCTGTACCAGCCAGAGGGAACAAAGCCAGGCCGCTTAGATGAGTGCTTTTCAGGCAGGGAAGAAAGCAGCTCTTCAGAGCTTTTCTAGAAGTTAATAAAAGCATTTAGCATTTTGTTAAGTCGTGGCAACTTTTAAAGAGGATTTCTCCCTTGAAAGCTGTGGGTTTGTTGTGGTTTGGGTGGTTTTTCCCCCCCTCCCCTCCTTTAAAAAAAAAAAAAAAGAAAAGAAAAAAGGAGAAAAGCTAAAAGCAAGCATATTTGTCATAACACCTCTTCGGAGCAGAGAGCGCAACATGACTTCAATCCAGTATTTATTGCTTCAGAGACAGTCCAAGGCTGAAACTCGGCTGACATAACACACTTACAATTCTGGCAACCTTGGCATTGTGAAGGGAGTTGGGGGGGAAAAAACCTCCACAATTTGATAAGGCTCTTATTGTTTTCTCTTAAGCAAAACTCGGAGCAAGATTTGCAGTAAGAGAAAGGGGCTCTCTTCATTTGGTTTATGTTCTGAAGCAGCTCGTCCATTCGGAGCAGATAAATGTTACCGCAAACACTTACTGAGCTGCTCTGAGCTCCTCTGAAACAAGACACTCTCGAAATAAATCACCTCTGCCAGCTCAAGTTACCGCGAATGCCGAAAGATATTTACGTCACTAAAAATACACAGAATTACAGATAAACCTGTATCCTCAAAAACAAAACCAGAAACCTTGAATATTTTTCCCCTAGCTAAAAAAAAAAAAGAAAGCAACCCAGGCACTGCAGGTGAAGATGAGTCAGAAAATATTGGGTAAAATACAGAGAACTCCCCTCTCCGGGAAAAAAAAAAAAACCAAAACCAAACAAGATACTTTAAAACATCTGCCTCTCCTGGCTCTTCTCCCCGGAACACAGAACACACCAGATTCCCTTCCAGTGCATCGCAGCAGCATCACTGGCCTGAGCCAGAGTTGTGTTTCTGAGGACCGCATCTCCGCGCCGAGGACCTGCCGGGCTGACGGGCACCGGCTCTGCCAGCGGCACCGCCAGGTCTGCCGGGGACACGGGTGGCCGGGTACCGTTACCCGCCGCCCTGCTCTCATCCAGGGCCAAATGTCAAAAGAGTCTCAACTAAACGGGTTATTTATTCCCGACTCTAAACGCGGCCAAAAGAAACCGAGCAGAATAAGTTCTCTGCTCTTTAATTAGCGCTTCCTCCGCCCCATCCCAAGCGGCACCGCTGTGGCTCCCAGCCCGACGCGCTGGGGTGGCCGGGTACCGTTACCCGCCGCCCTGCTCTCATCCAGGGCCAAATGTCAAAAGAGTCTCAACTAAACGGGTTATTTATTCCCGACTCTAAACGCGGCCAAAAGAAACCGAGCAGAATAAGTTCTCTGCTCTTTAATTAGCGCTTCCTCCGCCCCATCCCAAGCGGCACCGCTGTGGCTCCCAGCCCGACGCGCTGGGGGCCAAATGCAGCCAGCCCGGCACTCACCGAAAGCCCCCACCTTGAAAGCAGCTGGGGTCTTCTCAGCAGAAATACTTTGGAAGATTAAAAAGCAAAACCACTTTAAAAACAAGTGCTCTGTCAGCACAGGACCATGCGCTTAGTCTTATCTATCTATTTACCCCCGGGGGACGTGGCTCCCCGCAGCCCCGAGGTTGCCCCGAGAAGCTGTGGCTGCCCCATCCCTGGAGGTGTTCAAGGCCAGGTTGGACGGGGCTTGGAGCAACCTGGGCTGGGGGGAGGTGTCCCTGCCCAGGGCAGGGGGTGGCACTGGGTGGGCTTCAAGGTCCCTTCCAGCCTGAACCATTCCGTGATTCTATGATCTCAGAGCATCCTGCTGCAAAGTCGGCTTTCAAGCACTGCAGAGGGCTGCTAATGTGTTTTTTTTCTTTACCGAAGGTGATAAAATACCACAGCTGTTAATTTGATGAGATCCGCACATCTGTAGCTCTCGGGACTGGAGCTGATCTGGACGCAAAGCCAGGTCCTGCACCGAGCACCAGCCCAGCCCGAGAGCAAAGCCCGAATGCCCCATCTCCCTTCAGGCTTTGGCCCTGACGCTCCAAACTCCGCAACACCTTTGCCATAAGGAAAATCCTACCGCTTCCAGCTCAGCGCCCATCCGGGCAGTGCTCGAAGCAGACTCGGGCTGTTTGCACAGGCCGGCAACCCTCGATGAACCTTCAAATCTGCCTTTCCTGCTCTCCCCCTGCCCGCAGCCAAAGTCAGCAGTAGTTGCAGGGCGGCATCGTGCGGGAAGAGAAAAGCTCAGCTCCCGGCAAGGAACGCGGCTCTAACCACCCTGCCCTAAATCCTTACGGGCAGAAACCCACCGCTCTTTTGTCTTACGTTTCCCTTCCTGAAAGAAAACGATGTTTGTAAAGTTGGTGGCGGGTCCCCACGTCCCTCCCGAAGACGATGCAAAGATTCAGTTTGCAGCACTGAAGGATGATATTTGGCGGTGCTGCAGGAAGCAGCGGGATGGATGGGGAGGATGGGAGCCACGTTAGCCGGGGCTGGCCGGCTGCTGAC
>NW_009649114.1:3011775-3014387 GCF_000708025.1 Charadrius vociferus
GTGGTGGCCGGTGCGGGCTCGGTGGCGAGCGAGGGCTCCGGGCGCTGCCTGGGCTGGGTTTCTCGCTGCTTCTCGGTGCGGTTCGAGTGTGAGAAATGAAGGAGCCGGGGGGAGCGTGCGGGCGTTTGGGCCATCACCTGACTGCTGCCGTCGGTGCTGGCAAGCGCCCGGTATGTCCAGCTGACAGCTGAGCTTTAAAGGAGGGGGGAGAGACACCCTTGGGTGTTAAAGAAAAACAAAGCCGCGTGTGCGAGAGGGTTAAGGATGGAAGGAGAAGGGGCCGGCCGTGTGCGAGGTGTTCCAGGAAGGGTGGCCACGCTCTGGCTAACCTTGTGCAATAGTCTGTCCAGGAAAACAACTGTTGCTTTTTTTCCGGTCTGTTTTATGCTTTACCACCTTCAAAATCCCCCCTGGTGTTATCACCCCCCCACCCCCCATGGGAGTGGGATGGATACTGGCGTCCCAGAGCTCCCAGCAAACCAACCCACTGGCTGTTTGCCCCCTGCGTGGGGAAAACACACCAGGGCGATGCTGGGGAGGATGGGCAAAGGGGCTGCGATCGCTGGAGGGAGGTGGCGAGAGGAGCCGGGATGCTGCGGGATTGCCAGAATCAGCGAGGTTTTTTGGCAAAGAAAAGCTATTTTCGGCAAGGGGGGCAAGGCACGGGGCGAGCCCGGGGTTCGCCCGAAGCTGCGCAGTGGGTGAGCGGATCGGGGAGCGGAGCCCACAGCCCCGACCCTGCCAACAGCCTTGTGCAGGGAAAAACGACACCGCGGCGCTTTGAGACCGGTGGGGGAATGGAAAAGTCCCAGGGAGCTTCCTGCCAGGGCCAAATTGTCTCCTCCAACGAGTCAAGGACAGCGTGTGCCCCCCCTCCGCACCCCCCCCACCCACTGGGAGAAACAAACACCCACTGCCGGGTGTCCTCTCCGGCACGTGCCAGGGGCAGGCTCCTCCGGACATGCCGTGCCAGCCCCGTGCATCCCAAGAAGACAGGATCCATATGTTATTTAGGGGATCTGGGTATCCCCCAGGACAAGCAGGGGGTGGTGCCCGCTCTCATCCCCCCCGTGCCAGGGGTCCTGGACCAGTCCCCAGCGATAACTGGGGGGACACGAGGAAATCGGTGCCCACGACGGGGGTCCCGCGGGCTGCGGTGGGGAAGGCGCTGGGAGGGTTTCGCAACAAAGCGGCAGGAGATCGGGAAGAAAATCTTGCTGTTGAGATAACGATTGATGGATGTGGTAATTCTCACTAACTGGAGGGGAGAAAACAGACTCACGGAGACCAGAGGGATCGAACTGATGGTCGGGGCCAAAGGCTGAGATTAAAGACAGGGATGAAACAAAGACCCCGATTCCCGAGCCCTGACTTCCCTCTGCTTTATGCTGGTATTTTAGATCAGGGAAGTGGTGTGGGTTTTTGGTTTTTTTTTGAAAAAGCTCGGTTTCTGAAGGAAAAAAAGCTGCCGTGGGTGCTCTGCGAGGCCAGCCGCCGCGCATCCCCCCCAACAACTTCTGAACCCATCGGCCCCTCTCAGCAAAAGGCAATAGAGGCATCAAAAATTCAGGGTGTAAATTCCCCTAAGGTACCTCTCTGCTTTCCAGCGATGGGGTGAAACATCCCCCGGCTGTGATTCGGCTCTGCTCGGCATCGCCTGCGCCGTGACAGCCCCGGAGCAACCTGGAGAGAAGAGGTTGGGAGTCAAACACGGAGGGCTCGTGGAGCCTGAGCGACCTTTCCAAGCGGGGTGCCGTGCTCGGCCGTGGGGAACACGCTCCCGTCCTCCCCTTCTCCCCTGCCACAACATCATCCCTGATCGCATCGCCCCGGCCGAACAGCTGAGCTGTAGGACATCCTTAAATGTTGCTGCTGTGGGGTTGTGGAGAACTCGTGCTCGATAATGTACGCCCCAGTGACAGATGGAGATTTTCAGTGGGTTTTGGTGCCGTTAAAGGGGGCAGCGATGCGAGGAAGGGCCAGCCCACACCTGGGGATGCCAGTGCAGCCCCGGACCCAGCTGATGCCTTCTCCATCCCACCTGGGCTCACCTAGACGGGGCTTAGCACCAAAACCCCTGCCTCCCCTGGGACAGGGGCACAGGCTACAGCCCAGAGCTGTCCCAGGGTTGAAGCACAACTCTCCCCCTTCCACAAGCCAGGGGCGATCACCGCAGGCACCAGCTGCCTCTCCTGTGCGGCTGGAAAGGGCTCAGCATCACAGGAGGCGGTCCCCACGTGCCACTGCTCAGCATCACGGACCACCCCAGCAGCAGGAACGCGCTGGTTCCCAACATCTGCTTCTCCCTCCTCCCATCCCCCAAGTCAGGCTGCTCTTGGTGTTCCCTCCTCCTTTTCCAGGACAGCTCTCCATGCCCGCTCCCCCTCGCCGTGCTTGCCACGAGGGTGACGTGGGCGAGCAGCGTGTCCCAACATCCCTTATTCTCACCCTCAGGCGCTACAGCGCGTTGCTCCAAAAGCCCCGCAAAGAGGAGCCAAGCCGGCACGCAGTCCCCAAACGCGGCAGGCTTTAAATCTAATCGTTATTGAGCTGGTAGGTGGGGGCTGGGACCATGCTGGGGGGGTCCCTTGGGCTCAGCGAGGGGCAGGAGG
>NW_009649114.1:3014679-3029441 GCF_000708025.1 Charadrius vociferus
CCGAACGGCCGCAGAGGCAATTACTCAGCCTCTTGTAAAAAGCAGAGCACTCTAAGGGGAGAACAATCCTCTCTCATATTAAAACTATGCTAATTAGGAACTAATTACGGGCACAAAGATATTATTACCCTTGGCTAGCCTGCAGGCTGCAGCCTTAGTCCCGACTCCAAACCTCTCCGTGGGGCGGACTGGGCACGCTGTCACCTACAGAGGTGGACGCCAAGCCCGGAGTGAGCCAGGGCCACCCGGTCCCCAGCGCTCGGGTAACCTCAGCACCACCGAGCCTCATCCTGACATGACCTGTGCAGGGCCCTTCTCATGTTAAAGGAGTAAATTTATGTCTGCGGGACGAGCTGGAATGAAACTGTGTGACTGAGGATTAAAGAAAAACAACAAAAACTGCCGAGGACACGCAGGGAGGTGACGCTGACCCCCCTTGTGCTGCAGCCATCCTTTCCCCTCCTGCACAGACATCAGCTGTGCAGGTTTTTCACCTTTCCATCTCTAAAGGCTTTGGATCATCCTTAGGTCTTTGCTGTTGTTTTGTTCTCCACTCTCTCCCAGGACAGAGGGGAGTTGTGTCCGTGGCACAGTGACACCAGGACAGCCAGGTTGGGTCACCCCCTTGCCCTGAGCCAGTCCCGGGATGGAAATGCCCTTCGTGCTGTTGGAACCTCACCCGCCGGCTGGCAAATACACGCAACGCCTTGTGGAAGTGTCCTTCCTGCTGGTGGCACCTTTGGGACCCCGGCTGGGAGCAAAGCCGGAGCTGCTCTCCTGGAGGGAGCACGGGGACCCCCCCCGGGACCCAATTCTGAACTGGTTTACATGGAGTTGGCCGAGCTGCACCCTGCGAGCCCAGCCCTGCTCCCAGCCCCGGGCCAGCAGCTCCAAACCCTCCTGGGGGTGTTTTCCTTTCCTCTGCTGCTGCTGTTTGGATGCCAAGAGCTGTTTTGGAACTGGGATGTAAACAGGGAATCTGGCTCTACAGCAGGTCACTGCGAAGTGACACGGGGCAGGCGGTCTCCTCCGTCAGAGAGGGGATCAGCAGAGGTTCTGGTGTCCCCGGGGAAGGGGGAGCTCGGGGGGGTTCCTGCGGCACAGAGCCCACGCTCTGCCCCTGGGCGAGACGGGCTCAAAGCCAAGCGAGGTTTCCAACACCCCCCGGGGTCTCCTCGTTTTGGAGAGCCAGTTCAAAGACCCCCGGGGGCTTCGCATCAGACCTCACCAGCCTTACAGAAGTGTTCCTACAGAAATAACGTGCTGCTGTGAGGGTACACAGAGGTCTGGTCCCCGTGTTGGAGTCTGCTCTGCAGCTGCTGGCAGCCCCCCGAGGGGCAGGGAGGTGGGGCAGGACCCACACCTCGCGCTCTGCTGCAGCCAGGGTCCGTCCCTTCATCAACGTGCACAAAAACCTTTTGCAACACCTACCTGGAGGCTGTTCTTTAAAGGTTGGACAAAGTCAGGGTGGGGATCCCGAGGAAGGCACTGGGGAGTGATTGCTTCGGACAGGGGCCGTGCCGGAGGGAGGCGCCTTCGGGCAGGACTCGCTGGCCGCGCTTTTTCTTCTCGGGTTCACGTTGATCTTTCCCGGAGAACTGGCGCAGCGCCCTGACTCCGCGCCCCATAAATAAGGCACAGCATCAGCTGTCATGTCAGCAGGAGACAAAACATTTAATGTGAAAGGCTTTAAATGGAAGCAGGAAATGAAAAGATAAAGGGCAAATTTTATTTTAGATTCCTTGTTGGTACATATTTTCCTTTCTGACAGTAAGGGGATGCGATGGCTTTATCAGCCCACTGTTGGAGAATTTATTTATAGAAACTTAATACTTTGCAAGAAAGTGGGAGGGGGGCGTTAGCAGCTCTGGCTGAGCAAACGCAAGTCGTAAGGAGAACAGGGCAGGGGGATGAAGAACGTCTTCTTTGAATGGACCCGGGCTTCTGGGAAAGCTGCTGGTACCACAGAAATTATCACCACAGTTTGTACAGAGCGAGCAGGAGCTCGGCAGCGAGCGTGGCATGAAAGCGGTCTTCTCTGCTCTCAAGGTATCGGATGAAAGAAGGGACACGGGAGGAAGACGACTATCGCAGAGAACATCATGGCAGCTTGGTTGAAAGCAAACATCCTCTGGCACATGTAATTACACCAAACTGAAGACTATTTCCTAACCTTGAATATATTTCAGCTGTAACTTAGCAACCTAGACTGGGTAAAAGCATCTGAACAGGAATGCAGGTTCGGAGGAGAGATTTAGCCTTGCAATCCCTTTTGTTCCCATACCTTAGCAACAACTCGACGCCAGAGAGGAGGCAGCCGGCTCCCACCGACTTCCACGGCAGCCACGGAGCCAACCTCCCCTTGTGCCGCTGGAAATCTCCCCCTTTGTCATCCAGACCCACATGATGAGATTAATTAAACATCTCTCTAACCAAACACGAGTGAGTCAACCATGTCCACAGAAGTTACACAACGATGATTCATGGCCGACTCGTGCCGTTTAAGGAGAAGACTTTGAAGAAGTTCAAACTCGTGGTAGCACATGTTCTGAGTCACTGACGGTCAGGTAAGGGAACAATTGAAAACACTCGAGGAAATGGACCCTAAAGACAACTCAGACTTGCCAGCAAGATGTGCATATGTGTCTTCTACTCACCAGGCAACCTTGGAAACCTCGGGGGTCTGGTAAGTAGTTTAAGAGTTGATTTTTTGCCTTTTTCCTTGACGTAAATATCCCTTTTACAGTGCTTTGTAATAGCCTCACTTAAAGCGCATTAACCGCTGCAACACAAGGAAGGAAGCGATGGGTCCAGTGACAAGCAACAGCCTGAGAGCAAGGGCAGGAAGGGACATCCATCCCACTCCAGCACCGTATCCAATGCTTCCCTCACTACTTCCCACTCTTCGTATTCCATCACCTGGCGCTTCCCATCACGTCTCAAAAAGCAGGCGAGCTAACCACGGCCTGAGGATGCCACAGCACCCGGGCTCAGCAGCTTGGACCAGAGTCAACATTTGCTGCAGCGGCTGTAGACGTCAGACGCCCAGCGTGCGAGGGATCTGCCTTCGGAAAACCACAAAACACATGAAGCTTGGGGCAGCCTCACTCAGTTACCATAGACTTACTGCACCATCCCATTCCCCGCTTTAAATAACTGCTTTCTTATGGGCCACAGGAATACTGATCAACCTGCTAAACTAATATTTACCGTTTCACAACCCTCCAAGCTGTCAATCCCGACAAAATGCAGCTAAACAAGCTAACTGCTTTTCATACACACCTCTGCTTAATGCCAGCTATTCCCAAAACACAGATTTAATTTGCAACCAAACACGTGAGACTGCTGGCTATTGCGCCGAGATCACCGAGCGTCACAAGGATCCACGTTGTCTCATTAGGCTGTCATGCAATCCCCATGCCATCTTCAGTCTTATTTTTAGAATCCGTGAGCTCCCCGGAGCAGGATCTATTTGATCTGCCTCAGCGAAAGCACTTGGAACAATCTGTGACACCTCAATAAAAATAAAGGCAACAAATTATTTGTAATAAATTTATTTTATATATGGATTTACAGAGCTAAATTGAACATATAATAAACAGCACCAAGCCAGTGAAATTTATTCTACAAAAACAAGTTTAATACAAAAAAAGATGACTGCAATGCCTGACTCTTCACTTCTGGATTTGGACGGTTAAAAAGGCTAACCCAAACCCCACAAATATTTTAAAAAGGCTTAAGAATGTAGGCACCGGTGTTTGCAAAAATTTCTATGGCAGCAGTGAAGATCTCATTACAACATTTTAGAAGAATCAAGGCTGCCTTCACTTTAGCCCCTATTTTATTGGCAGGGGAAGAAGCTGGTCATTCTCTGGAAGACAGCTGTTGAGTGTCCTCTTCTGTTCAAACACCCTACCTTTGCAAGATGGGGTAAGAGTCAACTCCACACAGGATATTTCCCATTTAATGGGAAAGACCTCCCCGTGTGTTTTGTTCCTGGAGAAATCTGCTCTCTCCACTCGTTTTGGTTGACAACCACCAGCAGGAGGTACATAAGGAGTCTCTGCAGTTCTTCCACAGCAGCCTGCGGGGTGCATAGGTGGAAAACCCCACCAAAGCCAGCAGTGGGGCAGAGAAGTGCAGACTCCATAGCGGGAGGTGAGCAGGGACTGGCACAAAGAACCCACCTCGAATGTGGCATCACCCGCCTGCAAAGCGGGGAACAGGGCTTCGGCAGCTGTCCTAAGCCAACCCAGAGCCTGGAGCTCTCCAGGCACCCAGCGTCAGAGATCAACGCGAGCATTCACACCGTACCCGCGATGCTAAGGAGAACAACATCCACCCGTTACACGGGTTCAATTCAACGCTGGCTTCTCTCCGCAGCTTTTACTAGCTTATGCCAGAAATTAATTTGGTCCCTGCTGTCCTAGTGGTGAGCTGGCCAGCTGTTTTACAATATTGGGAAGAGTAGCTTAGCAGTATCTCTGCCTAGCCTAAACTGCCACACACTGGTGCTATTTTCTTGGAAACAAACACTCGTTTGCTGGACATAAAAAGAAACTTAAGTAACCAAATGATTATAGATAGAACATACGATGCCTGCAGCGTGAACAGAGGATTGATCGCTGCTCCTTGTACCTGTTGTGAGGCTGCAAGAACACTGACTTGGCAATCCCCGTACTGACGTTGCACGCATGGTACATCTCTGGTCTGACACACAGCACACACATTGCAGCTGCCCAGGATAAACATGTACATTCAGCCCTAAGAGCCTTTCCAAAGCTGCCTTTAATAGCTCATGAAGCAGTCCCTTTGGCTGTAGCCACAAGAAAGCGCTTTCAGAAGCTTCCTATATCCTTTATTTTCCACCCGAATACCCCCCACCCCCCCAGAAATCATAAAGCACACAGACTGCAGACTTAAAAAGTGTAAGAGGGTCACAACCACTCTTCCATCCCACCCAACCCAGCCCAAACCACCAAGGCACGTCAGACTGCCCTCCCTCTAGGACTCCCTTCACCTGACTTCCCCCCCGTTCCCCCTTCCTCATTTATAAGGCTGAAGCCGACACAAACATTTTCTTCGTCAGGAAGCAGTAAGTGCTTTCATCACTGTACTAACAAAAACAAATTCAAACAAAACACATCTTAACTGCCACCCTAATGTTTCCATGGGAAATGTTAATCTTCTTTGAACACATTCCCTGACGGACGTTGCCACCAGTTGGCCTTTGCAGAATTGAGGTCAAATTTTAAACACCTAAACTTTGTCAGAGAGACCTTAAGTCCCTCGATATTAGGTATGCGTTTTCTTTTCTTTTTAAAAAGTCGTTCTAGGTTTGCTTGCTTACGGAAGCCAGATATCTGCTGGAAGGCTAACTTTGGTGCAATTCTAGCTTCCCACCAGCTCAAGCCCATCTTCTTTCCAAGCCAACATTATAGCCCTGAATTTTTGTGTGTGAAGATTTTCAGAAAGAAGAGCAAACAGATATGCGCAATCCCCAACCCGAGGAGATTAGGACCATGACCTGCTCTTTCCCACCACCAGAGAAGGGACTGTCCCTTTGCAGAGGTCCATATCAACAGTTGCTCAGCTTCTGCTCCTCTTCAGTGCTCTGAATCCGAGACATAAGATGGTTGAGTCCATCTCCACACTAGCATATCTTCTCCTGCTACTCTGTGTGACTCTGTCTGAATCCGTGACTCATTTGAAGCCAGAAAGTCCACAGCTCTCTCCCAGACCCGCTTCATTTTTTTTCTGCAAGAAACAGCAAGAAAAAGAAAATAAATTAGAATCACATCCTCATTGTGCTTTCCTGCTCACAGCAATTGTGGCTGCTGATCAAGCTACTGCTAGCTGCCTCCTATTCCCTGTGTACAGACAGTAAAGGAGATTAAGTCAGAATTCTGGTTTAGAAGCAATTTCAGGCCAGGCCAGGAAAACACAGGTCCTGCCTGGGGGGCAGGGAAGACGAGACCCTCTGTCAGTACCAGTAATTGATGACCGCGCTAAATTTCAAGCTCAATTCGTATTGCAGAGGGACTCAATTAGCCAATTGCCCTCACCCTTCCTGCATGCAGAGATCTCTCAGACCAGTGAGGACAAACTGGAGTTCACCTCGGTTTTGAATCAGTGTCTAGTAATTCTGGGCACCACACACACAGAGATGAGCTCAAACCAGCTGCAATTACCACTAGTAGGAAAAGGAGTTTTGTGACTGATAAAGAGTGAGGATGTTTACGACTTTGCAGCACACGTAGCTGTCAGGAGAACAAAGGAGCTCCATTTAACCAAACCATAACAAACATCCCTGCAGAGATGGAGCAAGTGGCACAGAAACCAGCAAAAGCCAGGCTGCAGTCCCGGGGTCCCACCACCCATGGAGCAACTACCTCGACCACACTTCCTTTCCGAAAAAGCACCAAAACCAGCCATCTCACTGTATCTCCCTCTCAAAGCTGACCAACTCAAACTGGTAACCTCTCAGGCAGCAACATACAAAACCACTTCAGAAGTGCCTCCCAGTACCCTATTCAACTCATGGGAAGGTTTGCTCTGAAAAGCACAGCACCTCTGGAGAATAAGGTACGATGGCTGAGAAAGAGGATAGCGCTGTACACACATTAGATGAAGCGGTACGACGGCTGAGAAAGAAGATAGCGCTGTACACACATTAGATGAAGGAGAGAAAATCAGATGTTCCATGCTCAAGCAAAACAAAATCCAATTACTCTTTGATAGAACAATGACAATACACCTGTGCGACTGCACAAAATATCTGCTCCAGGACTGTCACATTAATCTGCAGCAGGTTAAGACATAGCCTGAGTTATGTCAAAATCCTTTATAAACTGAAAAGCCAGACAGACTCTTCTTGCAGTCCAGCGTCCCATCAATTGTCTGCTCATGGTCTGTTGCCCCGTAACTGCGTTTTTTAGCTGAGCTGAACATCATGCTGACAGCTCTCCTTAATGAGTAAAATTCAGCTCACCTGCTTTGAGGAGGGATGAGGCTGTCTCGAACGTGGAAAATGCCAACGTAGGGGTAACGTTCTAAATTGCGTTCCCATTCCTTATAGTGGTCCTGGACAACAGCTGGAGGGCAGGAGGACAAAACAGTGAGACCTCAACATTACAGAGAGAAGAACAGGGCTACTCGCATTTACACAGCTACTGGATTCTACCTATGATCTTCTTCACCATTTCATACATGGCTTGTTCCTCTTCCTCCATCTTCCGCCAGCGATACCTAAGGAAGATCAGGATCCCCCAAAGAGTTATCAGACCTAGAAGAATAAAAACAAACGGAATTCAATAACTGACAGACGTGTACTTGCTGGATGCTAGTGGTTTTATTTCTGACACTGCCTCTCCCCAGAGGCAGCTTTCACTCCTGGCTACCCAGGCCTGCTTGGAACTGAATCCAAGCAATTCATTTTCATCATCAGTGCAGCTGTGCCCTGCAAAAACCTTGCTACTGACAACACCTGCAGCAGAAGAGCATGCGTGCACGTGCGAAAAGGTGGTCGTAAGGCCTCATCATGGAGGGTTTTTTCCCCCACCAGAAACCTCAGCACAACCACAGGGCTTCAATTCTCCAAGTCCCAGAGCTATCTCTTTGCTAGAGGCCTCCCCCACAATAATCACTTAGGAAGACTGTCAAGCTCCACTGCTCCGAAGATAGCTGCTTGGTAAGGAAATAAAGCCTGGGGCTCCGGCGCCAGCCCGAAATTCAGGAGATCTATATTGAAGGTTTAGCATTGACAAACGCCCCCGTTATGACATGAGCTAACTTTAGTATCTTGGTCTCTACAATAAACATGACTATCCCCTTTCACCCCCACCGTGTCTGGCTAGATTATAAACTCTTCTAGTCAACACTCATCTCTCCTTATCACCTCACTCAGTAAGACCTCTGTCTCAGCTGGGGCATGACAGACTATTCCAATAAAACCTCTAACACTGAAATGCTACAAGTCATTATTAAAAAGGCTGGAAGATTTTGCAGCTTAGTGTAAGAAAAGAAAGAAAAAATGAATCTTTTAGGTAGGTTAACATACTTATTTTGCAGACCATAGTAATGGGTACTTGAGGAATACCCAGAAAGCTAATCAGCTTGCTGATTTAAAGTAAGTGTTAAGCACTCGCAGCACAAGAGCAGGTCTACAGGTCTCCCTCTGCTGCCAGAACAAAGGTTAATTAGAAATTAACTCATCAGCAGATTTATTTCACCTCTATTAGTAATTTCATATGGCATATCTCTACAGCTAGGAAGGGGAGAAGCTGATTACTAACACCAATGACTTACTCCAGAAAAACAGGAAAAGGTTCATAATGGCAGTGACCACTGCCCAACGGAAACGGCAGCCGAGCCCCATCTGAGGATGGGCCGATTCGAGACAGAACACATCCTCCACTTTGGTAACTGGTTCCGAAAGGTCTCTGCCTTTCAACCTGATGGAAAGACGCAGAAAATCTTCACTGAAGAGAACAGACACTCCAACTGCAGTCTTTAATCAAGACAGGGAGAACAAACAGACTGCGGATGCAGTAACTCGTTCTGTACACCACATAGAAAACACACCAACATCCTTGCAGCTCCTCTTTCCAGAACATTTTGGGACTAGCTGCTTAGCAAGGAATGGATATGGCTTTAGAAAAGGCAGCAGGGCTGGAACTCCCACTGGTAAACTGAAGTCTCCCTCTGCAGACTCTTTGACAGCACCTCTCAGCGTGCAGAAGATTAAACTTTAAATTGGATTCCCACCTCCCAGCACAGAGAAATGGAAATGTTTACTGAGTCACTCATCAGCAATTGCAGAGAGAGCAGTTGAGGGAGACTGCGAATGTCCGTGGAGGTTGCACTGTTTTCCTCAGTACAGATGAGCATAAACAGTTTAGCTAGAAAAGTGACAATGCATCAACTGTATCTGCAGTGAGAACAGACACACCCTCGGAAAGCATTCATGGCAAAATCGATAACGCATCCTCCTGCAAAATCACTGCTACACACCTGCTGTGCTATCCGATATGCTTTTAACTCACTTCTTCATATACAGATCTACACTGATGCGGTTTCCTATATTGGATACTCTTAGCCAACAGGCATCAAGTAATCCAAATAAGAGCCATCAGATTCAGAAGAACTGGACTAAAGGGGATTTTTTTTTTTTTAAGCTACTAATTCATTCTATGTTTGCAATGAATAACCTATTAGACAAAGACGTTTTCTCAATTTACTAGTGCACAGCTCACAAACTACTGACAGCTTGTATTTGGTTACTGGATTCTACAGTAGCTGGAGACATACAGTTGTTTCCCACCCCCTTGTCTTATTTACAATCCAAATTCCATGAAAATATTTAAAATATGCAGCAGAATCACCCAGTGCAGAGCTCATTTTCAGTTCTGCCTCTCAGACTAGCACCTAGAAAAAACAATCTCACGTAGCGTTTGCTAAAAATGCCACCCGCAGGTTTTTAAGCATGCTGAACACTCATTCTGCATGCTATGCAGACTTTGTGAAAGTGGATCCATTGGGCGAACAGCCGGCAGAGTTGCTAATTATGAAAATAAAAAAAAAAGGGAGTATATTGTATCACACGGCTCCTGACATGAGCAGTGCTCCTGTATAAAAATACGAATTTGAAAACTCTGGATCCCAGCCCACATACAAATCCAAACCTGCCACTAAGGAAACTATGTCCTGTCCTGGGAATTTGCCACACACCAATAATCAACACAGTAGACGCTGCCTGATCCTTAGATCACAGCAGCAGCTGCAGAAATTTTTTAGAGAAAACCGAGCAGTGGGAATTCACGCAAGCTCTGCACACTAACTCCAGCGTTACTACTGTTACAATTCATTTAATCAGAGATACATTTAGCAATGTTAAAATGCAAACAAATGTTAGACTTCAGAGTTAACACAGACTGGAGGCAGCCCACACTTCCCGGAGGAACATAATGATGTCTGCAGACTCTGGATAACAGTCTTTCATTAGGTTATGGCCCAAATGTTTTGGGTTTTTTTACCTGAAAACAAACCTAGTATCTCTGAAGAGACCGTTAGCCAAGAAACCCAAGAGAAAAAAAAGCCGCACCAATGACTGACCAACACCCTACACAATCAGTCAGACCATTCATTTTAACGTGTACTGCGTGTTCTGCCAGAAAGACAACTGACACTAAAGAAAAGATACCATTCAACAATCCATTTTCCTCTCCTCCTCATCGGGACTTGCTCCAAAGGATCCCAAAGCATGGGTGATGTTACCTACTGCTTTGCTGTCCCACAAACCAAAGGACGCAGGTCCACACAATACTGAAACTCTGTCTACAGCATCAGTACTGAAGAAAAGTTATCTTGGGAAAAGTGAGTATCTGGGCAAGTTTAACAAGTGCACTGTAGTAGCAGGACCGTGGGCAGGACACCAGGACCACCACTTCTGAACCTTGCAGGAAGCACAACACAACTGGTGATAGCCATAAGCAGCCCTGACCTCGTATTTACGCCCCATCTGCGAGACAGGGCGTTCGTGAACGCAATGTCCCCCAGTGCAAAGGCTGGGAAACAGACTCCCAAGGAATGAGCTCAGTTGCCAATTTTTGCTGCAGGGCTGTACTTTTCATTTGGAAGCTTGCCCAGCAAGCACTGACAAAGCCAATCCCAGATTATCTTCTGAAATCTAACGAGGTAAGGGACCTCACTTAGGGCACACCGCAGAGGATGTCAAATTACGTATCAGCCAACGCCGAGAAATATAACTTTGACACAGTGGGCTTCCACTTACCATATTCCTAAATCCTTGTTACTGTTTAGTATCCAGTGCAGGGCAGCTTCAAACTTCTGTGGGGAGCTACCAGTTATATTCTGTTCAAAAGAATCCATAAGAAGATTAGTTCACCACTCATTTGAAATATCGAATAACATTATTTCATTACAGTAGTGGGAGAACTCATTCTATACGGTCTGTCCCTAGGTTAATTCTAATCATAATTCTGCAAACTGGAGGAAAGAGAACTAAATCTGAAGGTCTGTCTGGACTAAAGCCTTCTGACTATGGTAGATGATGCATGAAGCACTCTGTAAAATAACACTATCCCAGACTGTTAAGACTAACCACTAAATACAACATAATCTTACTGACAGTTTACCATGAAAGAAATGGAATGCTAGATCAAAGCAGTCTGTCTTCTGACACTTTGGGGTATAGAAAAATCCTTCTTCTGCCCAGCCCTCAATACAGGGAAATTTCTGGTTTCAGAAGACTGATGACTATGGTGAAACAACAAACCATTAAGTTAGATTTACAGGGGCTGAATCAGAGATGTAGGAGAAGATTATTTTCAAAAGAACTGCTGAGAACAGGACTGGCCAAAGGGGAAGCTAGAGATATGGGAAAGAATCAAAACAGGATGAGGAAGTAAAACAGATGGTGAATTGCTTTAGGATCTATTATTTATTGCCTTATAAGAGACTAAGCACTATGTCATAACAATAGCTGTTCACAGCCTACTCACCACCACATGATCCTTCGTTTCATTAACCCAAACGCATTTGCTTTTTAGATTTTCAGGGTTTCCGCATTCAAAATTACCTGGTTAAAAAAAAAAAAAGTCTAATAGAAATAATGTTTTGGAAAAAAAGCCCTCGAACAGTTCAGAAATACGCTGAACTGTCTGGAAACGCTCGCTTTTCAAATCAGCTATAGCTCTCGGCAAAATGATTACAAGGTAAGATTTATACTGTAGGCAGATAAGATTGTGACTATTAATAAAATGCTCAGCCACTGCACATAGGTTGGATAAGGGCAATCAAACCTCACGCTTCAGTGTGTGAGCTACTCAACACAGAACGAGGGGGAAAAAATTACTGTTTCTCCCTCTTGCCTTGCAGAATACATAACCACTCCTCTGACCTGACGCCCTGCAGAGGGGCTCCCTCCATCAGGTATCAAAGACTGCAGTGCTGGAGTTAACGATCGGCATGGAAAATGCTTCTACGGAGCCTAAATCACAGCTCTACCTTCTACCCAGGCAGAGAAACGCTGATGAGGAACTAAATCTTCTAGATCTAGCTTCACAAAGTTGACTAAACAAATATGCTATGTAAAACTGGTGGAAAATTCACAGGTGCTGAAGTCTGATTTGAAAAGATTTAGAAATTCTGTGAAGCTTAAGTATCTAAAGGATTTGGCCTTCCTGAGGTCTGAAATCTAGAAAATGGAACTGAAGTGCTTTTATTGATTATTACACATCTTGCTGAACAAGTTTTTATTCATCCACTGAATTTCTAGCAGCCTTCTCCATCACAAAATACTAGTTATGGACCAGACTCGCTAATACCTAGTAGAGACAGGCTGAACTACTGCGCTCGGTTATCTCCTCAGCTAAGAGAGCTTGTCTTACTCTGTTACTGAGGAAAAAAAAAAAAGAGAGGCACTCACATAATCAGCTGCCACATTTCAGCAGAGAGCTGGCAATTTCTTAAGTCGCTTTAACTTTATTTGTAAGAACACATCAGCTTACACTTACTGGCTCTAAGTGTCTTGAAGACAATTTCAAGATGCTGGTAGAGAAGAACCATAAAGCTGAATATTTCCATCTCAAATTCCCAATATATCAAGTGCAAATAAGGACCACTCCACAAGAGCATGGTGATATGAGTGCATTAGCTAAGCACTATTCAGAATAAAAATAAACACATCTTTTCCTATTTTTCTATTACCTGACTTACTCAGAGCTCTTCAAGTGGAACTGACTGTTCCACAAACCCCTCTCTTCAAAATGAGGTTAAAAATGGCCAGACAGCTGGGAGAGGCAGTTTGCTGAATGCTCCCAAGTGTTTTATAACGACAACTGGAACTTACCAGCTTGTACGGACAAGTAGTTATACAACTCGTGCAGCACGTTCAGTATTACATCCTTCTGTTTAGTTTGACAGAACTGAAAGTCAGAAACAGGTAATAAACATGAATAGACCAGCAGGAACAGGACAGTGGTCATACTAGCTAAAAACACCAGAACAAAATACCAGCAGTGGGGTTTGACTCACTCACGCATCACTGGTCCAAATTAAACACATGTGCAGCAAAGATCAACAGTCTCCGCATCAAAAGTGAGATAGCACATCCTCTGAAAGTGGCACCGATTCCCCCAGCCCACAGCCCAAGCCGCATCACCAGACATCCCACCTGACCGACCATGGATCAGTTCTTTGCCTCCAGATCATCACAGCAGACTAACCATAACTCTGAATCCAATACAAAATTTTCTCTCTCCTAACAGTACATTATGATAAAAGACACAAGGCTGTACAAACACTTTATGATGGAGTTCAGGGAATTAGCCGGATTAAATCTTGCATTGTTAAAGCTGAACACAGCTTTATTGCAAACCAATATCACTTCTGTTACAACTATTAAAGAAATTGATTCACATAATTGGGAATTTAAATTTTTATCTTTCAGAGTCTCACATACAGTCCTAATTTAATCTGGCTCATTAATTCCAACTCATCAAATCACAGTTTTTCTGTAAAAGGATAGAATTAATAATTTTACAGTGATACTGATATTGGTGGAAGTTACCTAGAATAATTACTCTTCTGTGAGAATCCCCTATCCACAACACTTGAAGATAAATAAATATATGCTTACATCATCCGTTCTTTTGTCACAATCCACAGGCAAGAGATTAACTATGAGAGAAAAGGGGAGGGCAAGTTAGCTGGCTGCAAAACAAGAGCTTTGATCAAGAAAGTAATTATCTTTTTTTAAAAAAGGCTCTACTTTAAAGCCTGATTCTGCTCTTCTTAATCTCACTCCACACAGCACCTTGCTATGCAAATAGCACATTCAAAGTGCCGCTTTGGTAAGCAGCGCTGAAAGCAAAACAAATAAAATGGGCGCAAATGATGAACCCTGTTCAGCTGGAAAGTAAAAACTGGAGCCTGAATGTTTTAATAGCTCCTTTTAAATAGATGTTCCTCTACAACCCACCACTTCGCACTGATCTTTTACAATCTAGTAATGCCATTCGCTGCACGCCATGGTCACCTGAAATATCACCGTGATAAGAGGGATTTAAATCAAGCCTCCTCAAGGCAAAAGCAGAGGATTTATTTCAGTTGGAGACGTTAGCCCTGCAGATTATGGCCTCTGGTTTAACAGCCCCCTCCCGCCCCGACAATTGGATATACACCAGCCCCACTCCACCACGCAGTACTTTCGAGCAATCTGAACTACCTGAGAATTTAAAAACTTTGCAGCTGTGCTGCCAGATTTCTTGCTTCAAAATACCGCAGGTTTCCAAATAGCTAACAAAGTTGTAAAGCCTGCATCAGAAATTCACTGACATTGGACAATTTTACTCTGACTTTGAAGCCAGCAGGAAACAGCTTTCGCAGCCCATGCAAAGTGCACAAACACCTACAGGCACAGAGTGCTGAGTTTCAGGACTCGCACCTTCCCAACCACACCCCAAATCCCTTCTTCTTGCAGTTCAAAGCCACGAAATGACAATATTCCCATCTGCTCTAGCTGGGGAACTCTGCTTTAAAAAACAGGTGACGGGGAAACCCTTTTCGGTTTCTCATCGAAGCTCTGCCGCGCTTGAAGTGCCAAAGTACCAATTCAGCCGCTGTACTCCTCACGTGGCCAGGATAAAGGCCAGGAAGAGCTGCGCTTTGCGGAGGCTAACATTAAAAACACACCACGGGCAATTACACAGACATTATGTTACACAATGGACAATCATAAA
>NW_009649114.1:3029475-3030749 GCF_000708025.1 Charadrius vociferus
CCGAAGGCCAAACTCATTCGGAAAAAAGCGCACACTTGACTTACTTTCCATGACTAACAAGGTTTCCCATGGGCGAGGGGAGATGGAAATGGGGACAGAAGCAGAGATGGCAGGTTACGGCAATGAGAATGATAAATGCGACAGCGATGGAAGTAATAAAGGGCAAGCAGAAAAGAAAGATGAAAAATAGTTTAAAAACAGGATTAAACCAATGCACGTACAGTTCTCCTCTCTGCTGTCAAGCCAGCCTGACCCAATCATCTTCACCATGAGGATGCCCAGAAAAATCATCAACAGCACAAAGCTGGCGAGGCAAAGAAACTGGGAGAGGTAGTATTCAAGGCCTTTGCCCTTTCCTTCCGTCTGCTGCTTTGGGGCTGACCGCAACAAGTGAGGGCGGGAGGTTACCCCCTGCCCTGCTCCCCACCGGCTCCCCCAGGCCATCCCTGTGTCGCTTGTAGCCCTCCATGGGAACCGCCGGATCAACCCCCCTCCCCGGCTGCTGGGGTTCGGCTCCCTGTCCGCCTCCTTCCGAACACTGGATGCCAAATCCTCTTTCCCCCTCCCAAACTGGTGACTCAACCCCCCAGGTCCCACCGAGGTGCCCCAGTGGGTGCGGGGCATCACCTCGCTTTCCTGCCTCCACGAGCTGTTAGAGGAGAGCCCCTTCCTTTCCCCTGCTGCCTCCCACTGAGCTCGGGAGCTCTGCCCCCCAATTCCTCCTTCTGACGTGGCCCAATGACTCCTGGACTTCAGCCCCCCTATATCATCGCTGGAATGGGGTTTGGAGCTGAGCCCCCCGCTCCTGCCTGTGGAGGTACCCCAGGGGGACGCAGAGCTCAGCCCCCCAACCCCACCCAGGGATGTCCCCGACCCAGCCCTGATGCCGAATTCCCCACTTCTCTCTGCAGAGCTGCTCCACTGGGATGTGGCATTCAAACCCCGAAACCTGTCCAGGGTCGGCCTCAACCCTGTGCTGAGCCCCCCACTCCTCTCAGCTGATGTGCCCCACTGCAATGTGGAGGAGCCTGAGCCCCGAAACCCATCCAGGGATGGCTCTGACCCAGCGCTGAGCTCCTCACTTCTCTCTGTAAACGTGCTCCATTGGGATGTGGAGCTTGGCCCCCGAAACCCATCCACGGATGCCCCCAGCCCGGTGCTGAGCCCCCTGCTTCTCTCTGCCGACGTGTCCCAGTGGGACGCAAGACTCAGCCCTCCAGACCTATCCAGGGATGGCTTCGACCCATCCCCAAGCCCCCCACCTCTCTCTGAGG
>NW_009649114.1:3031557-3034034 GCF_000708025.1 Charadrius vociferus
GGAGGTCAGGGGTCTCCTCAGGCAATGGCGCCGGGTGGGAGTTGTTGCTCACCTCAGGGGGGAGAAATGGATAGAGCAGATGGAAAAAGCTGCCTCAACATCTGGGGCCGGCCATCCCTGCCCCATCCCTCTGGAGACCCCTGATCAGGAACAAGCCGGGGGGGTGGGGTGGGGGGTTTGAGCACCTCTCACCTCACTCCAAGCAAGCTACACCAATGTTTTGACGCTTTTAGGGACATTTATGAGGAGAAAGAAGTGTCTTTCCCAGCCACCTGCCACCCCCCCACGCACACACATTTTCCTCATCCCTCTCGTCACTGCCAAGTTACAGCCGTGACCCCTGATCAGGAACAAGCCGGGGGGGTGGGGTGGGGGGTTTGAGCACCTCTCACCTCACTCCAAGCAAGCTACACCAATGTTTTGACGCTTTTAGGGACATTTATGAGGAGAAAGAAGTGTCTTTCCCAGCCACCTGCCACCCCCCCACGCACACACATTTTCCTCATCCCTCTCGTCACTGCCAAGTTACAGCCGTTTAATTGGCACCCGTCACACGGGCTGGAGCTTTGCCACCGCTTTCGGCAGGATCAGGATCTGGGTCTTCAGGATATTTGCCGGGGAAGGAGGTTCCTTGCATACTTTGCAGCCTAAAAAGGCAAAACCAAGCGTCGACTTGAAAATTTATTTTGGCAAGGCAGTGATGTACAGTAATTGCTTTTTCCTGCTGCCGCCTATGAAGAAAGTAATGAAAGTAGCTGAAATACTGTGGCGTAATATCAGAATTTAATTAAAGATAATGAAAAAGTAGTGATGAATGCGTGCTGCCTGTCTGCGCGTTGTCGGTTTTTATGATCGACGCACAGTACCGGAGAGGTGGAAACACGGTGGTCCCTCGGGAGCGGGACCTGCAGCCAGTGGGAGCTGGAGAGGACTCCAGGAGAGCTCAGCGCGGACACCCACCGCTTGCTACCGGGAGGCTGGAGATGCTAAACTGTGCCTTCACGATATTAAAAACTTAGAATCATAGAATCATAGAATCGTTACGGCTGGAAAAGACCTTTAAGATCATCAAGTCCAAGCATTATCTAACTCTACAGGGCCCACTTCTAAACCATGTCTCTGAGCACCGTATCTAGACGGCTTTTAAATGCATCCAAGGATGGCGATTCAACCACTTCCCTGGGCAGACAGTTCCAGTCTTTGATAACCCTTTCAGTGTTGAAGTTTTTCCTAATGTCTAACCTCAACCTCCCCTGGCACAACTTGATGCCGTTTCCTCTTGTCCTATCAGTTGTAACTTGTGAGAAGACACCAATGGCCGGCTCTCTACAACCTCCTCTCAGGTAGCTGTAGAGAGCAATAAGGTCTTCCCTCGGCCTCCTTTTCTTCAGACTAACCAACGCCAAGTCCCTCAGCCGCCCCTCATAAGACTTTTTCTCAAGACCCTTCACCAGCTTTGTTTCCCTTCTCTGGACCCTCTCCAGCACCTCAATGTCCTTCTTATACTGCGGCGCCCAAAATTAAACACAGTACTCAAGAAGCAGACTCACCAGTGCTGAGTACAGTGGGACAATCACTTCTCCAGCCCTGCTGGCCACACCATTCCTGATACAGGCCAGGATGCTGTTTGGGCAGCTTTCCAGCCGCTTTTCCCCAAGCCTGTATAGCCTCCATGGGGTTGGTTTGACCCAAGGGCAGGACTCAGCACTTGGCCTTGTTGAAGCTCATACTATTGGCCTCAGCCCATCGATCCAGCCTGTCCAGGTCCCTCTGAAGAGCCTCAAGCAGATCAACGCTCCCACCTAACTTGGTCGGGATACTCCTCCTTTCACACTCACTTCGCTGCAGTGCCCTTCTTGTTTAGGGCATCAGACAAAGCTTGCCTCGCTCTTCTCAATTTATGTCAGAAAGCAGCAACAAGATGCTGAGATTTGTTAATCTGGTTAGCAACAAGAAATACACACTTAGTAGAGGCCAGGGAGCCCATTAAAAGAGCATACTCAGTTCTGATGGGAGGTGTGAACGTGCTAAGCCGAGCCTCCCCTGCTCACTAACTGGAAAGCACAACTGACAGCTAATAATTTGGAGCGGTGTCTAATGTAAATACAGGATGAGAATATACTCTTAGTACACCGTTTTCGTAAGCTCACAACTTTCAGCTCGGAGAAGCTCTGCCTAGACATGCAGATGCACGCTGGCATCTAAGCCTGAGCTGATACAAGCTCATGAATTAAGTGAATTCCTCTTGCTTTGGAGAAAAAGCACAACAGCAACAAAAAAACTCAACAACCAATCCTTCAACTTCTTGTGTTTCTGGATGTCAGGGAAGTTACATGAAGACAGATTTTGGCCCAGCAGCCTCATTGCATGACCTTCAGAGTGGAGAACTTGGGAGTGGTGTTCGAGAACTGGAGTGCTGGGGAAAAGCTGTGATTCCTTTGCAGAAGGGAGGTTGGCGGTGCTGATGCTCAGCAGGA
>NW_009649114.1:3034062-3060977 GCF_000708025.1 Charadrius vociferus
GCAGGAACAGATGCCTCTTCTTTGTGGAGAGAAATCCACAACCGCTCTCCCTTCCTCCCCTAGCAAGACAACCCTTGGGACCATCCCTGCCTTCCCTGGGAGGTACCTGGGCACCATGGAGAAGGGAACAGGAGAAGACAGCCCTCTGGCTCTCAGACGTGACAGAGCCTGTATCCCCATGGACAAGCATTTGTTCCCATCACATGCCGATGATGAGACTGATGGTGGATTTTCTGCTTTTTGCAGCTCCTTTGTCATCCCCACAGCTCTGGGCAGCAGCAAAGGCTGACGGGGCGAGCACAGGCCTGCTGATGCTGCAGCTGGGCTGTGATGCTCAGAGATGCTCGGCTGTGAAAAGCCAGTTTCCCAGCCCACGGTGCAGCTCTTGAATATCTTGGCTCTAAATATTCTGAGCGGGATGTGGGAAGATGGGACGGCGAGGAGGGGACAGCCTCCACCTTCCCTCCTAGCCCAGAAGCTGCCTTAGGACTGCTGGCAGTGACTCAGCTATCAAATGGGAAGAGCAGGCGTGCCGTGCCGTCTGCTTCTCCTCTTGAAGTATCAAGACAGGACTGCTGTAAGCAGAGGGGTAGAAATAGATCTGCGCCATTTTCACGAGGTGCCTGAAGAGGGGAGCGTGCTGCACCCCAAAAAGCCTGGGCAGCAGATGAACCCTTCCACCTCTGACTGAGGGGCTGCTGAAAAAAAACCCCGCCATGCCACCCCCTCTGCTTATCCCATGGCATTTGGACGACAGTCCTGCATATGTCACCAGGGGAAGTGTCAGATCTTACTTGGGAGCCGACTGTGCCAATTTAACACCCTGTCACTCACAGCCACGGCACAGGTGTGACCCAAGAACACTGCTTCTCATCCTCCCGATCGTATGTCATGTCCTCAGCCTGCCGAGCTTCTTATTAGGTTAGAAAGTCAGTGCTGATTTTGTTCTTTTCTCTCTTCCTTCTCCTTCTTTCCCTGCCTCTTTCCCCCAGCTATTCATCTGCTCATCCTGCCACAAAACTCTTGTTCAGTTTCTGGAGCAGTGAGATCTTCCTACCTGCTTGCAGGCAGGGACTTTGGTGCTGCTGGCTGCCAAAGCAGCCTTCCAGGGCACCAGGGATACAGATCTGTCCTGCAACATGGAGACCATTTTGCTTCTTAACAAGAGATGTAGCCCTGCCAGTGGGAGTCATGCCTGGGAGGATGGTTGGGGTCCATCCAGCTTCTCCTTCCAGCAGAAGACTATCTGCTTCTTTCCCACTACTCAAGCCCCTGAGGCTGGAAGGAATTTACTTCCAAAAGCTGAAGGCCCCCTTGTACTTTGGTGCCTGTTTGGACTGCATAGTTGTTGCTGCAGGGCAAGAAAGAGGGTTCATATGGTTACTGTCACAACCAGCTATGCATCCCTGAGCTCGTTTATAGCTGGGTCAACTGGGAAGAGCTGGTGGCCAGCGTAAAAGCAGACCTTTGCTGGTGCAGCTTGTCTGGGTCAAAATGTAAGAGTAGAGGGAGATATCCCTGCAAAGTCACACTGGTGGATCTCCTTATAGAAGTCTCTGCAGCATCGGCCCCACCATCACTGTGGTGGGAAACGGTCCAGGGAGCAAAGCCAAGAGATTCATGTTCACTTTCTTTCTTGCTGTCACTGGGAAACTTTCCTTCCTAGATGGCACAGGGGAGCTGTGAGCCTGGAAAACCACTTGGGCAAAAAAGCTGGGCAAAAGGGCGTGCTAGAGGGACAACTCTGACCTGCAGTGGAGCTTATCTAGGGGTTTTAGGAGCAGTTTGCCCCTCAAGGGGAAATTCTCCTTGTTTTCCTTTGGCAGGGCAAAATTAAACCTAAGGTAAAGGTTTGGGTCTTTCAGAAGTAACAAGTCAACATGCCCCCTTTGAAGCAAACAGTCTTGTCTCTGATCTTGGACATTGGTGTAAATGTGGTTCGGCTCCTCCAGTGATTTCCATGCCAGATCTTCCATGAACATCACTCCACTGCAGACTGATTTGCCCTGGCTGAGCTCCTATAGCTCAGCAATACGTGCGGCTGATTTAACTTTCAGCCTAATGGAATGCATTATTTTCTATCTTCCTGCCCAGACTCATTTATAGTGATTTCATAGCTCAACCTGCCTCAGCAATAATCCCTGCAAACTTTGAGTTACACCGAGCTGATCAGTCCATGGACTAGGAGTGTGCCTTTGAATCAAATGTTAAAGCTGGAATCCACTCCATGCTGGATGTTGCATTATACATTGGGAGATTTCTTGTCTCCTAAGGGATGACTTGCAGCAGAGAGCATGCCGAGGAGTGTTGTTCTAGCACAAACACAGCTATTTAAATGAGCCATAGTGAGAACAGAATTTGTGTTAGGTTGGGAGGATAAAATTGGATTGAAATTGGATATATTCACATACATACCATTGATCTCATCTGTCCTTACTTTACATATGTTGGATTTCCTGCTGCCAATATAGAGGAGCAGCTCTAAAATAAGCCAAAGGTATGTAAATGGAGAGCAATATGTTCAAGTGGAATTACGATTTCACCCCTAGGTTTGTTCGAGAGGCAGAAATAAGGCCGGAGCTCTGCGTTGCTTCATATACGCTGTGCCTGTTCGCATCATAGCCATGGGGTGAGGTGTTCCTCACAATGTTCTTTAGATTTATATCGCCTGGGTGAGTCAGAGCAGGTTAAGAGCACAGGTAGGAACTGCAAATCAGGGCTCCTGCTTCCTCCCAGCAGAGTGGGAGAGAGTGCCCTCCCGCGTCCAGAGCAGGGAGCCCGGTGGGAAATCCCGGGTCCCCCACCCAACGCTCCTCATCCTACACTTGTGGCACCAGTTTGGCGAGGAGATCCGGTAAATATTTGCCTCAGCTTCTTTCATTGCCAAAAGGGAGGGCTAAAACTTATTAGTCCACAAAGATTAATTACTCAGGCTTTGCAACATGCTTTGCGCTTCTCAGAAGGACGGTGATGTTCTCGAGGACTGGAAACCCTCCCTCTCTTCTTTCCCACACTTGCTGCTTGCCATCTGGCTGAGAGGCATGCAGAAAAGAAGGCACAAATCCTCCATTTAATTATACTGTGCATTTTATTATCTCACCTCAGATTTTGTTAATCTCTTTTACAGATTTCGTTTACATAAGTGGAGTCTTTTAGCTTTAGCAAGCTACATCGCTTTCACTTCTGATGCTGCAGATATCAGTCAGCTAAAAAGAAACGAGAGAAAAGAACAAGTGTCCTTAAATTTGTCATTCAGTTTTGCCTAAGCTTTATATATTGTTTCCTCCTCCTCAGCTCCCCCACTAAAAAGCTAGAAGGCAAACTGAAATCAGCACAGCCAAGGCAGAATAACAGCTCCCACAGGGACAGAGGGGACCCTCTTGTTTGGGACATTTAAGCCCAGATAAGACAAAGGTCCAGAAATAACACTAGTGAGACCCATTCCACCACCCCTCAAGTCTGCAGGCTGGAATAGCTGCATCACACACTGCCTCTGGATATTTTCTTTTGCGATTCCCATATACTAAAGGCAAAGCCCAGGGCTGGATTTGTTAGCGCTCAACACCTCGAACTGCAGCTAATTCGAGCTGTAATTAAGCGGTGGTGTTAAGCCCCTGTGCAAGGAGCAAGGCGTTCAGGTCTGTCTGCAGGTGCTGAGCTGCCTCGCAGGTGCAGCTTGTGTTAGAAGCTCTGTTGGAAATTGCACCCTGAAGACTGAGGGCTTTTGGGGAGGAGGAGGAGGGAAGTGGGAAGCAGGAAGCAGCGCCAAGGGGAGCTGCTGGGAAGTGTTGCAATGCTGCTAACAGTCAATATCAGCTCTAGGGCACAGGCAGCACCCTAAGAGAGTGAATAACCTTCCCAGAAGAAGAGCGTGTGCATGAGAGCGGGTGGGGTATCTGAGGACTCTGTAAAGTGAGCAAACATGACACAAAAGCCCTTCTGAGGAATATAAATATCTCGTGATGATGAGCTGGTGAGAGGAGGGAAAGGCAGAATTCCCAAGGCAGAAATCAACCTCCTGACAGTACCGTCTGGGGTGTCCTGTAACATCTCTGCTAGCAGTTTCTCCAGGACGTCTTGGTATTTTTCCAGCTGCCTTGGGGTGAGCCACATCCCAGCTCTGACAGGAACAGCTAGCTGTGGAGGAAGCCAAGAAAGTCAGAAGGAAAGGCTGATGAGAGCAGAGGGAGGCAGGTTGGGGCTCTTTGACCCCACTTTGCTCAAGTCGGTAGAGGGTTTAGGGCTGATTTGAAGGGAAGAGGATGATCCTTATATGGGGAAAGGCAACATTTTTAAGTCAATCCAATCTTGTGCTGTTCAGAGCGCCAAAGTTTTCATGCATTGGATCATCTATGGGCTGACTCAGAAACGTAGATAAAGGTACCTCCTGGCAACAGAGACTGTAAAGAAGAAAATAATTTCTGAACCTTATAATCCTCCACTATCTCACACCTTGACCCTTCAAGCCATCAGCTTTACTGATGCTGGTGAAGCACCCTGCCTTAGCAAAGGCTGAGGATGAGACAGCATCCTGCCCCCAGACTGACTGACTTTGAGCCAGCTGTGGCTCAGATGTACCCGAAGTAAATAGAGTTGTTCCGGTCATGGCTGGAGGCACAGGAGGGCTTGTGCTTGCAGCGGGGGGGTGTTAGACACTGGGATGTGTCAGTCATTTAATGCTTTGAACTGTGAATCCTTGCTGTTTAAATCCTATTATTGATTGTTGGTGCACCACGTTTGCAAGAATAAGTTGTGCATTAACCTGCGTCTTGGCCAAATTCCAGTCTGGCTAGCCCCGCTGCGGGTCCCGCTCAGTCTCTCCCGCAGTTTGGGGTGGACCTACATGCTCCTTTTGCTGGCAGAGAGAATGGCCGAGCTCACCGCAGGGGTAGCTGCACGGACAGGGCAAAGAGTTCCCTGTATTCAAGTGGAAAAGCACAATTTTCAGACTTGGCTAACCAGGTAAGCATGCCTTTGAGGGCTTAGACTGGCACCTAAATCCCTAAAATTGGCAATTTTCTGCTCTGTATACAGACTTTGGGGGGATGCAGCTGTATGGGCCCAAGTTGATAAATAAGGTCTTGCCAGTGCATAGGACTGTGAGATCGGAGGTGACACCAGGCAGGTAATCTGGAGCTGGGTGAAGAAGTGACACGTTAAACCCAGAACTGAAGCAAAGCTGCAAATTCCTGCCTTGCAGTTGGCTGGTGTTCACTGAATGGCAAAGAAAGACCTCATGTTGTTTCCATCTTCCCCGTAGGAAGGGAGAAGGCAGGTGGGACTGAGGGGTGATCAGACTGCTGAATGTCCAAGATAATTTATAGGCTGGAGGTAAAACTTTTCTCTGATGCAACCTGGCTCAGTTGCCTGGCAGGAAGCGGGTGGTATTCCTGTATATTGACTGTGAGCTCCCTGCGAACACCCACTGTCTTCTCACGCAGCATCACCAAACACTCCTCTGTAGCCAGACCCTGTGGGCTGACTCTTGGTCCACTTGTCCCCCTGTGTATCCTCGTGGACTCCTTAGAGTCGCGTGGTTCAACGTACCTGGATGGTCTTGACCTTGTTGACATCTGCACGGGATTGCTCAGACAAGCCTTCCTCTTCCAGCTGCTGCAGCGGGGTCAGGGACTTCTTCTGCCCTGCTTTGTTCCTCTCCTTTTCCTGCAACTTCACAGTAGAGAGCAAACGGGGCAGTGATGCTGGGACGCAGCATTTTGTGGGTACCAAACCCACCCTGCACCGTATCAACGGTGTGAGGCCAAACAGCCAGGAGCCTGCGGAGCTGGGCACAAAACCAGAGGGACTAGAGGTCTAACCACAGCCTGGAGCAAACGCGGCATCCTCCCCCAGGGTCACAGCTCACTGGGAAGGGACCCATCAGCTGTGGTCAGCATGGCCTTGGGGACTGCGATTCTGACATGCAGCAGAGGCTGCAATGTTGGGTGTAAGGTCTGGTTACAGGATTGCATGTAAAGATCTGTAGCAAACGTGACACTCGTAGGGGACTCCTTTGATCTGTGCAAGACAATATTGTCAGCAGGATGTTGTAGCCAAATAGACTGACCTTACAGAGCTATTCCAGAGGCCTGGTCCGGGTTCTGTTCTGTAGCAGTGGCAGCGAAGTTGAATAAAAGCCTGCACAGCCTCATTGCAAATGGAGAGCTCTGTGCAGACCTTACATATTACCAGCCTTTCTTGCAGGTCTGTAATGTCAGTCCTTCCCCATTTATGGGGCTAAACTTGGCTTTGGGACCCTCCCTTTCTTCCCAGCCCAAAGAGAAAAGCCAAAGTTGCTTTGGGACGTGACAGACATGACAGGATGTGTAAAATGCAGTGAAGGCGCTCAGTGTCAAACTGACTGCTGTGCGCTTGCTTTGGTTTGAATGTGTGCTCAGAGGAGGAGAGGCAGCCTTTAGAAGACTGATTTCACCCATGTACATCTAGAAGACCCTCAATCACACATAGCTACAAGGGTCGTGATGTGTGAACAATCAATCTGGGGACCGTGCGTGGGTCCCCATCACCTTCCTCAACGAGGCTGAAGGATGATTGTGCTCCCCACAAAAAGCAATAGCTATCCAGCAAGCAGATAGGCGTTAGAAACAAGATTTCTCCCCAGTATCAATGGGTTGTGTCGTGCGGGGGATGCTCACTTCGGCTGTGTTTAAGAAGATGCAGTCTCTGCGGCTGCCTGCCTGACACCTTTCAACAGTATTAGTTTCACATCAAAAGAAAAAAACATTCTCCTCTCCGCACATCCCAGAGGTGACAACCATCTGGAGGATGGTTAATTATTTGTTACAACAAAAAGACCCATCAGTATGGTGATGGAAGGCTGCAGCTTCTCTGTAAAAATTACAGCCACTAGTATGGAGGAAAGAAAACCGAGACCCACTAGCTGCAGGTGATAACCCACACAGGTCTTTTAGTTCTTATGTAAAGGAGTCCAGGCTCTTCCATTCTAGTCTCACATCTTAAAAGTTGTCTCTGCCCTCTCCCACAGCCCTTAACTTCGGGACGAGGGAGGCACTGCCAGTATCACAGTACCTCCTGTTTGAACAGAAGGGGCGGATGATGGGGGTGATGGTGGCACGGTGTGCGCTGGCAGAGCTTGGGGGATTAGGGAGGAAGAACCACCTTTCCCGGGTTATTTGGGGCTCCAGCCCCTGCAGTACGTTTCTTGGGGTTACCTGCATTTTCCGGAAGTCACTCTGGGTGAAAAAGGGCACGAAGCCTTCGGTCTGCTCAGCCAGCATAGACACCAGGTACACCAAGAGCAAACTGGCCACCACCTTCTTTGAAACCATCATGAGAGTCTGAACAACACAGGAAAGAAGATACCAGAGTGATAGCGGAGAGGGCCATTTGACAAGAAATCCCTTTGGCTTTTGATCAGCTGCAATCTAATTTATCCACCAGCTAACTAGAGGTATATTTACTCTTCCAGTTGCTCCTGAGCTGAGAATAGAAATGTCTTGACTGACAATTCTCCTCTCAAACCTTTTTCTGTAAACAGATTTGTTCTTGAGCAATATCTCCAGGGACTTCAAGCCCAGCCCTTCAGTACTGTTAAAGACTCCCTCTGTTCTGCAAGCTTTAGCCCTCCAGCTGTACTGGTTTAAGACCCACACACATCCAGAGCAAAACGCTCCCATCAATCCCACTGACAGCGAGGGAGACAGAGTGATGCTGGAAGACAGAAAAACCTGAAGACAGCTGTTTTGTTAAACTTTGTTTTCATATTCCTCACTCCTGAAAACCTGCATTGATGGACTGAATCTTTTAATAAACCTCACTGGGTCCAAGAGAGTTGGGAAGGGCATCTGCCAGCCCGGCTCTGTAAAAGCCTAGTATAAAAAGCTTTAAAAACTACCTTCCGAAGTGATTTAACAGCGACTTCACGTCAGAAGAGGACTTACGTAAACATTAAATGTTCTCTTTAAATATTAAAATACCCTCTCTGGACGAATTTAATGAAGTCTGGTCCCACAGCTTAACTACTCTACCTGATTGGAGCCTGATCCTTAATTAGTTTCAGAAACCTCTTGGTTTAGACGTTATTGAAAAGACATTGTTAGGTCAAATTTGACCCCTAAATTAGATTTCCCATAAATATCAGCTAGTATTGAACTGAAGGCCAGGGGAAGTTAATAAATATTCCCTTCTGCAGCACTTGCCAGTCACATCCCTCCGCTGTGTGCCAGGCCAGGGGAGGGCTGACGGAGAGCGCAGGCAGCTGTAGCCCCTCTGCTCTCCCTGGGCACTGCTTGGGGCAGCACCGGCGCCATCTCCCTCCTGCCCACCCATGCTGGGTCATCAAAGCTCTCATATGCGACCCAGCGAGATGTACTGTTTGCCGCAGCGCTCAAAAGAGGATTTCTCAGGCTCTCCCCTTGTAATACACCGTGTTGATATGCATATGTGCTGATAACATGGTGTTATCTCAGTAGCATCAATCTTTTGTGCCTTTTCATTTATTCTATCACCACAATAAAATACTGCCATATACAAAGAAATAAACCCCGTCACCTCCTTCATCTCTTATTGACTGTCCCTTTGTGAATTGATTCGCTTCCTCTTCCCCTGGAGAAACACCTCCACACATTACTCCAGTCAAAAAATGTCATTTCTGAATGTCCCTTCCTTATTTTGTAAGCAGGACATGTCTTTCAGACTGGAGATCTGTAGCTCAATGCCTCTCCAGGCAGATGTGTACTTTGTTGTTAGCGAATTTGCTTCCTAGCTACAAAGAGAAAGCACAAAGCAGGAGGATCCCAAGTTCAGCATCAGCACAACAAAGTACTGCGCTAACATGGGGCTGGGGGCAGCAGCTCCCAGCTCTGCTTATGCCCGCGTAAAGTGGGGTGAAATGCCAATTTGGGGGCAGGAGGGGTGAACATCCACCTGGTACTGGCGTGAGCACAGTAACAAGACAGTACATTTATCTACCGAGCTGTCTTCCAAAAAAAATCAAATCGTTACTGTCAATAGGAACCGTCTGTGACTCATTTTCTGACAGTTCAAAGCAGCTCCCCGAGCGCAGAGGGTACCCAGGGCTCCCCGCGCCTCTGCAGCGCGCGTCGGCGTCTGCTGGGTGCTCACGACAAGCGGAGAGGCAGGAGCTGGTGGAATCGATGCTCCTACGATGGGGGACGAGCAGAAAGCACCTTTTCCCTTGTTTAAGCATCGATTTTGTTTCCTCTTTCTTGTCGCAGCTCTCTCTGCCCAAGCCAACACATGCTGGAACACCAGCACGAACCTGAGTGCCCACCCCACCGAGCTTGCACATGGGAGCAGAGACCCAGCACCTACCTGGCGAGCGCAGCCCCGGGATGCTGGAGGTCAGATCTCTCCTTGCTCCTGTTCACGCCTGGATGCTCCCGCTGGCTTTCCCACCCTTTATATATGCGTAGAGGCACCGGTGCGCAATCACTTACCTGCGCGGGTGCCCGCACTTCCAGCGGAGCTGACGAGCGGCTACCTGGCGTGCATGGAAACACGTCTGCCAGACAGGGAACGTTGTTATCTACATTGGATTTTTTTGAAGTTTCTCGTTTCCAGGAAGATCCCCTCTCCTCCCTCCCCAGGCTCCTGTCTTTAGGTTGGCAACTGTTCTGAGCGGGTCCACTGCGTGACCAGGGGTCGCTGCCTCAGTTTCCCCATCGATAAGGTGGAAAAATTCCTCTCTCCCATCTTGTCTATTTAGCTTATGAGCCCTCCAGGATAAAGCGTTTTTGATGTGAGTGTGCCAGTGGTAAAATGATGCCTGTGTCTTAATTGTATTTCTACTGTAATGTGGACAAATCACAATAATAACAATGTTGCCACAAAATAAGCGTAATGCAGAATGAAGTCTGACCCACGAGCATTACAAAAAGCATAGATTTAGGGTAATAAATCCCCTGGCGGGATCTAGAGCTAAATATTAAAATAATAAATAAAACTATACATGCTAAATCTCTCACCAAAAAGCTTTATAAACTGAACAGACAAGTGGGGAGATATCCAAGCAGTCTGGGGATTTATCTGCTCATTTTGGGTTTCCATGTGGCCCCTTTTCCCACCCTAAGTGAGCATCGCACAGTCCTGGACACACTGATCCCTCTCAGGGACACAAAGCTGTGCACTGACATCTCTCTCCAGACAAATGAGGTGCAGAACGAGCTAGGGACTTGCGTGAGATCTCATCTTTGGCCTCTCGAGACCATCAGACAGGCGCTGATGCTGGAGGGTTTGGGATCAGGCCAGAAACGTCCCGGTTTCTCCCAGACGGGTGGCTGCGCGCGAGGAAACCTGAGAGCAACCAGGCGAGATGAAAGAGGAAAAAATGAGTTGGGGAAGCAATAAAATCCTTCTACATCAAATGGCTTTATGGGGTGTTGTAGCAGAAGCAGCGCCATTCCTGCCCGGCTGGTGGAGAGCTAAGCACTGCCAGTATTTGCTGGAGACGAGGGGAAACGAGCTGTTGCCCCAGCCCATCAAATGACTTTTCTCACCTGGCTCCATCGCAGCCGTCGATACGACGTGTACACACTACACCGCGCGTTGGTCCCCACAAGGGACTCGCTGCTGTCACTGCGGTCAATAACGCTCAATTTGGGCCAAACCCCTCCTGGAAAAATGCGGCAGTCGCTAAGATGCATCCCAGATCCCTGTGCATTTACCGCAGCTTATCACCGGGCGACGGAGCGGTCCTAGCTATAAAACTTCCAGAGAGGTCAACATAGTTTTTCTCCCTGGGACCATGTGTATGTGTGTTGATGAAAAGGCCATTAGGTGATAGGGTGGGGGGTTTCCCCTCCCTTTGCTAAAGAATGTGCGCAAAACCCATTTGACACCAGTTCCCATTTTAATTGACTTTTCCAGTATTTTTTGCATGGTTATGATGGATGCCGCTGACGAGTCAGCAGATGGTGTTGGGAAGTGACAAATTAATTACCAAGAAAGGTCACTTTTTCAAAGCACTAAACTTTCCCATGTCTTGTCCCCTTTTACCTCAAAAATGTGGCTGGCTGGCAGGATTCCCATCCATCTGCGATGAAGCCTTCTGCATTGGAACGGACAACCTTTAAAATAAAAAGGGAAGATGAAAATTAATCATATCTGTATTAGCTGGATGCTGTCTGCTGGGTTCATCTCCTAATTATGCAAGAGTTCTCAAAAAGAAAGGGAAACAGAGCCGAAAATAAGGGAGGTGACTCCGAGTTTCCTTCAGTGGCAGCACCGGAGTGGGTGGGAGCTACAGGCCCCTTTTTGCTTGAGGTTTACTCAGTCCCTAAAAGCAGCTTTTGGCATGTCCCCATTGCCGATGGCCGATGAGAATAAATGAAAATAAAAATCACAGCTGGAAATCTCACTCCCAAGCATCGTGATGCAAAAAAAATCTGTCCCCGTTAACAGTTTGCAATCTGCAGGCGCCCTGAAACTGCCCTCGTTTTGTGAAGCAAAAATTGCAGCAGAGGTTAGAAGCTTAACAAAAATATGATGTGCAAAATGGAGTTGCTTGCAGTTCTGCTCATACCTAAAGTTAAACGTTCGCCATAATTGGGAGTAATTTTAACAGGAAACTGGCAGTAGTAGTAAAGCCCATTAAGCCATGTATCAATTGCAATGTCACGGAATCAAGGGAAAATGTTCTCCCTGTGCCAGCGACGCCGAGCATTTGTCTCCATGTCCTGTACTTTTCCCTCCAAGCCTCTCTGTGCTCGGGGTATTTTGGCAAGTGCGTTGCATAAAAAACAGGAGATAGAAGCCAATGTGAGTCTGAAGCTGAATTTCAGCCCTGAGCTAACGGAGCGGGCAGAGAGTGCGCGAGGAGAGCATGAAGGACTGAAATCCCACGCTGCCACTCCGTCTGGCTCTTGGTCAGGCATCGGGGTGTCCCCCAGCAAAGCTTCCAATCTGGGGGTGAGCAGCAGAGCCGTAGCAGTGGCCCTGACAGCCACCATGGGCCAAATCACCGTATTTGGTATCACTTCCCCCGTATCCGACAACCTCCTTGGATGGGGCTGGCACATACGAGAAGGGAGGACGCAGCATTGTGCACGTCCAGTTTGCTCTCACAGCCTCACCAGACCCACAGCAGCCATCAAGGTTGGAAAAAAACCACGTCCTCCAGCCCCGGTTCCCCTTCCCGTTGCTCACGGGAGTATCTATCTCACCCCACTCGCGTTAAATTATTTTTGCTTGGAGGCAGATGGGTCAAAAATGCGACGCGTGCTCTGCTGAACTGAACGTCTGCAGTCACAGAGCTGCAGTCGACGTGGGTAAGGAGTTCATTTTAGGCTCCCTGCTTTGGAAGTGGGAGCAGAAAGCTCTTTCTCACAGCCCAGGCACCATCCTCCAGCTGCTGTCTCTGCATGGACGCATTACAGATTTAGCAGCCGCTGCTGTCTGTGGCTGCCGAGCGCTCCTAATGAATAAAGCACCAGTGGCAAATTTTAATGCGGTGTTCAAAATATTAACGCTAGATAAATATTTGAAGAATCGCAGGCTTAAAACACATGTTAATTTGCGGCATAAATATTTTAAGGGCGCAGACTTCCCCCTCCCGTCCCCACGCTCGCCTTGCGCCCACTTCAGTTTCTCCCCACTGTTCGGCACTGCAATTCATGGTAATTCACGGCTGCGCAGCCAGGCTGGGTGAGAATCAATAGCAAGGATTTAACTCCTGCTGACTCCCCAAACCACTTCACCCTCCTGGTTCCAGGAGCAAATAACGATCTCTTAGATTAATGGGGAATTTGTCTCGCGTCGTTTCTCTCTCCTCCCACTCTGCCTGGTTCCTACAGCCAACCCAGAGACCGGCGGCTCTTCTTGCTGACAGCAGTAAGTGGCGGATGAGATGCAGGTCAGACATGGGGAAGGAGGTGAAGGTTTGGATGTGCAGCAGAGGGTTGGGAGCATCCCACTGCTCACCCTTTGGACCCAGCGATCTCAGTTTTACCTCCAAACGCGATGCTCTGGAGCTCTTCAGCACCAACATCTCCAGGAGACCCCCAGATGGAACAGCATCTTCGCAGCAGAGCCATTTCCAGCAGGATCGCACCGATATACATCCTCAGCAGCTCGCTGAGCTCCTCTGGGTCTGCAACGCACCTACAAGAGGTTCCCATGGGGATTTAAAGCCTGACAAATGAGTGCGCCCCCCCATAACGCCAAAGGCTCTCTGGGAACCAGGCCTGAGGTGACCTGGACACCCCAAAACTGGGGACACCTGGAAAGTCTGCCTGCTGCCTCAGTTTCTCCATGGAAGGATGGAAGGACAAAAGAAAGAGGAAAGCACATGTTTCTGGCCATAGCCTGGATGGATTTAACTTCTCTACCAGTGGTGGAGGAGACATGCACTGGCCAAAGTGCATCTCAATTCTATCGGAATTCAGTAAAAAATAAAAATATCCCTTTTTCATATAAAACCAATTTCCATGCTTATAAAAACTTTATAGACTCTCAAACAAGGAAAAAAATAAACAAGAGAAAAATGTTTCCTTGCTTGGTTTTTTTTCTTCATTTTTGGTCACTCCTTTGCCATTCTCTCCCCGATCTGGAACAAGCGAAGAGAGAAAGGAGAGGAGGTGAGAAAACAAGACGGGATGCAGCTCATCTGGTTCCGTTTTGGTTTTCAAATCCAAACCACCGTGTTTGCACTTGAAGGCTTGGGAATATTTTTAGGAATGGCAGAAAAATGTGGTTTCCTGCGCAGTGAGGGGCTGCGGCTGGCTCATCCCTGCCGGCGGCTGCTCTCCCTTCGCGCCCCACTGCCCTGGCTTCCCCGGAGGGCTGCTGGGCTTGGCCAGTGGTGGCCCAGGGGCCGTCGATGGAAGACCCTGCCCGTATCTGATCAGCCGAGTCTCTGAGGCAGGGAAATCACTTAGCATTTCAGAAAAGGAGCTCTCTACCCCACTCACAGGGAATATTTATTAGATTTGATGAAAGAGCAATTTAGCCTTTACACACACCAGGCACC
The DNA here is from genome assembly GCF_000708025.1 of Charadrius vociferus. Classification (NCBI taxonomy): domain Eukaryota; kingdom Metazoa; phylum Chordata; class Aves; order Charadriiformes; family Charadriidae; genus Charadrius; species Charadrius vociferus. The sequence goes on from NW_009649114.1 coordinate 3,048,032, forward strand.
CACTGACCTTTTATTTTCTTATTACCTCCTTTTACCCCCCCTACTGTTCCCGTATCAAACAACAATATATCAGGTTAAGCATAGCAAGACAAAACGCTAAGGCACCGAGAAGTGCATTAAATCGCTGCTTTGCAGGGCCGCTTGCACTGTCAAACCAGCAGGAGGATGATGTATGATATTCCTGCTCACACACGGGATGCCAAAACCCCGTCCCGCGGTCCCCGTTGCAGACGAAGGTCGCAGGTAAACCCCGTCTCGCTGCAGAAGGCAGCGGTTGTTTCGCTGAGGAGGAAAGGGGAGGTAAGAGCAGTCAGGATCCACCCTCCGGTATTTGCAGTTGTTGTCTATGGAGCTTATCCATCCATGGGAGAACTGTAGCATGAAAAGGCATCGCTGCGCTCAGTGCTGCCAGCACCCAAGAGATTTTCTGATACAGTGGACTGGATTATGCTGGATGCCCGGGATTTATCAGCGCTTTCAATGGAGAGTCACCCTTCTCATTCCAGAAACCCTCAGCAGTTAATAGCAGTTTATCTGCAACAGGAGAGAAGAGTTTGCTGCCGCTTTATCTCCTTTCAGGCTTTCAAGGCGCCAATTCATTCTGCGAGGCAACACGGAAACAGGGTCAGATGCCTTCAGGGTGGAAGGGAGACGGCGCACATGGCAAGTCAGCGTGCTCACTGGTGAGTGGTTCTCACCGGAGAAACGTGGTGATCCGCTCATCCATCCCAGCTGGGACACGGGGCTGGGAAAACCAAACGGAAAACTCGGACAACAGCAGAAAGATCTGCAAAGACACTTGGGCCTGTCCAGCCAAGCCTGATTCCAGCACAGGACTCGAATTTGATAAAGTGCCTGTTTAATTCATGGATATTTTGCTTAGGTGATGAATAGCAACCTCAGTGAAAGCCTCTCAACCACAAAGGCTTTAGAGAGCGAAACAGTAAAGATTGGGTATTAAGGAAAATGAATATTAATGAAAGGAGGGGGGAAAAAAATCAATCATTTTTCCAGACAAACCTGCCATTGCTTTGCTCCTCTGTGCAGAGCTGCTGCATTTACCTCTTCCCTCGTGTCATGGGACCACGTGCTCAGGGGGGTCGCGCAGAGATGCCGCCGCTGCGTGAGCAACGTGGAGGCTGGAGGGAGCACACAGCGCACGTGGGAAGGAAGAAGAGGCAGCAAACGGGAAAGGAGAACGAACTGCAAAAGAAAAAGGGGTTTGTACCAATGTGGGGTTCAACGCGCAATAGGAATCGGTGCAAATCCCACCGCTGGTTTTGGCGGCTGCAGGTCAAGCCCCGAGCGCCGGGGCTTGGCACGGCCCGGAGCCAGCGTCGTTACGTAAAGGGATGGGGAGAAGCCTGGGATGGGCTGGATGGAAGAAATGAATCCAATTACAGGATGAAGGGCAAAGGAAGAGAAAGGACACATTTGGTCTGGAGCAAATCCCTAGCAGGCTTTAAAGCCGGGATAGCAAGAAAAGGACAAAACCGAATTCCAATGCAGGACACCCAGCTGCCCACCAAGAGGAACGGGGGCCTCAAAAATGGGGCAAAAGGCAGGGGATGGGGCTCTTCTGCTGGCTGAGAGTGTGGCATGGGCAGTGACGTGAGGGATTGTCCCTGAGAGACCCGAAGTACCACCAGGACGTGGCTTTTCTGGGAGCGGGAACACCAGGTTGGCTGTTGTGCTGTAGAGACATCGGCGCGGGGAGCCAGCCCGGCCAGGCCCTGCTGGAAAGCAGAAAACAAGCAAGCAAACCCTAAATTTCCTCTGTTCTGTTTCCCAAGAGATTATAACCCAGTTGGCCGTGTCACAGCAGTTTCCAGGCTTCTGTGGAGAAAACCAAGGGCTCTGCACTAGAAATGAAAAAAAAAAAAAATGACCCAGTTATGACAAAACGAACCAGCATGCATAAAGCATCGCTGCGGAGGGCTACGAACATCCACAATAAGGCCCTCAGGAATAACAGGGTTCAACTTCAAATGAGATTTACAAATTAAAAATAAAAGAGCTGGATTATTTCTCTTTGCCTAAGCCCCCTTCTCTGACTGCTCAGCTGTTCTCAAAGCGCGGCCACAGCCGGCGCTGCCGGACGCCACAAAACGAAGGCGGTGGTGCCGCGCTCTTGCATCCCTCTGGAATTAAATGAGAGCCTCTCTTTTGCCTCTCTGACTTTGCAGTTAAGCACCTGCCACTGGTTGAGCAAAGCAGAGCTTGGCCAGAAGAGCAGGAGACAGATCCCTGACTCCCAGCTCCCTGTTAACCCCTCGCTAACACCCACCTGGCTCAAATAGTCCATAAAACAGAACAAAATCCAGCATTTTGGCTGCATTTTGCAAGACAGGAAGATCTCACAGGAGCAGGCAGCATCTTCTCCCGTGCACTGGCCACTACCCTCACCAGAGGACGGCTTGCTCCCTTGCACAGCTGCTAACATACAGAGAAATGCAAAGAAAGGGGCCGGCAGAAGAGGTGGAGAGGGACTGTCAGGGAATGGAGCCATAGGACGAGGGGGAATGGTTTTAAACTGGAAGAAGGGAGATGTAGATGAGATATGAGGAAGAAATTCTTCCCTGTGCGGGCGGTGAGCCCCTGGGGCAGGTTGCCCCGAGAAGCTGTGGCTGCCCCATCCCTGGAGGTGTTCAAGGCCAGGTTGGACGGGGCTTGGAGCAACCTGGGCTGGGGGGAGGTGTCCCTGCTCAGGGCAGGGGGTGGCACTGGGTGGTCTTCAAGGTCCCTTCCGACCTAAACCATTCTATAAAATGTGCTTGTTCTTGGATTTGCTGGGCTGTGCTGGCTGCTCATCCCATGGTGCCGTGTGGCCGGTGAGACTGTCTTGCAAACCTGCCTCCTCCTCTACAGCCCTGGTTTATCACTTTGTTAAAAGTGTTGACAGCACCACACGGAGTGGTGCAGGTTCACAGCTGAGCCGGGATTGCTCAGCTCCTTGGCAAGAAAATGACAGGTCCCAAAGACTTTCTGTCTCTCCAAGGAAATCCTACGGAGCTTGTAGGGATGTTACCTGGATGAGCAGCAGGAGGAGAAGCCTGGGAGGTGGCAGGGCCCTGCTTGCTTGCGACTACCGTGCGCATGAGATGAGGTTGGCAGCGGTGAAGCTCTCCCCACTTCCCAGTTGCCTTCTGGCTCTGGTGCATCCACCCCCTGCGAGGCCGTGCTGGTGGGGAGAGCCTGGAGAAGGGGCTGTGATGGGGAACCTGCGTGGAAAACACGAGCTGCGGTTCCTCCTGCCCAAAGCCCATGAGTGCAGCCCTTTGGGGGCTGTGAGCAAGGCAGGAGGCAGGCTTCTGTGCACCCTTATTTTTGGGGAAAGAAGCAAGGGCACGGTACAAATAACCTCCCTCTGCACCACCAGATCCTTGTCCTGGATGGATGCGACCGTGCGAGCCCGGAGGAGCGGCTGCCGGCAGAGGGCACGGCGGCCTCCTGGAGCCGCCAGCGATGGCCGAGTTAATCCCCACTGGGGGAGGAACGGCCCACCGAACCAAATTGTAAATACATCTGTGTCCTCCTTCTCCCTGCCACACATTTAAATCTATTTGATCCACTCTAATGGATTGATCTACAAGTTTGTGCACACACATCCTGCTTTGGACGGGGCGGCTGGCAGCGCCTTTCCCATCACGACCTGTCAGCTCCACTCAGCCTCACCTCTGCCGGGAGCCGCCGGGAACGAATCCAATTACAGGATAAAGGGTTTTCTTCCCCTCCATATGGTCTCTATAACGCTCCGGCTTTATCTTCCTTTAACCCCTTTCCTGGCGAGGGAGCTCACAAGCCCGGCATAAGCAGCTCAGCGCAGCGGCCACGCGTGGCTGCTATCTGATACGGGGAAACGAGGTCTTCCCAGGGCAGCCGGGGGGTACCGAGAGGCACCGCAATATGTGCGCCTTCCTCCCTCTTCTCCTGCCCGCCAGGGAGGAACGAGCCCCTCCAGAAGGGAGGTTCAGGACAGCGCATTGCGAAGCCAGAAGCACAAAAACGAGCCGGGCACCGTTTGGCATTTGGCGTTGGTGCTCATGGCCGAGGTTCAAGGTCCTGTGCATTAGTCCACCACCAGAATTTCGGTGCAGATGTGCAGATGTTCGCTTCGCGACTGATTTCTCTTGCTTTTGTGCTTCTTTACACCTTGCTCCACAAGTCATTCCCTGCGTGCCCTTGGGCACGTCGCTCCCGTGCCTCTGCCCAAGCAGCAATGAGGACCCTCGTGCAGGGATGGGGAGAGGCGCCACAAAGGGCTCCGGGAAACCCACCTCCCCCGGCACATCCCCGCGGTTTGCTCTGCCTGTCGCTCGAACCCAGTGAACCAACCGTATCAGCTCAATGCAAGTTAGTTATTTGCTTATAATTATCATTTCTTGCTTTACACAGGACATGAAAGCCCAGAGCAGCTCAGGGCTCCGTCACGCAATGTGCTGACAAACAATGAATAAGAGGCAATCTCATCTCAAAGAGCTTAGCAAAGCAGAAAAAAACCTGCAAGAAGGAAGAAAACCCTTCCTTTTCTTAAGGACAAACACAAAGAAAGCAAGCCTCTCCTTTCCCATTAAACAGGGCCTGATTTTTGCTATTGCCTTCTTTGTCGTAGAGTCAGCATAGAAAACAATTGAGAGCTCTCTGGGAGACAGCCTGTAAAGTTTCCCTGCTAAGAGACACCAAATTAAAGCCATCACTTTCCATTTCTGTGACAGAGACGCAGAGGGAACGGAGGTTGCATTCAGGACACGTCCTGGAGGAACCAGCTATCCTCTCCAGTGTAATTTTCTTCTGCTGAGTTTATTCGAGGCCTTCGGCATTGCTCCGGCTGCCGCTGACCTGCAGAGAGCTCTAAATCCACCAGTCCCCTCTTAGCACCACAGAGGTGACTTAGGCTTACCTGCTCCGTGTTCGGCTCCCAAAAAGGGGAAAAGTCCAGGTCCAGATCTAGTTGAAGGTCAGGTGAAAGTCCTCTTGGTCCAGTTGTTGGCCATACTCTGTATGAAAGGTGTCTGGGTACACTGCATGAAGCCAAAGTTGTACCCCACCTTAGCTGAAAGAGGGAGTAGAGCGGGTTTGCGCTGGCCAAGGGAAAAATTTCCGTGCAAAAAATACTGCTGATCCTTTCCCCCACCACCCAAAACAGCCTGTCATTTCACCTCTTCTCCCCATACCTGTGCTTCATCTGCACAGCTCTTTACTCTTTAGGAGAAGACAGGACACCACAAAGATGTGGCAAAAAGTCTCACAGAGATGGGACGTGAAAATTACTCTCTAGGAGAAGAAAACTGACTTTCCCACAAGATAACCACGTTCATATACAAAACTTTGGAGAAGCACCAGAACTTTCAGATGCTGCTGGCACTGACAGCAAGGTCCAAGCCTTTTGAAGGTGGACCATCGTAGTGAAAACTTTTAGCTGAAAAGAGTTGCTTTCTATAATGGAAGTTGGGAGGGACACACTGGAATTGAGGTGCGCATCTGTACATGGCTGTTACCTTTTCTGGCTTCTCCTTTAATGTTCAACTAATTCTGCAAAAATGTGCCTAACTTTTGTACGTCCAGAAGCCTGACTACAGTCAGGAGAGGTATGAAATGCCTCAGGGGAAAGCTTTGTGAGAAGTAAGGCCGTGGGACTTGCCAAGAAGAAACTCTTCCCCTCAAGGAAGAGCTTGTGGACAGACTAGAAAAGACCCAGACTGGGAGTTTCATGAATGGTGGTTTCACAGAACGTGCAGCGTATCCTGAGATACGTCTTGAGAGCCATAGACATCCCACAGGGTTTCCTTGTTCCAGGGCACCTGAGGTTTATGTGACCCACTTACTCTTGCCACGTCCTAGTTCTGCTCCGCTTGGACCTGTGCAGATGGATCAGCAGGTCAGCGATTAGGACATCATTCATCCCATGCCCCTTAGCCTTCCGCTCCTGCCCTCTAGCTTGGAGACACTCCAGTCTTGCAGAAGACCTCATTCATCCAGCAAGACAGCATTGACTTTTTCCATCCACCTTGTCTTGGCGGAGGGCAGCGGTGGGAAAGAGGCTAACAGCTTACCGCATTAACAGATCAGGGCCATTAACGCCACCAGATGTCAGAGATTAATGGAAGAGCTTCGCTAAGGCGCCTTAGGCAGGTCTCCTGGAGAAGAAGCGACCATGACCCAGAAGAAAAAAATGGGGAACGAGTTTGGGATGGAGCACTGGTGCTCCAAGCTGGCACTGACCCTGCTGAGAAGGGTTTCATAGTCTCATGTGTACGGGGATGGGGATCCCACATCCCAGACGGAGTGTTAAGAGACCAGGAGAAGCTTCCTTCTATCCCACTTGCTCTCCCAGTGTGGCTACAGGCTGATGGTGGTGTCTCTGCACTGACTCTGGAGGCAATTCAGGACACCAGCATTGCTGAGGCTTTAGTGTCTCTCCCCAGGAGCACTCAGGTGCTGCTTCTCCAGCAAGTACCGGCACTTTGTCAGGCTGGTTTTAGAGCTATGGCTAAGGGCCCTCCCTAAACCCCACCAGCCCTTGCAAAGCTGTGACCCAGACTGGTGTCCCACTTGCTGGGGTGGAGAGACTCAGGTGAGAAACACGCACCAGCAGCTCCCCAGGAGACAGGGAACCCCCAGGGCTGGCCGTGCCCCATCCATCCCTGCCGGACGGTGCGCTCCCTCCCGTCCTGCCAGAGATCCTCGGAAGATCAGCTGAATAATGTATATCCTTCAGCTCAGGGAGAAGGGAAGGCAGAGGAGTAAGTTCACAGTCCTTTGCCCAACCGGGGTGCACGATGAAGGGCATAATACAGCCAGGAGACCCGTCCCCAGAGTGCTGAGTTTACCAAGATCGCAGCCTTTGGGATGGGAAGCGGTTTCCCCCCAGCCTTTGCCCAGCTCGGTGCGCAGCGGGGGCCCTTGGCCGTGCAGCAGAGCCCGGTTTTGCTGTGTGACGGAGACGCGTATCCACACCGGGCAGCACCCGCACTGAACCAGGCACCTGAAGCACACAGCAGCCAAAGAGCCAGAGCCAAGCCCACAGCTCCGACCCACAGAGCTCGGTCCAGCCTTCCCCCAGCGACCTCCCCAAGGTCAGTGAGGCAGAGTTGGGCACCCCCCCGTACCCAAACACTCCCATGGAGTCCTTCAGCCACCCAGGGACACCCCAAAGGCTGTGACCCACCTGAGACAGAGACCTGAGAACAGACCCATTTCCCCATCGATCGCCCAAAGCAGCGGCTCCCCGACTCACCACCCTCCTCTTCCAAAGGGCTCCCCACCCCATCCCTTCCTCCCCCCAACTCCTTAAACAATATTAAACACTTAATGGCAATTAATACGCTTTAATGCAGGTTTTGGGGCCAACTGGCTGCTTAGAGGGTGCTTAAACCATCAACCCCTCTCAATCCCGTTGCCCTTGTCATACAAAGTTAGCCGAGCCCCTAATCCGGCCTCCCCCCGCGCTCCCTCGAAGAGGCCGAAGGGTATAAAACCTCCCCTGGCACGCGGGCACCGCCAGCCCTCGACGGGGAGCAGGGCCAGCGCACCACCTCCCGTCCCCTCGGGATTTACTGCTGTTCTTACCAATTCATTCATTTTTTTTTTAATTGGGGTTGAAGCAAAATTAGTTATAAAATCAAAGTATTTGATTTAAAAAAAAAAAAACAAAACAAACCCAACCTTAAAAGCAAAGCAGCTGCCATAACCTTGGCAGGATGAATGGGACGGAAGGTATCAATTTTTACGTGCCTATGTCCAACAAGACAGGGGTGGTGCGAAGCCCCTTTGAGTACCCCCAGTATTACCTAGCCGAGCCCTGGAAATACCGCGTCGTGTGTTGCTACATCTTCTTCCTCATCTCCACCGGTTTGCCCATCAACCTCCTCACCCTCCTGGTCACCTTCAAACACAAGAAGCTCCGGCAGCCGCTCAACTACATCTTGGTCAACTTGGCGGTGGCTGACCTCTTCATGGCCTGTTTTGGCTTCACGGTCACCTTCTACACTGCCTGGAACGGTTACTTCGTCTTCGGCCCCGTCGGCTGCGCTGTGGAGGGCTTCTTCGCCACGCTGGGAGGTAAGGGCTGTGGGGTGGGAGCTTGGGACGCAGGGCCAGGCTTGGCAGTGGGTGATCTTGCTTCTTCAGGGCTTCAGGAGCCCAGTTCCACCCCTTCACTGTGCCATTGGGACGGTGGCGGTGCGTGCAGCATCCCTCCCGTGCAGAAAGCCATCTCGCCTGCCGCCGCGGTGTCGCAGCTCATGGCACGGGGCAGAGCCGGCCACGCAAGGCGCTGCTTCCCCACAGCTTGAAGGCGGGGATAAAAAAAAAAAAAAAAAAAGAGAGATTTATGCAAGTATGGGCTTGCTGCCGCGCTCACGACTAGCTGGGCAGCTGCAGGGGATCCACATTCGCAGGATGATGGTGGGGGTCATCTGGCCACCGTGCCAGTGAGCATTCAGGGGGTCTCACGCTGCAGTTGCATGGCTAGCAGCCACCTGATGGGGACGACCACATCGTGTCCTTGAATCAATATGTCAAGCATTTTTGCCAAAAGCCTTTTCTTGGGCAAAGGTGAAGGATTTGGGAGGGTTCGAGGGGGGAAGAGACATCCCTTGGGAGCGGGACGACTCAGGAGTGGGACCCCGCAGAAGGGGTAGGGGCATGGAGAGGAGGAGCTCAAGACAAGGAGAGGGGTCACAGCTTATCCAGGAGCAGAAGGAAGATGTGGCAGCTCTGAACCAGAAGAGAAGAGCAGCAGCGTGGAGAGGAAGGAGGATTCAGGGTTGCACAGAGCTCGGGAAACCAGGCCCAGGCTTTGCAGCAGTTGCTCAGCTCTTGTCCCAGTTGCAGCCGATTTGGGTGCCCTTGGGAGCTTCTTTATTTCGCTTCTCAGGGACATGAGAGCCGCTAACACTTCGCCCCGCAGAAAGCCCCCGTGCAAAACAGGGAAAATTCGTTTTGCACCCCGTGCCCACGCAGCCAGCCGGGCCCACACGACACCTCGTGATGGATCTGACAACCGCTAATCCTTCCTGCAGACATCCATAACCACTGCAAGGACTTCACTTTCTTTTTTTTTTTTGTTTTTTTTTGTTCCCCACCCCTAAATGGGCAATTCAATTTCCCGCAATGATGCTGATCTGGGGGAGGGGGGAGAAAGATGGATATTCTGCCAGGCAAACACAAAGCTAAATATCCCCATCAAAGCCAAGGACCGAGGAAGGGCTTCGTTTTGGGGTCAGAAGATCATATTGGATCCGCACCATTTCTGACCAAGTGAGCCTCTGGGCTTTCAGGCAGCATTATTTGCCCTTCCAGTGTTTGTATCCAGGAAAGAACAAGGAGTCTTCTCTTCACAGGGAAGAAAGTTTGATGGGAAGCAGTCACTGTGTGAGCAGCAGGTCTCCAGCGAATCCGAGCACAGGGTGTAGTTATCAGCAGATTATCACAGCTGGGGGCATTAGCAGGCTTACAGCACCGACTAAACGCTCCCAATCCCCTGAAGTTTAATTATCCCTTATAAATACATGTGCACGCATGCCCACCCACACAGCCTCCCCCGTACACCTCCCCCCGATCCAGCGCTGGCGGAAGACTCATGAAATACACATTTAAAGGCATCAACAGGTTTGGACGCATCTGGCATCTTTGCCGGAAATTGTGCTTCCTCGCGCCCAGGTGGAATTCACCTCCTTGATTTTTAAATGATTAAAAAGCCATCATGATCCCCCTCTTCCGTCGCCAGCATCCCGCTGTGGCACAGACGTTCCCCTCCGCTCCCAGACCTTTTGCATGTTACAGCCCGGGAGATTCTCAGTTTATTGAATATGATGCCGGTTATCCCTTGCTGATCCCCAACCCCTCAGTCCCCTCTGCTCTTTGCTGCCACCACGAAGGGAAGATCAAACCCAGAGGAGCTCTTACCACCACTGTATGCGCTTTTTTTCTCTCCCTCCCGCAGGCCAAGTCGCCCTGTGGTCCCTGGTTGTCTTGGCCATAGAGCGCTACATCGTCGTCTGCAAACCCATGGGAAACTTCCGCTTCTCCGCAACCCACGCCATGATGGGCATCGCTTTTACCTGGGTAATGGCCTTCTCCTGTGCTGCTCCACCCCTCTTCGGCTGGTCCAGGTGAGTTGAAGGATGCTCAGCGGCAGCCCCAGCTGCTCTGCCAACACCCCAGTGGGACAGGAGATGCGCTCATGGCTCAGGCGTGAAATTCCCTAGGCGAGAGAGGCAATGGGGTGAGTCAGAACAGAAATGGGACCTCAGCTGTCAGTCTCACGATGGCTTGGTGTCCCCTAACCAAAGGCAGCCACAGGCTCAGCATCTCCCGCTGCAATACCCTCATGCTGCCTTTATGTTCTGCAGAGAAAGAGGCGCTTCGGCAGGCACAGCTCGTCTCACCCGTGCTGTGAAGAGCCCATTTCTTCTCTCTGCAGACCATAAAGAGCGTTTGGCTGACCAGGCCAGCAGGCTCTAGGGTGCAAACCTGGCCTTGCTGAGGTGCTGCCACCCCAGCTTTGCTCCTGGGAGCCCTGCAGTGCCCTTCCCAGCGCCCCTGCCCCGCTCTCCCATCTGCCTTGCTCCCAGTGCTCAGCGCGTTTCAGCCCCCCACCGACAAATGCCCCCCGACAAAAACAGAGCCAACGCTGTTTGCTCACACCACAGGCTGCTCACTGGGCTCCAGCGAGCGTGTCCTCCGGGCAGCTGAAGCCCCCGTCTGGCTCCTGCACGCACCCCCATCCCTGGCCAGGGGCTGATGCAGCAGCCAAAGGCCACCTGGAGCATAAGGGAGGAGCTGAGGAGATGGAGGTGATACCTCTAAAGCTGCAGCTCCGGTCCCTCCTGACACCCCACTGCAGAGCTGCTCTGTGGGATCATAACAAGCCCCTACCTGCCCTTTGGGTGCGTGCAGGAGGTGGCTTTGGGGCAGCAAAGTCCCTTTACCATCCACCTGCAACGAGACACAGCCAGATGGTCCTTCTCCAGCCTTGAATTGGGATCCCTGCCCAGGCAGCCGGTCCTTGGCTCCCAAGCAGACCTGAGCTGCATCCCTTTGAGCCAGGACCCCTCCAGACACAGGCTGTGCATCCCTCCACCCCGGGCAGCAGCGAGAACGAAGCCCTCAAGAGCTTGGACCCACCAAGCTGGTGGCTCTGGTCCCCCTCGGCTTCCCTTCACGGGCAGCGGGAGAGCAGGTGGCTCGTGGCAGGCAAGTGCTCAGCCACGTGGGAAGGAAATAAATTGCCCGTTCCCCGTGGGAGGGAGCGAGTGTCACAACAAACGGCTGCTACGCGCTGGAGTGCGGCACGTCGGCACGGCTCGTGCCGGCCCCGAAGGAGCCGCGTGCTGCAGAGCCAGCGAGGCCGGGTGCACGGGGCGCAGGGGAGAAGCTGGGAAGGAGCTCACCCAAAACACGCATGCCACTCTTCAAGCATCCCCCATCCTCGGGGAATTCAGTCCTCAGGTTGAACCCCTCCTGTTACCCCCAGGGAGGGTCCCGGTGAAGACCCTAACCTTTCTCACTGGCAGATACATGCCGGAGGGGATGCAGTGTTCCTGCGGCCCCGACTACTACACCCACAACCCCGACTACCACAACGAGTCCTACGTCCTCTACATGTTCGTCATCCACTTCATCATCCCGGTCGTGGTCATTTTCTTCTCCTACGGGCGCCTCATTTGCAAAGTCCGAGAGGTAACGTTGGGAGGGGATGAACGGGGCCAGGGTGGGCAGCTGGGGCAGAAGGGAGGTGCTCTGGGGGCGGGAGGCTGTGGGGTGCCCCCCACCACCCCCCCTGCCCGCAGGCAGCTGCCCAGCAGCAGGAGTCGGCCACCACCCAGAAGGCCGAGAAGGAGGTGACGCGGATGGTGATCCTCATGGTGCTGGGCTTTATGCTGGCCTGGACGCCCTACGCCGTGGTGGCATTCTGGATCTTCACCAACAAGGGAGCAGACTTCACTGCCACGCTCATGTCAGTGCCTGCCTTCTTCTCCAAGAGCTCCTCCCTCTACAACCCCATCATCTACGTCCTCATGAACAAACAGGTGAGATGCCCCATGTCACGCAGGGGGAGCCCCTGCCCTTGCCTGGGGTCACCATAGGCACCGTGTTCCTCCCCATGAGTGGTTGCATCTCAGCCTGGGGGAGCAGCAAGCCTGGGGGCTGTCGGGGGCTCTCAGTCCGGCAGCACGTCCCCGCTGGTCCCATCGTTCTCCATGTCTCTCCCCTCTTCAGTTCCGTAATTGCATGATCACCACAATCTGCTGCGGCAAGAACCCCTTTGGCGATGAAGACGTCTCCTCCGCCGTATCCCAGAGCAAGACCGAGGTCTCCTCCGTCTCCTCCAGCCAAGTATCACCCGCATAGACCATGGACAGTTTGAACTGGGGCGACCTACCGAGCTCGGGGACCGAGCCAGACACCCACAGTCTCATCTCACGCGGTCACTCCCTCGCGCACTGACACCCTCCCCGGCACCAGCAGTTAGCCGTGCACCTACTGCGGTAGCTTCTCCCCCATCCACGTGCAGCCCTCGTCCCCGGCACGCTCGCTGGGGCGCCCCTGCGCCCGCTGGCGCCAACGCGGCACGCTGAGCTCGTCCACACTGACACAGCCCCTCGCAGGGGAGCCCCAGTCCCTTCCCCAGCACCCAGAAGCCGGCCAGTTTTGGGGACCATCCATGGGGCAAGCAAACCCCTCCTGCTTTGCTCACGTCGCATTAAAACAGCAGCGGCCAGTGGGAAACCCCAAACTGCAATATTTACTTCCCAAAAGGGAACGCCAAAAGGCGCTCCCTGCCAGCGTCCCCGTTCCCCGGTGCTCCGGGGAGTGCCGCAGAGGCATTTGGCCCTCATTTGCAAATAAAAATAAGCATCCAGACAGAGCACCATTGCAAAAAAAAAAAAAAACCCAAAAAACCAAAAACACCCGAAGCACGAACCCCGGGCTGCGGCGG